>NC_132876.1:57811961-58121336 GCF_048164855.1 Canis lupus baileyi
CCCTTAACTTTATTGCAGCATTATGTACAATAGCCAAGATATGAAAGCAGCTCAAGTGTCCATCAACTGATGAATGGATAAAGAAGATGTGGTATATGGGGATCCCTGTGTGGATCAGCGGTTTAATGCCTGCCTTCACACCCAGGGTGTGATCCTGGAGTCCCGGGATCGAGTCCCATGTCAGGCTCCCTGCATGTAGCCTGCTTCTCCCTCTGCCTGTGTCTCTGCCTCTCTCAGTCTGTCTCTTATGAATAAATAAATAAAAATCTTAAAAAAAGAAGATGTGGTATATATATGAATATTACTCAGCCATAAAAAGAATAAAATTTTGCCATTTGCAACAATATGGATGGAGCTATAGAGTATAATGCTAAGTTAAATAAGTCAGAGAAAGACAAATACTGTATGATTTTACTCATATCTGGAATTTAAGAAATGAAACAAAACAAAAAAATATATAGGAGAGGAGAAAAGAAAGACAAATCAAGAAACAGAGTCTTAACAATAGCGAAATGATGGTTAGCAGAGTGGTGGTGGGGAGGATGGATGAAGTAGATGAGAATTAAAGAGTATACTTACATGATGAGCATTGAGTAATGTATAGAATTTTTGAGTCACTGATTTTATGTCAGAAACTAATATAACACTGTATGCTGAAAATTAAAATAAAAAAGATCTTATTGATATTTTATTTGGGATTATACTTAATTTTAGAGTTTAATTTAGGTTAGTCAATTTGGGGTAGATTTATTATTTCATCCAGATTTATTGAGATATATTTAACATATGACATTGGGTAAGCTTAAGGTGAATGATGTGTTATTTTGATACACTTATACATTGCAAAATGATTACCACCTTTAGTATTAGCCATGGACACTGTGCTCCTTTATTCATCTAGCAAATTTTCTTTTCTATGTTAATAGGGTTGTAAGGTTTTCTCATATGGTTCATTCACATTACGTGTTTAGCTACTGCCTGAGCATTTTATCTTTTTGGTTACTTTATAAATTGAATCTTTTCTTCCATTATATTTTCTGAGTCAGTAGGTTATCAGAGAGCAGTCTTGGGCCATTATACTTAGTAACAATGAACTATGGAATGGCTCCTCATGAAATTTATTTTGTTTTATTTCATAAGAGAAGTAGAGGTAAGTCCTCTGATGCTGGCATGTTTGCCCCATGATCATCAAAGGCCTAGTTTTTTTTCCTTCTTTTTACTGTATTGCTTTGCTATCCATAGCACATTCCTACATGCTACAGCATGCTTAGTGAATGGTTCTAAATACCAGCACCAAGTGCATTCTTCCCAACAGAGTGATTTCATTCCACATCACCAGATGGCATGTGTTCTATGCGTGCATTTTAGACAACAAGAAAGTGAAACAGGACAAGAAGTATCGATCTTCCCATTAAAGGAGACTTTTTGAAAAACCTATATATTTTCCTTTGTCTCATTGGCCAGAATTTAGTAACTACTCAGAGCTGTGAAAAGCCTGCATGATATCTTCTCTGTAGGGAGGTGGGTGTGCCCATCTTAAAAATATGGCTTTGTTACTAAGGAAAAAGAGAAGAAATGATGGGATAGGCAACTAACAGTCACTCCCATCCTTCTGCATGTACCCTTGCTTCCTCCAAACTATACCAAAGAGTTTTCAGAAACACAGATATTAAATTCACCCATTTGCTTGCACCCCTTAGTACCTTCTGCATCATGGTGTCAAAGACCCTACATTGCCTTGATATAATCTCCTTCCTAGACTCTTCTGCTCCTCTTTTGATCTTGCTTTCTACACTCAGGCCACTCTGTCTTTAAATTATTCAACCATGCTATAGGTTCTTTTGCCTCATAACATTTGTCTATGGTGTTCTCTCTGCTTTGAATGTTCTTCCCTCTAGCTACTTCCCCTAGACAAACTTTACTTACCTTTCAGACCTCAGCTTGAAGGTCACTACCTCAGTGGATCTTTGCTGACACTCCTTCCCAGAGGGGATCATGTATTTCCTATTATATGGTTTTGTAGTACTTGTATTTTTTACATCATAACATTTATTTGTTTCCAATTTTATATTAATATAGTTGTTTTATTAGGTGATTGTTTCTTCCAGTGAATCGTAATTCCATAAGATCAGAAACAATGCATATTTAGCTTATTGATGTATCCACAGTGCCATGCACAGTGACTAGAATATAGTAAGTGATTAATAAACATTTATTGAATGAATTAATGAAACCCATCACAACACTGTACTATGGATGTTTGGGGATCAGAAGCTGATACAATAGAACCTCGAGCTTTTCCAGTCTGGAATTTTAAAAGGTCAGTGTGGTTAAAGTATGGGATTTAGGAATTTATGGTTCAAGATTAACATAGTTCTATGCAGTAAATTTCAGGATGTGGCCATAGCAATGAGTTATTAGAATTAGGTGAAGGTGCAGATGGTTTGAGTCATGCAGTTAAAAGTATCTCCGAGTTATTAAAGTATTGAATAAGTTGCCCTCAATGTGTCCATGATGATAACAATAATGGGAACAAAGAGAAAGACTGAACCAGGTTCCAGTCTCCAGTGAATGTGAGAAAGTGATCAGGGGGTTGATAAAGGAATAGAAACAAGGTGGGGCAGGATACTATAGGTATAAAAGTGGAAAGAAAGGCATTTGCAGAAATACAGAAGAAAGGTCATGCGGAAGTGGCAACAAGGAAAATGCTAACCCAGTCTGTAGCCATGTGATCATGTGAACTATAAGAGATTAAGCAGCTTTAGTGAAAAAAAGTTGAAGTGAGAGTGATATCCTCTGGGAATAGCCATGTTTCAGTCAAGATCAGGAGGCAGACAAAAACAGAGAAAGAAACTGAGGGTTGGAAACTAGCCCTTTATCTGATATGTCATTTGCAAATATCTTCTCCCATTCTGTAGGTTGTCTTTGAGTTTTGTTGACTGTATCCTTTGCTGTGCAAAAGCTTCTTATCTTGATGAAGTCCCAATAGTTCATTTTTGCTTTTGTTTCTTTTGCCTTCGTGGATGTATCTTGCAAGAAGTTACTATGGCCGAGTTCAAAAAGGGTGTTGCCTGTGTTCTTCTCTAGGATTTTGATGGAATCTTGTCTCACATTTAGATCTTTCATCCATTTTGAGTTTATCTTTGTGTATGGTGAGAGTGGTCTAGTTTCATTCTTCTGCATGTGGATGTCCAATTTTCCCAGCACCATTTATTGAAGAGACTGTCTTTCTTCCAATGGATAGTCTTTCCTCCTTTATCGAATATTAGTTGCCCATAAAGTTCAGGGTCCACTTCTGGATTCTCTATTCTGTTCCACTGATCTATGTGTCTGTTTTTGTGCCAGTACCACGCTGTCTTGATGACCACAGCTTTGTAAAGAACTTATTAAACTCAACACCAAAGAAACAAACAATCCAATCATGAAATGGGCAAAAGACATGAACAGAAATCTCACAGAGGAAGACATAGACATGGCCAACATGCACATGAGAAAATGCTCTGCATCACTTTCCATCAGGGAAATACAAATCAAAACCACAATGAGATACCACCTCACACCAGTGAGAATGGGGAAAATTAACAAGGCAGGAAACAACAAATGTTGGAGAGGATGTGGAGAAAAGGGAACCCTCATACACTGTTGGTGGGAATGTGAACTGGTGCAGCCACTCTGGAAAACTGTGTGGAGGTTCCTCAAACAGTTAAAAATATACCTGTCCTACGACCCAGCAATTGCACTGCTGGGGATTTACCCCAAAGATACAGATGCAGTGAAACGCCGGGACACCTGCACCCCGATGTTTATAGCAGCAATGGCCACGATAGCCAAACTGTGGAAGGAGCCTCGGTGTCCAACGAAAGATGAATGGATAAAGAAGATGTGGTTTATGTATACAATGGAATATTACTCAGCTATTAGAAATGACAAATACCCACCATTTGCTTCAACGTGGATGGAACTGGAGGGTATTATGCTGAGTGAAGTAAGCCAGTCGGAGAAGGACAAACATTATATGTTCTCATTCATTTGGGGAATATAAATAATAGTGAAAGGGAATATAAGGGAAGGGGGAAGAAATGTGTGGGAAATACCAGAAAGGGAGACAGAACGTAAAGACTGCTAACTCTGGGAAACGAACTAGGGGTGTTGGAAGGGGAGGAGGGCGGGGGGTGGGAGTGAATGGGTGACGGGCACTGGAGGTTATTCTGTATGTTAGTAAATTGAACACCAATAAAAAAATAAAATAAAATAAAATAAAAAAAAAAGAAACTGAGGGTTGTTGGAGGGGTGGTGGGTGGGGGTTGGAGTAACTGGGTAATGGGCATTAAGGAGGACACTTGTTGTAATGAGCATGGGGTGTTATATGCAACTGATGAATCACCAAATTCTACTCCTGAAACTGATAATACACTATATGTTAACTAGATTGAATTTAAATTAAAAAATTTTAAAAATGATCAGCAGGCAGAAAGGGAGTTTTGAGAAGAGGAAGAGAACACAGGGAAATTTGATTATAATGAAAGAGGATTCCAGAACACTATGGAAGCATAGGGAGGGAGGGCAGCAGTGGGGGAATGAGTCATAGGACAAGAGCAAGAAAAGAGAATAGGTAGAAGAGAAATGCCGTTAGAGGATTTGCATCTGGACCAGTGGTCAGTATGAGTGATAAGGGGTATTTTGGGTAGCTAAATTCAAGACTCCAGACGAGTATGATCTGAGACTCGTTTGGTGTCAGAGGAGTGATGACACGTTGGCTTCGGCATCAGTCTTTAGCTTTTCCTCAGTGGCTAAACCAAAAGTTGGAGAGGAATTTTTTCGTTAACTTCAAAAAGTTGAAATGAATATAGCGTGGGTGGTTAGGGATAAGAACTTACCAGGTCAGAGAAATATTACCAAAGGGAGAACCTTGTTATCCAATAAACTCTCTTACTGCCGACATCTCCCATTTACAATACTGAAATATTATTTCACAATCATCTTATTGGGAATGAATCAATTATGCCTGTTTTCCTCCTAATTTTTAACTTTTTTTTCTAAAATTTACTTAATGATGATCTTCTTTATTGTTCATGTAGCATTTTCCAGCTTATATTTTCCTAAGCTTTCCACTTCCTCTAATTTGACAAGTCTAGAGTAATGGCAAAGCTGATTTTTTAGGTATATGTCATACTTCATTATGTCAAATACCTAATACGTCACTATGAGGCACACCATTATTTTAGGTGCCACTAAGAAAGAAAAAAAATGCTGCCAATTAATCTGTGATACAATGCCTTTTTTTATCCACTAGAAGTTTCATTTCATACTTATTTTAAGAATTCTTTTACAATCATTTAGACAGATTTTTATTATATATCACTCTTATAAATGCATAGGAATGAAAATACAAGGAAAACACATAAATAAGGAGTTCCAAAATTTTCTTCACATTCACAGTCTAGCTTTTTCTCATATTTTGATTCAGAATAATTGATGTCTATGTATTTTCACACAGAATCATTCTCTATATATATTAAGAGCATTGAGGATGAATAATTTAAAAACAACAACAGCAAAAAGAAGGTGAGAAGGTCCATTGTTGTCTCTGAAGCTTTCTTCCAACCTACTGACACTTATTCTGCAGACCTTTTTTTTGTTTTTGTTTTTCAAAGATTTTATTTATTTATTCATGAGAGACAGAGAGAAAGGAAGAGACATAGGCAGAGGGAGAAGTGGCTGCTCACAGGGAGCCTGATTAGGGACTCGATCCTGGAACCCCAGGATCACGCCCTGAGCCAAAGACAAATGCTCAACTGCTGAGCCATCCAGGTGTCCCTTATTCTGCAAGTCTTAATGCTGGCTTGTACTCCTCCCATGATATATATTTATTTCACTAATATCAAATTATACTCCATTGTTCCATATTCATACCTTTCTGCTTACACAATAACATTTTGTTCTAATGCTTAATTACAGTGTAATCTTTTTGAAGATATTTTAAATAGCAATTAACACATTAGTACCAACAATGCACATAACTCACCTGAAGTGTTTATGTAATGAACGACTATGACCAGGTTTCCACATGTACATGTAATGATAACTACATCACAATAGTTACCTGGCCACCATTAGCTATAAGATGGGCACTGAGGGGGGCACATGATGGGATGAGCACTGGGTGTTATTCTATATGTTGGCAAATTGAACACCAATAAAAAATAAATTTAAAAAAAGACACAATTGTTCAAAGTAAATCCCAGTGCCAGAGATATATAACTACTTGTTGGAAGTAAATCCTAATTTCAGAGATTTGTCACAGATAAAATATGCCAAATATGCCTAACAGTGTGTATTAGAACTGATTTAATATGATATTTGCATGAAAATTGAGATCATTAAAATTTGCTAAGTCCTGAGGATTCAAATAAAGGGGAATTCTCTTACACTGTTGGTGGAAATGCGAAGTGGTGCAGCCACTCTGGAACACAGTATGGAGGTTCCTCAGAAAGTTCACGAAAGAATTACCTTGTGACACAGCAATTGCACTACTAGCTATTTACCCAAGGGATAAAAATACTGATTCGAGGGGCACATGCACCCTGATATTTATAGCAGCATTATCAGCAATAGCCAAACCATGGAAAGGGCCCAAAAGTCCATTGACTGATGAATGGATACAGAAGATGCGGTATACATATATATATGTATGTATATATATACATGTATGTATATATACATATACATATGTATGTATGTATATATAACATATACATATATACACCACATATACATATAATGGAATATTATATATATGTATACATATAATGAAATATTATATACATATACACATAATGGAATATTACTCAGCCATAAAAAGAATGAAATATTGCCATTTGCAATGATGTGGGTGAAGCTAGAGTGTACTATGCTGAGCAAGATTAGTCAGAGAAGGACAAATACCATATGACTTCACTCACATGTGTAATTTAAGAAACAAAACAGATGAATATAGGGGAGAGGAAAAAAAGAGAGAGAGAGGGAAGCAAACCATAAGAGACTCTTAACTAAAGAGAACAAACCGAGAGTTGATGGAGGGAGGTGGGCAGGGGATGGGCTAAATGGGTGATAGCTATTAAGGATGATGAGGGCTGGATGTTATATGTAAGTGATGAATCACTAAATTCTACAACTGAAACCAATTTTACTATATAAGTTAACTAACTAGAATTTAAATAAAAACTTGAAAAAAAGAATTTTAGTCAACCCAAGGCAATGAAGTAAGATCAGAGGAAGCCACCAGATTGGAATAACATATTGACTGTCACTCCAAATACCCTCTGGACCAGTAACCTTGGACTCCTTCTGAATCCCTGGGTGAGGGGACTACTCTCTGTGCAAACATTAAGTGGGCACCAGTCTATTTGAATAGACTAATAGCACTGTAATTGGTGGTGACAAAAGATATTATCATATCAGGTCAAAGAAGGAGAGTCATCTTATTAATTAGCTATTCTTAATCCATTTAACCCCCTTTTCCCTTGCTGCTTTCCATTATAGAAACTAGAAAACGAAAACCTCAATTCATCACAGTCACTTGCAGTTAGGAGTGACAGTGTGACTCACTTCTAATAGTGAGACATCAAGCAGAAGTCTGCTGACACTCTTTCTTGTTCTCTCTCTCAGTTAACATATCTGGAGCTTCAGCAGCCATCTTATGACATTAGGACAACAATCATCTTATGACATTAGGACAACAATCAATGGGTCAGAAAAAAAGCAGAACTTTTTTGGGTCCAAATGACATTGTTGAACAACTAAACAAACATCAGCAAGGACCTGTATCTAGACATATTTTTTATTTATTTATTTATTTTCTTAAAGATTTACTTATTTATTGGGGCACCTGGGTGGCTCAGTGGTTGAGCATCTGCTTTTGGCTCAGGTCATGATCCTAGGGCCCTGAGATTGAATCCTGCATCAGGTTCCCCACGGGGAGCCTGCTTCTCCCTCTACCTATATCTCTGCCCCTCTGTGTGTGTGTGTGTCACTCATGAATAATAAAATATTTAGAAAAATATTTTTAAGATTTTATTTATTTATTTTAGAAAGAGAGCACGAGTGGGGAGGGGCAAAGGGAGAATGAGAGAGAACCTCAAGTAGATTCCATACTGGGCACAGAATCCAATGTGGGGGTCAATCTCATGGCACTGAGATCATGACATGAGCCAAAATCATCCAGGTGCCCCAATATAGACTTGTTTTTACTTGAAAAACTAGGTCAATTATTTGTTTAAGCTCTGATTGGTTAGTTTGTAACTTTCATGTGAACGTATTTTTAATTACTATGGAGGCTAATGGCAGCTGGCACTGAGTGGTCAAAAGTTCTAATTTGTGCAACATGTGATAGATCACCCACTTTTCCCACCCCTCCTCCCCTACAGGAAATTCAGAGTATCTGGGGAAAAAATGATGGTCTGGAGTTCCTGCAGGATGTCTGGATATTTGTTATAAATTTTCTGAGGAAATTTGGAAAGACATTATGTTAGTATGTGTCATTTGAAAACATGAACAGGTCTATACAAAATAAAGTAAATATGGGCTATGTTTTTAAACAATAAAATGTTTGCAATAGTATGGTATTTCCTTCTGAAATAGGGCCCTCAAAATGCTTTCAGAAATAAAAATATATATGATTTACCTAATGTTTCCATTTTTAACTCACAGAGACAATTTATTGTTTCAGGAATATGTTAATTACATGGTGCACAGATTTACACTTATAATTCAACAAATATGCCAGCAATCTTATTACCCAGTCAACTTTGAAAATGTAGCTTATATAGCTTCAGCTATGTTATATTCTCAATTTATTTATTTTTTATTGGAGTTCAATTTGCCAACATATAGCATAACACCCAGTGAGCATCCCGCCAAATGCCCCCCTCAGTGCCCGTCACTCAGTCACCTCAACCCCCCGCCCACCTCCCCTTCCACTACCCCTTGTTCGTTTCCCATAGTTAGGTGTCTCTCATGTTCTGTCACCCTCACTGATATTTCCCACTCATTTTCTCTCCCTTCCCCTTTATTCTCTTTCACTATTTTTTTATATTCCCCAAATGAATGAGACCATATAATGTTTGTCCTTCTCCGATTGACTTATTTCACTCAGCATAATACCCTCCAGTTCCATCCACGTCGAAGCAAATGGTGGGTATTTGTCGTTTCTAACGGCTGAGTAATATGCCATTGTATACATATCCCACATCTTCTTCATCCATTCATCTTTTAATGGACACCAAAGTTCCTTCCACAGTTTGGCTATTGCGTACATTGCTTCTATAAACATATTCTCAATTTAGATATATTAGACTATGTGAAATTCATGTACAGGCAAACTTTTATTACAACAGAGTTTCTCTGAGAATAAAATATCATATCATTAAAAAAAAGACAATGTAGTTTGTAACATACCTCAAAAACAGTAGCTCTGCTGACCTGGGACCATTTCTCCCAACAATTGCCTTCAAGGGCAGGAGGATAAATGTAATGGCATTCTGCAATATGCCACTACCAATGGAAAAAAAAATCCTACTTCTCTAGATAAAATTCTAGCTTTAAATGGCCTAAAAATATCAGATTAAGAGTCCATTATAGACTAGAATGAAGATTTATTTTCAAAATGTCTTTCATATAAGTTACATTTAAGTGACATTAGGTTTCAAAGATATATAAGACTGGAGATCCTATGATTTTAATCCATTCTATCACACAAAAATGCCAAACATTTAAGGGATGAAATAAAACAGATATATATTGAAGAGAAATTTAAAATTACAAAGAGAGGCGCCTAGGTGGCTCAGTTGGTTAGGCGTCTGACTCCTAATTTCAGCTCAGGCCATGATCTCAGGGTATTAGGATATAGCTCCTCATGGGGCTCTGTGCTCAGTATGGAGTCTGCTTGAGATTCTCTCTCTCCTTTTGCCCCTCCTCCCACTCATGCTCTCTCTCTCTAAAATAAATAGTCTTTAAAAAATAAAAATACAATTACAAAGAAACAGAGAGCTCTAGAGTTCCTGATGTATAAACATCATTCCCATCATTCTTTATTTACATATTGAGCTTAGATGAATCCAGCCTTAACAGTATAATAGGTGGCCAAATGTAATAATGTATTATTTGTATATAAATCTTACAGTGTGATATGTGTATAGAAGCATTTCTTTCTTTCTTTTTGAGATTTTATTTATTTATTCATGAAAGACACAGAAAGAGAGAGAGAGTCAGAGACATAGGCAGAGGGGGAGGCAGGTTCCATGCAGGGAGCCCGATGTAGGACTCGATCCTGTGACTCCAGGATCATGCCCTGAGGCAAAGGCAGACCCTCAACCGCTTAGCCACCCAGGTGTCCCAGAAACATTTCTTTCTAAAATGATATTTGAGTAAGATTGATCACCAATAGATGATGTGTGGTGTATAAACAATGAGCCCATCCAGTGATAGAACTAGTTTTAGTCTGATTTTTTTAGATGCCTAGCTTTACTTTTCTCTTCTGCCATTGTCTGATATTTGTTTATTTAGTACTTCTCTTAGTTATTTGGGAGATATCTATTTCTTTCCATTTCTACCCAGATCATAAATAAGTGGCTTTGACTTTAAATATCACCATGTAACAAAAAGAGGATGATATTCATGGGTTATATCATGTGTCTCCAAATAATTCAGGGGTTTTTCTCCAAGAGGTACAGTATGAAATACATAATGGATCAAGGAGATGCAACTAGTTTTTAAAGTTAGTCTTGGCTATAGAATGACTAATGATATTACAATTCCAAGGGAAGACTTTGTCAATCAAAGAGGGAATTGGTCCAGAATGGAAGCCTAAGACTATCAGAATTAAATTGCATTTTTAAAAACCTGAAACTAATATAATATTGTATGTCAATGATATTTCAATAAGTAAATAAACAATTTAACTGCACATTTAGAAGGTGATTTACATGCAGAATCTGTTCTTGTGGAGCTTATATTTGAGTGAGGCATAAAAAATGTAAAATTTTTAAAAGAGAGAGAATGTCAATGTAGTGGGTTAAGTTTTTTGATTAATATAAACCCACAGCACTAAGAGAGTACAAAGGAACATAACCTAAACTTAGCCTGGAACATAGCATGGGAGATACCTTGATGGGTGTGAGAGATCACACATGTGCACTGGATTTCAAAGGAAGAGTTAGCACCATCCAGGAATTAAATGGAAGGTGTGATGATAGGAGTAGATGGAGGGTTTCTTGGTAGGTAGAGAGCTCAGAAATAGTATGGTATAGGCATAGAGGTACACTGTGGTCAGTTCCACTGGAGCAAAAAGAGGGAGAGGAAACATAAGTAGAGGCTAGATCATGAAGACCTTAGGGGCTAGGTTATGAAGCTTGGACCTTATCCTTTGGCAATTTCTTACAATGGGGATTTTCAAGACATGTTAACACATATACCAAGGCACAGGATAAATATGGTATGTTTTTATAAAGAATCCATTTTACTTTGGTATATAATATGAAACATTATTTCTATATTGAAATAAACATGCATTATCATTTGGAGTTCAAAATTGCCAGTGAACAAGTTAAAGATAAAACAAGTTTTCAAAGAATTTTCAAACTTGTAGTCCTTGTCATCACCCTCCAGCCTTATGCTCTTTTAGGGTTCGTGTAAAGGGCTTTCTTTCTTGCATGATATTTCACAAGAAAAGTTTTGGAACCACAATTCTAAACTTTGGGCAGCCATTGAAGGATTTCATGCAAAGGAATGGCAAGGTGAGACCTGTGTTTTAGATTACCATGGCAGTTGTGTGAAGGATGGATTTGGCCAGGGATGAGAGAATAGGGCAAGACAATAGCTCAGAAGCCTATTACAACAGTGGAGATCAGGGGTTAAGCTAAGGTAGTAGTGGATGGAGAGGAGGGTACAGAGGCCAGAAATATTTATAGGTAAAATTGACAGAATTTAATGATGAATACTGGAAGTTGGGAAGATGGAGAATCTAGAAAATACTCTAATTTCTGTCTTGAATATCTAGGTAGATAGGGTACATCGGTGGATGATCTGGCTTTAAGGAAAAGATAATCACTTTATGTTGGACATAGTGTGAGGTGCCTGATGAGATACCTAGTTTGAAGCTTTGTCTGACCAAAATAGGTTATAAGATGCAGAGACATTGTTCCTTTCAGGCCTTCAGCATGGTTGGGCTTTTTTCTAGAGCAGCCAGAGTCCCCAGTGGTCAGGCTTCACACCTCAGGATATGCATTACCTCATGCAATAACCCCCAATATATTGTATACTTATTTCTGTTTTCTATGTGTGTCATACCATAAAAAATTTGGGAAGCACCAGTTTAGTGGATGATGCCCAATTAGCTGTTAAATACATAAGTATGAAACTCAGAAGAGTTATCAATGATGGAGGTTTAGATTTGGGAAGTATACACACAGGGAAGTGTTAAGGTAAAAAGAAGCACAAGTGTCTGCAACCTACCATTCAGAGAGGTCCAATGGAGTGAATTTAAGGTATTTCTGTTGTGTAAATGGTACATTAAAAAATAAAAATAACAATAGATAACATTTTTGAGCACTTAATATGTGTCAGGCATTGTTCAGAACACTTTGTATTTATTTAATACTAACAGCAATCCCACAAAGTAGCAAGCATTATGTGTTATCCTTGTTTTACAGAGGAGAGAACTGAAGTACTGAGATGTTAAGTAATTTACCCCAAATCCCATAGCTAGGAAGTAGAAGAGTCAGGGACTGATGCCATTAACCAGCCACATCATGGAGCTCACCGTACTTGTTCTATATCTGTGTTCAATAAGCAAGCTTCTGATTATGTTTTGACTTCTTATAACTTGGTATCTTTGACAAATATAGCTATTATTTTAGATAAAGAGCCCGTGTTCTGGTTTAGATGCTAGTCTTCAGTGAAGTTAGTCAGTTTAAGTCAACTGTTAGAGACTAATCACCTTTAGAAATACAGACAGAATGAATTACTAAATTCTATCTCTGAAACTAATAATACACTATATGTTAATTAAATTGAATATAAGTAAATAAATGAATAAATAAATAAATAGTTAAAAAATACAGACAGGATTGAACATTTGGTCTTGAAATACAGTTTGCCAGACTACCTATACTGTGATAACTATCAGAACAAAATGCTACCTGCTGAAGTTTCTAGGCTGCTAAAAGACTTATGGTAAGACCTAACATAATTTTCTTTTGCACTTCAAACTGTAGAAGCTGGAAAAAGGGATAAAAGTCAAACTGAATGAAAGAGGTATGAGTGTGGCTTTCTATGTGTGGAACCAATTGCATGCAGTGATCCTGCTCACCAGGATGTACACAAAGTGAGGAGAAACCCAGGCTTCAATTCAATACATAGAGCACATTGTTTAGTACAGAATAACACCAGCAATACTGCATTTAGAGTCAATTATGTGTGTTGGACAAAGAGCAAATCCAGTATGTTTATATATATAGTTTGTGTTTGCTTTTTTAACATCTGTCAATAAGGCCCCCAATCAAATTGAAAGGCCATGAATGAACCCAGGTCAGAGAGGTAAATAACAATTGGATTGAAACTCAGAAAAAATGGCATTGTTAATTGGTGAGTTGGGTAGCTCAGAATTGTTTTTCCTTTCATCTGAGAATGAAGAGGACATTTTCCTCTTCTTAATGATGCAAAACTCTATGCTGTTTCTATTATACTTTCCTAAGTAAACATACTTTCAAGTAATCAAGAATTAAAGACAAAAGTACCAAGGGAAAAGATAAAAACACATTTTAAAAATAAATGTTACATGAGATTTTGTATCTTATGCATAATTTTGTCTGCTGCGCAAGTTACTTAAACTCTCAAACCTTAGTTTCCTCATATGTAAAATTTGGATAATGGTAGTTACTTCCCAGGATGGAAATTAAATGAAATAATTTGTAATATTGTCCAGCACATACTGCTTGATCTATGTCAGACCATCAATAAAAGGTATATATCACAAGCTCTGTGCAAGTCTTCTTACACATAATATGATTAGAACCTTCCTTTGAAAATGTAAGTAATTTCCCTGTTAACCACACAGAGTGTTGAGTTCTCAGGAGTATTTAGAACAAAGTTTTTGGGATATATTTATTCTCAGTATTTCCTTTAAAATACTCTGTGGTCATTGTCTGGTAGATCTTTCAGTGGTGGCTTATATGACCTTGTAACTTCAGTGCCTTTTCTTTGTATACAGGTTTTAGTTGGTGGCATGATCCCATCTTAAAACTATTCTTAGGCAACTTTTTTTTTTCTTTATTTTTCAATGTTCAATTTCCTTGAATCCAGACCTGCCTTATACTGCCATCTCCTGGAAGTGACTGGTCTTGCGCAACTTCTCAATTTACATAATACTATTTTGCTGGCTGGTGGCTTGCTATCAGATATCAGGGCCTACAAGTTGGTTTTGATCTCTCCAATGTTTCTTCTTTTAGGTTACACTCTGAGCAAACACTGGGCAATAAACGTAGATTTTCTAGAGTGCCTCATGACTTCATCTTTGGACAGTGAGATCAACAGAGGCATTGCAAATAAAAATGGCCAATAAAGATTAAGCTTTTGTTTTTTTCTATAGCAATTTCATCTGGTTATGAACCTAGTAAGATAAATGTAATGTTATATATTATCAAATCTAATTCAGCTAAAATCTGGTAAATAATTTCCTTTGAAAATCATTAGGGAAAAAACCCTCTTATTGAAAATGGGAAACTAATTATTCATCCTATTGGGACTTTTTTTCCGATGATGATCCTTTTCTGTGTGACAAAGTATAAGAATTTCAAGACTGGGAGTCAGGAAACTGCAATTCTAGGTCTTAATAGGTATATAATCTTGTACAAGCCAATTCCTCTTTCTGGTCCATAATTTCTACAAATTGTAAAATAAGAGTGGAACTACATGATCTATAAGTTCATTAAAGGATCTCAAATTCTGTCATTTTATAAAAGGTCAAAGATGACATTGTGATTAATCATATCCAAGTGGAAGTAGATTAAGTTATGGAAGTGTTGTTGCAGGGGGAAGTGACACATGCAGATTTGCCCATAATTGCTATTGAAAGAAAAGATATTGATAATAATGGCTGTAAGTATGAAATTTGACTGTGATTGTATCTTATGTCAAATATAAGTTTTATGATTATTTTTAGATGTTAGTACCTTTGTTGTTGCATTCTATTATCAGAAGCCCCAGTGCTACTATCTAAACACAGGTCAGCTTATACGTGAATAGTCAACTAGGAGGCAAAATATGGGGGTCACAGATCTAAGAAACCTGTGGGTTGAAACATTGTTGGACCCTGATAAAACATGCTTGCTAACATAGACATGAAAACTCTATCATTAACTGAAGCCTTAATTTGAGATCATCATTTCCTTAACAAAACTGGATTCAAATGAAATTGGAATATTGGACTATGAGGTCTGAGAGTCAGCAGGACAGGACTGGTTCAATGTACACTGCCATGGGGTGGTGGGGTGGAGGATGACCATAATCAGCTAGTTCCAGAGGTTATAGGAGTCAAGATTGTGAATACAATTATCATTTAATGAAGCTTGAATGTGAAGGGAAAGACAATTATTTATCATTTAATGAAGCTTGGATGTGATGGGAAAGAGACACCAGAATGCTGGGAACAATGGATAATGCCCTGTTTTTTAGTCTTCATGCCCTAAAACCTTTCAAATATCCAACTCTACTATATAGCATGGACAGGAGACCAATAAATCAATGTAAGACTGGCTAGCTAAGATCCAGAGCCACCAGAGGGCAGCACTACAAAGATAGGTGCTTCACCTTAAGGGGCTGCTGTGTCCAAGCCAGATTTGAGGCTGAGTGCATCCACTAATGCACAGCCTCTATTCTTGGACACTGCACCTCATTCAAAAAATTGAACTCACTTCACAGGGATTTTGATGGCATTTTTAAAGCTTCCTAGGGCTGCCATAACAAAGTACCACAAACTGAGGGCTGAAAAAAGCAGAAATTTATTTTCTCATTTCAAGAGGTTACAGTCTAAAGATGTCAGCAGAGCCCTGCCTCCTCTGAGACTCTTGCTAGGATCCTTTCTTGTCTCTTCCTAGATTCTGGCAGTGGCATCATCCTTTGTGTCCTAGGCTTGCAGCTGCATTACTCCAATATGTAGCTTTGTCATCACATGATGTTCTTCCCATGTCTCTTTCTCTGTGTCTTCTTTTCTTGTAAGAATGTCAGTTACATTGGATAAAAGGTAAACCATATTACAATATGACTGCATCTTAGCTAATAACATCTGCAACAACCCTATTTTCAAATAAGGTCATATTCTGAAGTACTAAGGGTTAGGACTTCAACATATCTTTTGGGGGGACACAATTGAACCTATAATACCCTACATCTACCAAGTCACCTCCAATAAGAGACCATATGCAACAGAAGCTTGGCTTCTTCTTTCTTCCACCTTTACTAAGGTATAATTGACAATTAGAAATGTGTATAGGTGTACAACTTGATTTTTAAAAAAATTATTTAAATTCCAGTTAGTTAACATAGAACTAGCATATTAGTTTCAGATGTACAATATAGTCATACAACACTTCCATATTACACCTAGTGCTCATCAAAAGTGCACTCGTTAATTCCTGTTGTAAGGTGTACAACTTGATTTGATATGCCAGAAAGTTGGCTTCTTCATTACCCAGATTCTCAGTGTTCTTAGGACATATACTGGGTCTATATTTTATCTCCAACTTTGCTCACTACCTCCTCATCATCCATCCCCTTCACACACATACACACATACATCCCCTAAGCTGCCCCCCCCCTTAAGTCTGGTGAATAAACTTACCCCAATGACAGATTTCATCCCCTACACTGGCTTTTGGTCTGCATTAGCCATCACTATCCTACTCTTGATATCATTGCCACCTACTTAATATCTATTATTTCCATTTGTATTTTATTTTTTTTTCCGTTTCTATTTTAGTCATGGAGGGCACTGCTCAAGTTTCTAACATCCAAGTAAATATAAAGTCCACTCACTATCCATGGACCTATGCCAAAACACAATGTAACAAGCTGATATATGAGAAATACTCCTTACATGTCATCTCCTGCTGAAAAGACTGTGGTGTCTCTAATCACAGGAAAAGTGCATTGACAAGAATTGCCTGTATATTCCTACCTCCTCAGAAGTGCCCTCCTTAATAATTGCCATCTGTTTAACTCCATATCCACACTCACCTCTCCTCTGTAACCATCAGAATATCTTATAGTATACTTATATAGCATATATACATATATTATGTGCTATAGTTAAGAGTATGTATATATAGCATATATACATATATAGTATGTGCTATAGATAAGAGTCTGTTTCTTGGGATCCCTGGGTGGTGCAGTGGTTTAGCTCCTGCCTTTGGCCCAGGGTGCGATCCTGGAGACCCGGGATCGAGTCCCACATCAGGCTCCCGGTGCATGGAGCCTGCTTCTCCCTCTGCCTATGTCTCTGCCTCTCTCTCTCTCTGTGTGTGTATGACTCTCATAAATAAATTAAAAAAAATTAAAAAAAAAGAGTCTGTTTCTTGGGTTTGCTCTATTTCCCACTCCCGTGTTCATTTGTTTTGTTTCCTAAACTCCTCAGATGAGTGAAATCATATGGTATATGTATGGTATATGGTATATGTCTTCCTCTGACTTATTTCACTTAGCATAATACATTCTACTTTTTATATATAAATTTTAATATTTTATATATAAATATTTTATATTATAAATATTTCATATTTTATATATAAATATAAATGGAGTATTTTTGTATCCTTTGGGTACATACCTAGTAGTACAAATGCTGGATCTTAGGGTAGTACTATTTTCAACTTTTTGAGGAACCTCCATAATATTTTCCACAGTGACTGTATCAGTTTGCATTTCCACCAACAGTCCAAGAGGGTACCCCTTTCTCCACATCTTCAGCAACACCTATTGTTTCCTGTATTGTTAATTTTAGCTATTCTGACTGGTGTGAGATGATATCTCATTGTAGCTTTGATTTCTACTTCCCTGATAATAATGAGTGGTGTTGAGCATCTTTTCATGTATCTGTTAGATATCTGTAGATCTTCTTGGGGAAAATATCTATATCTTTGGCCCATCTTTTAACTAGATTATTTAGTTTTGGAGTATTGAGTTTTATAAATTCTTTATATATTTTGGAAACAAACCCTTTATCAGATATGGCATTTGGAAATATTATCTCTCATTCCATAGATTGTCTTCTAGTTTTACTGATTGTTTCCTTTCCTGTGTGGAAGTTTTTATTTTCATGAGGTCCCAATAGTTTATTCCTGTTTTAGGTTCTCTTGCCTCAGGAGACATCTCTGATAGGAAGTTCCTATGACCTGTGTTCTCTAGGATTTTAAAGGTTTTCTGTCTCACATTTAGGTCTTTTATCCATTTTGAATTTATTTTTGTATATGGTGTAAAAAAAGTGGTCCAATACTATTCCTTTGCGTGTTGCTGTCCAGTTTTGCCAACACCATTTGTTAAAGAGAATTTTTCCATTTGATATCCATCTCTACTTTATTGAAGATTAACTGACCATATACGTATGGGTTCATTCATGGTATTCTACTTTGTCGCATCAATCTATGTGTTTATTTTTGTGACATTACCTTAGTGTCTTCATCAACATAGATTTGTAAAATAACTTGAAGTCTGGAATAGTGATGTCTCCAGCTTTGCTTGTTTTTGTATATTTTTTTTTATTGAAGTTCAATTTGCCAACATATAGCATAACACCCAGTGCTCATTCCATCAAGTGCCCCCCTCAGTGCCTGTCACCTAGTCACCCCAACCCCCCGCCCACCTCCCCTTCCACTACCCCTTGTTCATTTCCCAGAGTTAGGAGTCTCTCATGTTCTGTCTCCCTTTCTGATATTTCCTGCTCATTTTTCCTCCTTTCCCCTTTATTCTATTTCAGTATTTTTTATATTCCCCAAATGAATGAGACCGTATAATGTTTGTCCTTCTCTGATTGACTTATTTCACTTAGCATAATACCCTCCAGTTCCATCCACGTCGAAGCAAATGGTGGGTATTTGTCGTTTCTAATGGCTGAGTAATGACCATTGTATACATAGACCATATCTTCTTTATCCATTCATCTTTTGATGGACACTGAGGCTCCTTCCACAGTTTGGCTATTGTGGACATTGCTGCTATAAACATCGGGGTGCAGGTGTCCCGGCGTTTCATTGCATCTGTATCTTTGGGGTAAATCCCCAGCAGTGCAATCGCTGCGTCATAGGGCAGATCTATTTTTAACAATTTGAGGAACTTCCACACAGTTTTACAGAGTGGCTGCACCATGTCACATTGCCACGAGAGTGCAAGACGGTTCCCCTTTCTCCACATCCTCTCCAACATTTGTGGTTGACTTGTTAATTTTCCCATTCTCACTGGTGTGAGGTGGTATCTCATTGTGGTTTTGATTTGTATTTCCCTAAGGGCAAGTGATGTGGAACATTTTCTCATGTGCATGTTGGCCATGTCTATGTCTTCCTCTGTGAGATTTCTGTTCATGTCTTTTGCCCATTTCATGATTGGATTGTTTGTTTCTTTGGTGTTGAGTTTCATCAGTTCTTTATAGACCATGGAAACTAGCCCTTTATCTGATACGTCATTTGCAAATATCTTCTCCCATTCTATAGGTTGTCTTTTAGTTTTGTTGACTGTATCCTTTGCTGTGCAAAAGCTTCTTATCTTGATGAAGTCCCAATAGTTCATTTTTGCTTTTGTTTCTTTTGCCTTCTTGGATGTATCTTGCAAGAAGTTACTGTGGCCAAGTTCAAAAAGGGTGTTGCCTGTGTTCTCCTCTAGGATTTTGATGGAATCCTGTCTCACATTTAGATCTTTCATCCATTTTGAGTTTAACTTTGTGTATGGTGGAAGAGAGTGGTCTAGTTTCATTCTTCTGCATGTGGATGTCCAATTTTCCCAGCACCATTTATTGAAGAGACTGTCTTTCTTTCAGTGGATAGTCTTTCCTCCTTTATCGAATATTAGTTGACCATAAAGTTGAGGGTCCACTTCTGGATTCTCTATTCTGTTCCATTGATCTATGTGTCTGTTTTTGTGCCAGTACCACACTGTCTTGAGGACCACAGCTTTGTAGGACAACCTGAAATCTGACGTGTGATGCCCCCAGATATGGTTTTCTTTTTAAAAATTCCCCTGGCTGTTCAGGGTCTTTTCTGATTCCACACAAATCTTAAAATAGTTTGTTCTAACTTTCTGAAGAAAGTCCATGGTATTTTGATAGGGATTGCATTAAACGTGTAGATTGCCCTGGGTAACATTGACATTTTCACAATATTAATTCTGCCAATCCATGAGCATGGAATATTTTTCCATCTCTTTGTGTCTTATTCAATTTCTTTCAGAAGTGTTCTATAGTTTTTAGGGTATAGATCCTTTATCTCTTTGGTTAGGTTTATTTCTAGGTATCTTATGCTTTTGGGTGCAATTGTAAATGGGATTGATTCCTTAATTTCTCTTTCTTCAGTCTCATTGTTAGTGTATAGAAATGCCACTGACTTCTGGGCATTGATTTTGTATCCTGCCACGCTGCGAAATTGCTGTATGAGTTCTAGCAATCTTGGGGTGGAGGCTTTTGGGTTTTCTATGTAGAGTATCATGTCATCGGCGAAGAGGGAGAGTTTGACTTCTTCCTTGCAAATTTGAATGCCTTTAATGTTTTTTTGTTGCCTGATTGCTGAGGCTAGGACTTCCAGTACTATGTTGAATAGCAGTGGTGAGATTGGACATCCCTGTCTTGTTCCTGATCTTAGGGGAAAGGCTCCCAGTGCTTTCCCATTGAGAATGATATTTGCTGTGGGCTTTTTTTAGATGGCTTTTAAGATGCTGAGGAAAGTTCCCTCTATCCCTACACTCTGAAGAGTTTTGATCAGGAATAGGTGCTGTATTTTGTCAAATGCGTTCTCTGCATCTATTGAGAGAATCATATGGTTCTTGGTTTTTCTCTTGCTGATATGATGAATCACATTGACTGTTTTACGACTGTTGATTCAGCCTTGTGTCCCGGGAATAAATCCTACTTGGTCATGGTGAATAATTTTCTTAATGTACTATGGATCCTATTGGCTAGTATCTTGTTGAGAATTTTTGCATCCATGTTCATCAGGGATATTGGTCTATAATTCTCCTTTTTTGTGGGGTCTTCATCTGGTTTTGGAATTAAGGTGATGCTGGCCTCATAGAACGAATTTGGAAGTACTCCATCTTTTCTATCTTTCCAAACAGCTTTAGTAGAATAAGTATGATTTCTTCTTTAAACATTTGATAGAATTCCCCTGGGAAGCCATCTGGCCCTGGACTTTTGTGTCTTGGGAGGTTTTTGATGACTGCTTCAATTTCCTCCCTGGTTATGGCCCTGTTCAGCTTTTCTATTTCTTCCAGTTCCAGTTTTGGTAGTTTGTGTCTTTCCAGGAATGCGTCCATTTCTTCTAGATTGCCTAATTTATTGGTGTATAGCTGTTCATAATATGTTTTAAAAATCGTTTGTATTTCCTTGGTGTTGGTAGTGATCTCTCCTTTCTCATTCATGATTTTATTAATTTGAGTCTTCTCTCTCTTCTTTTTAATAAGGCTGGCTAATGGTTTATCTATCATATTAATTCTTTCAAAGAACCAACTCCTGGTTTTTTGATCTTTTCCACAGTAGTTCTGGTCTCTATTTCATTGAGTTCTGCTCGAATCTTTATTAACTCTTTTCCTCTGCTGGGTGTACGACCTATTTGCTGTTTTTTCTCTAGCTCCTTTAGGTGTAAGGTTAGTTTTTGTATTTGAGTTCTTTCCAGTTTTTGAATGGATGCTTGTACTGCAATGTATTTCCCCCTCAGAACTGCTTTTGCTGCATCCCAAAGATTTTGAACGGTTGTATCTTCATTCTCATTAGTTTCCATGAATGTTTTTAATTCTTCCTTAATTTCCTGGTTGACCCTTTCATCTTTTAGCACGATGGTCCTTAACCTCCACGTGTTTGAAGTCCTTCCAAACTTATGTTGTGATTTAGTTCTAATTTCAAGGCATTATTGTCTGAGAATATGCAAGGGACGATCCCAATCTTTTGCTGTCGGTTCAGACCTGATTTGTGACCCAGTATGTGGTCTACTCTGGAGAAAGTCCCATGTGCCCTTGAGAAGAATGTGTATTCAGTTGGGTTTGGATGTAAAGTTCTGTAGATATCTGTGAAATCCATCTGGTCCAGTGTATCATTTAAAGCTCTCGTTTCTTTGGAGATGTTGTGTTTAGAAGACCTATCGAGTGTATAAAGCGCTAGATTGAAGTGTCCAAGTATTAGTGTATTGTTATCTAAGTATGTCTTAACTTTGGTTATTAATTGATTGATATATTTGGCAGCTCCCACATTCGGGGCATATATATTGAGGATTGTTAAGTCCTCTTGTTGGATAGATCCTTTAAGCGTGGTATAGTGTCTCTCTTCATCTCTCACTACAGTCTTCGGGTTAAATTTTAGTTTATCTGATATAAGGATGGCTACCCCTGCTTTCCTTTGAGGACCATTTGAATGGTAAATGGTTCTCCAACCTTTTATTTTCAGGCTGTAGCTGTCCTTCTGTCTAAAATGAGTCTTTTGTAGAGACTCCTGGATCTGAATGCCTGTGTCCCTTCCCAGATTAGGAAAGTTTTCAGCTATGATTTGTTCAAATACATATTCTGGCCCTCTGGCCCTTTCGGCGCCCTCGGGGACCCCAATTAAACATAGGTTTTTCTTCCTCAGGCTGTCATTTATTTCCCTTAATCTATGCTCATGGTCTTTTAATTGTTTGTCTCTTTTTTCCTCAGTTTCCCTGTTTGCCATCAACTTGTCTTCTATGTCACTCACTCATTCTTCCTCCTCCTTAACCTTCGTTGTTAGGACTTCTAGTTGGATTGCATCTCATTCAATTGATTTTTAATTTCTGCCTGATTAGATCTAAATTCTGCAGTCATGAAGTCTCTTGAGTTCTTTATGCTTTTTTCTAGAGCCACCAGTAGCTTTATAATAGTGCTTCTGAATTGGCTTTCTGACATTGAAATGTAATTCAGATTTTGTAACTCTGTGGGAGAGAGGACTGTTTCTGATTCTTTCTTTTGAGGTTCGGTTTTCCTTCTAGTCATTTTGCTCAGTGCAGAGTGGCCAAAAACAAGTTGTATTGGGAAAAGGAGAAAAAAAGAGGAGAGAAAGAAGGAAAGAAAAGAGAAAAAGAAAAAAGAAAAAAGGAAGAAAAAAGAAAGAGAAGAAAAAGAGGAAAAGAAAGAAAGGGAAAAAAGGGGGTGGGGAAGCAAACAGAATTCAAAAAGCAAAAACAAAAACAAAGAAAACATGGGGGAGTATCTTCTGATTCTGTATACTTTAAGTCCCGTACTTCCCCTGGAACTTCTCCGTCTAGCTGGTCTTCTGGGGGAGGGGCCGGCTAATTTGTTGTGCTGATGTTCAGGTGTTAGCACTTTGGGTTGCTGCTCTCTCCTGCCTGGTGCAGGGCTCAGTGAGTGATGTTTAAGTTCTTCATCCGGTGAGGCCACTGTGGAGCTCAGTGGAGGTTGTTTACCCTGTGAGGCCCCAGGAAGAACAACCACAGTGGCGGCGGCCAGCTCTCCAGTCCTGAATTCAGCTCCTGCAGTAACTATGGAGCTCTCAGTCTGCAGGGGCATGGATGCTCCGGGGCGGGGCCGCTGATCTGCTCAGCTCGGGGCAGGAGCGTCCTTGCTGTCCTGGGCCCTCCTGGCCCCTGTCTGTCCCGGGGGTAGTTCGGATCCTGGGCTGTGTCCCCAGCGCCCTGTGCTCCCGGGCTTGCGCCGTTGGATTCGCTCCCAGCCGGGCAGCCCCCTTTCTGTGCAGTCTCTGCCCGAGCCCCCCCGGGCTGCTCCCGGGTCAGGCTGTGTGCGCGCTGCAGCCCTTTAGGGAGCTCGGCGCACTCTCCCCGGGGCTCAGGTGCTCTGTTAGTGTCCCAGGGAGCCTGAGGGCATCCCCGCCCTCCTGGGGTCTTGCTCTAACTCCCTGCGAGCCCCTTTCTGTCCCGGAAGATTGGTGAAGCTCCTGCTTCTCTGAGACGGTGCTTTCCTGTCCTGGGAACACTCGCCCGGCCTTAACCCTGCTCCTTGCGGGCCCCTCCCCCTTGGATGCCTTTTGTTTCTTTATTTCTTTTTTCCCCGTCTTCCTACCTTGATAGAAGCGCGAACTCTTCTCACTGTAGCATTCCAGCTGTTCTCTCTTTAAATTTCATGCCGAAATTTAGGTAATTTGGTGATTTGGTGGGGACAGGTGACTTGGGGACCCTGCTCTTCCACCATCTTGCCCCTCCCTCTAAAGGAAATGAAGGAGTAGTGTTTCCAAACTCCTGACCGATATTAGTCTTTGTAATCCAGGGTCAATAAATCGGAATTCCTGGGAATTCTCAGAAATTTTTGAATTCATAAGATACTCAGTATTTTTCATAACATTTACTTGCCTGTTTCTAATTAATTATGATTTTTTAATAATAAACAGCAAATCATTTCTCTCTGACATCTGTAAAATAAAATCCAGTATAATAGTACATGCATGGTTTTTTATTATTATGAAACAATATATCATAAAAAGATTATATATTTTCATTACATATAACAATTATCTCTACATGATATAGGTGAATGATAACAGAAAACATTAAAATATAGTAGCATTAACTCAAAAATGCCAAATAGAGTGATGCTTGGGTGGTTCAGCAATTGAGCATATGCCTTTGGCTCAGGGTGTGGTCCTGGAATCCCAGAATGGAATCCCACATCGTGATTCCCCTTAAGGAACCTGCTTGTCCCTCTGCCTATGTCTCTGCCTCTCTCTGTGTGTCTCTCGTGAATAAATAAATAAAATCTTTTAAAAATGCCAAATAGAAATCACTTGAAAACTTGAAATATAATGTCACAAATATTTATATTTCAAAGATAACATTCTTAAAATAAATTTAAATAAATAAATTGCATTTTCTCAGTGTTATTGAGGTATGTTTGACAAAGAAAAATTGTATATATTTAAGTAGTACTATATGATGATTTAATATATGTGTATAATTGTGAAATGATTACCACAACCAAATTAATTAACACATTCATCACTTCACTTCTTTATCTTTTTAGGTGTGTGTTGTAGGAACAGTATTTACTATCTTAGCAAATTTCAAGTACACAATACATTATTATCAACTGTAGTCACTGTGTTGCACATTAGACTCCCAGAACTTATTCATCTTATAACTGTAAGTCTGTACTTTTTGAACAACATCTCCCTATTTTTCCATACATCCAGTTCCTGGCACCACCAATCTACTCTCTGATTAAGAGAGGGAGGAGGAGGGAAAGAGAGAGAGAGAGAGAAAGAGAGAGAGAGAGAATAAATTTGAAATTGAAGAGTGAGATAAAATAGTCAAAAATGATTCCGAGTTTTTGTTCTGCAATAAGAAGAATAGAATTGCCATTAACTGAGATGAGGAAGACTGCTTAAAAGCAGCAGGAATTTGAGGGAAGGTAAAAGTAAAATATTGAGGGGATCTGGGGCTGTATTAAGACATCTTAATTTTAAGAGACCTATAATATATCCAAGTGGAAATTTTTAGTAGCAAGCTGGATATTTAAGTCTGGAGTTCAAGGAAGAGGTCTAGACTACAAGTATAAATTTGAGAATCATAACGATTTAGATGATATTTAAAACTATGCAACTCACTGGAAGCATTCTTCAAGGGAATATATATATAGAGAAAAGATATCCAATAACTGGTACTATGCAATATTTAGGGGTCAGAATCATAAAGAACTGGGTAAGGAAGTCAGACTAAAAGCAGGAGACTGTATAAACCTGGAAGCCAAGTAAAGAAAGTATTTCAAGGAGGAGGGAGCAAACAAATATATCAAATGCTGTTAATTTTTAGGTAAAATGAAGACTGAAAATTGATTTGGGTCTAATAATATGGTGATCTTGACAAGAACAGTTTCACCTGGTAAGTAAAGACAAAGCCTCATTAAAGAGGTTTTAATAGAGAGATGAAGGAGAGGAAATGAAGATAGTGAGTATAAAAAAGTTTTTTTTTTTTTTTGTAAGAGGGAGCAGAGAAATGAGATAATTCTTTTCTACTTCTTGTCCTTTCCATTGACACCCAGTCATAAACTAAAATCTTAGAACAATCAAACTATTCAAACACTGTTTCTATGCCTGAGCTGCTGGACCCTATAGAAAAAACCAACACAGTCATGCTGATTGATACCACTAGATATTCTCGGTCTTGAACTTTAGCTGGACCCCAAATACTTTAATGCATCTTTTCTACACATCCTAAACAATTTTAACTTCCATTATAAAATTTGACTTCTTTTCTTAAACTCCCCAATCCATACTCCTCATTCTACTGAATCTGCATAAGTAATCAGTTACCAAATACTGTTGGTTCCACCAGTACAGGCCCACTGTCACCTCTTTAATGATTTGGTTCACTCTAATTTATTATCTGTATTATAACACTAATCCACCTGCCTTTAGACTGTCTCTTCTATAATACATTTATCCAACATCTGCCAGATTGGGCTTCCTAAAACACAAATGTAAACACATCACTCTGTTTAAAGGACCTCAGTGCCCCCCATCCCCACCCATCAATAGGATAAAATCAAACTCAAGTTTAACATCTAAGGTCCTTCAGGACATGACTCATGTTGTTCATTCATTTATTCCTTCAAAAATATTTCCTGGGGACCTATTCTATTCCAGACTCCATGTTATTTGCTAGTAACAACAACATGGATGCATCCTGATTTCAGTTTCTGTGAACTCACAGTCCAATTTTATTTCTGTATCACTCTTTAATAACTACCATTACTTACAAGTCATACCTTGCTACTTAGGGTTCCTGAAATATGTCTTAATGCTTCAAAGTCCTTTGCTTTTCTCTACCTAAAATATCATCCTTGTTTCTTCAGATCCTGCTTAATTTCTTTAAAATTCAACCCAAACATCACATTCTCGTGAATACTTTTCTTATATGAATGCCTTTTCTATCTTCCCATGGCACTCTGAGATTACCAATATCATATTATTTATCACACTGTACTGACAAAATTGATTTATTTGTCTTTCCCAGTGAGCTTGTGATTTCCTTGAGGAACTATGCCTTTGTATTCCCACCACCTAGCTTAGTGCCTAATATATAGTAGGTACTCAATAAATATTTGGCAACAGGAATGAATTAAGGAAAGCATGCTTTGCTTAATCTCATTAAACTTTTACCCTGTAATGTCCTTTATGAATCCTAGTTCTTTCATACTGCATTTTAGCTTCCTTTCCAAGTTTTGTATAACCTCCGAATCTGATCTACATACCTTTTAGTAGTGTGTCACTATAAGAGAATTCACTTTAAGTTTAACATCAATCTATTTATTACCAATCTTTGTTTAAGTTAAGTTTCAAGTTACTAATCTCCTGGGCAATGTTATTACTCTGATCAGGTTCTCCCAGGACCTTATGAAATACATTGCCAAAATCCAGATTAAAAAATCTATAGCATTCCATTAATCTATTCTGTCAAGTGACCCTATCATAAAAGGAATAGGGCTAATACAAATGGGAAGAGAATAAAAAATCTATCACATGGATTATAATATTATTTCATATACAAACTGCTTTGCATTAAAGTTATATTAATTACAGACCCCACCACCTTACAATACATATGAATATGTGCAGCTTGAGTTCCAAGACTCTATCTTTGTTGAATTAGTTTTATTCATTTCTGAACATGTTTCTATGAAAGCCTAATTTCTAAGTGATTCTTAAACCTTACTTAAAAAAATCTGGTGCAAGGTTTCAGTTTGGAAGATTCAGTACTATTATGTTTTCTGTATTAGTGGCGATGTCTATAATTCTCTCATCAAAACACTCAATAAAAGTCCAGAATTTTTTTTAAAGCTTTAGGAAAGTTCCTATTTCACTTTCTACTGCATGGTGCTACCTTCATATATTCTTCCACATTGATTTAATGCCTTGAGTTGTATTCCTCTAAATTTATTTACTTCTTTATTCTTCCTTCAAATTTAAGTCCTGGCTCTACCACTTATTAGTTGTATGCCCTCTGGAAAATTACTTAAGCTTTCCAAATCTGTTTCCTTATCAATAGAAGTGGAATCATAATTCCTATCTCAAGGGATTTTTGTAAAAATTAATGAAATAATGTATGTGTATTAGGGTAAAAAAATATTTAAACATCATCCTAAATATAGCTTCTCTTGCCTCTTAAGGTGTATGCAGTAGGAGAGGGAATTTGGTGGTGGCATAAATTACCATCAATAAGAAAATTTGTCTTTATTCTTTTCCCATCTGTATTAGTTTCCTGTGACTGCTACAACAAATCATCACAAACTTGATGGCTTAAAACAATACACCTTTTTTCTCTTACAGTTCTGAATATCTGAAGTCCAAAATTAGTATCACTGGACTGAAATCAAGGGGTCAGCAGGGCCTGACTTCCTGGGGAAGCTCTAGCAGGGAATCAACTTTTCTGTCTCTTTAATTTTGATAGCTGCTGGTATTCTTTGCCTTATGGTTGTATCACTGTAATCTTCAAATCTCTCTCTGCTCCATCTTCATATAACCTTTCCCTCTATGTATGTCAACTCTCACTCTGGCTCCCTCTTATAAGGATACATGCAATTGCATTTATGGCCCACCTGGATAATCCAGGCTAATTTCATAATCTCAAAATCATAAACTTAAAAAAAATCATAAACTTAGGCACACCTGCAAAGTGCATTTTTCTAAGTAAGGTAACATTTACAAATTCCAGGGATTAGGGCCTGATACTTTTGGGTATCCATTATTCAGTCCACTACATCAATTATTTCTAGATTATATAAGGAGAAAGAGAGAGAGGAGATTGAAAGCTCAAAACATCTACTAATCTGTAGGGGCTTCTGAAAGGTGAGCCCTCAGCATGTGTAGACCTCCAATTTGCAGATTATGTTAATATGGCTTGGGATACAAAAGAGTAGCCCTTATAAATGTTACAGACTGAATTGTGGCCTTCCCCAATTCACAAACTGAAGCTCTAACTCCCAATGTAACTGTATGTGGAGATAGGGCTTTTAATGAGGTAATTAAGGTAAACTAGGTCATAAAGTTGGGTCCATAATACAATAGGAGTAGTGCCCTTATAAGGAAAAGAGGAGATACCAGGAGCATGTGAGCACAGAAAAGGCCATGTGAGAACTCAAAAAGAAGGTGGCCATCTGCAAGCCAGGGAGAGAAACCAACCCTGCTGGTACCTTGATCTTGGACTTCTAGCCTCCAGAACTATGAGAAAATTAGTTTCTGTTGTTTAAGCTATCCAAGTTGTGATATTTTGTTATGTCAGCAGGAGCAAGAGGCATGTCGCAAATTCAGTTCCAAGTTGCTTATTTTGCACCAGTGTAAAATCTCTCTTTTGTTCCAATTGCTAATAAAGTATGGTCTTTATTATACATTGTTCATATGAAAACTTCTGGAGAAAGTCAAAAGAAAAAAAATCATAGTTCCCTGAGTGGCTGGGTGTTAAACAGAAAAAAGAGAAAAACTGTTAGAGAGATTAGTGAAAGCAGAAACTCAAAACCGGATGTGATTATGAGACCAGAATTCCCAGCAGATTCAAGGAAATTATAAGGGTAGCACTGGATTTCTTCACAATGTGTGCTAGAGGACTTGTGCCAAAATTAAGGAAATCTCAAAGCACAGGGTAATATCAGCTGACATCTGGGTAGCATATGCAAATTGCCCAGTATAATGTCTAATGTTTAATAATAATCCAGAAAATGAGGGTTTATTTTTCCCTTACTCTTATCACTACTAATAAGGATAGGTGGGTGTGTCTAAGAGTTGAAACAAAACAAACTTTTTAAAAAAACTTTTCAATAAGGTGTGGGTGCGTTAATATTCCACTTAATCCTTTGTAGAGTAATAATATTCTAATGTTCAGAAAGAAAAAGAAACACTATCTGTAAAAATAGTAAGATACATGGACTCCAAAAAAGCAGTGTGGACATTTTGTAGATTTTAGGGAAACGAGCAGAAGAAAAAATAATAGTCTCTTTTTTGGCATGGTAAGTAGAAACCTCAAATTTAAAAATCATCCAAAAACCATAAAATTAAGGTCTGCCACTGAAAACTTTTTCAGGCTTTTCCTGTTTTCAATAGAACAGCTCCATATCGCAGGGAAGAAGTAGGAATGTGCTTTTTTTTTTCTAATTTGGCAGAGCATGAGTCATCTTCAAAAACAATATAAACTAATCATATGCATTTAGATTCTTTGAAGTTTAGCAATCATGAAAGTACCAAAAAAGCTTACAGATTGTGGAAGTTAATAACAGATTCCAGAAGCCTCAGGTCTTCTCCAGAGTTCTTTAGAATGAAAATACATGTGCAATATCTCATATGAAGAATAGCAGCAGTGTCCACAATAGCCAAACTGTGGAAGGAGCCTTGGTGTCCATCAAAAGATGAATGGATAAAGAAGATGTGGTCTATGTATACAATGGAATATTACTCAGACATTAGAAACAACAAATACCCACCACTTGTTTTGACGTGGATGGAACTGGAGGGTATTATGCTGAGTGAAATAAGGCAGAGAAGGACAAACATTATATGGTCTCATTCATTTGGGGGATATAAAAAATAGTGAAGGGGAATAAAGGGGAAAGGAGGAAAAATGAGTGGGAAATATTAGAAAGGGAGACTATGAGAGACTCCTAACTCTGGGAAATGAACAAGGGGTGGTGGAAAGAGAGGAGGGTGGGGGTTGGGGGTGACTGGATGACGGGCACTGAGGGGATGAGCACTGGGTGTTATGCTATATGTTGGCAAATTGAACTCCAATAAAAAAAAACATAAAAAAAGGAATGACAGTCCAGGATTTGGAAAATGTTTCTCTAGCAAAGCCTCAGCAAATCACAGCCAGTATGTCCAAAACTCCCCCTCGCAAAAAAAAAAAAAAAAAAAAAAATGTTAGTACAGGTAATTGAGCACTTTAGAAGAGACTAGGTACTCTTTGGGATGTCACTCAGCACTTCTACCATTTCAAAGGTTCTGCCTTTTCCCCATTTCCATCTCCACAGAAGTAGAAATCCTTCCAGCTATTCCTAAGTAAAGTTTTATTACAGAGTAGAAAATTATGATGAGCACCTCCAACATAATTACTGAAGAGAGTGATGTTTCCTAACTAAGTCATTCCCCCCAAAGGGTTGAAGTAAATTCTATTTCTTTATGCTTACTTTTGAAAATTATTTCAGGACTGCTGAAGGCAGCAAAAAGACCACTTGCACTCGGGAAGCTTATATTTCCTCAATACTTAGATTTCATATTTGACCAAAATCAGTTCTATAGTAGACCCCTAGTTAAGTATCGTAATTGGCTGATTACAGATATTGCAGCTGACACAAGAATGAAGTTTCCAGCAACACGGTGAAAGAACTCCTCCAGACTCAAGCACTGCATGAAAAAGAAAGTTGCATCAGAAAGCAACTATATAAAAATAAACTTTAAAGATGTATAGAACTTTTATCATGGAATGATATATAAGATATAAGTGGAAAAAAACCCCAGAGAACCATAAATAATCCCATTTTGTTCAAAAATATCTATTTATTTGTGCAGCATATACACACATGCACACACATACACAAAACATCTAGAAGTACATATAGCAAAATGCTGATATGTGTAATCTTTTGGCTAAGTAATATTGGATATTTCTTTTGCTTACTTTTCTATATTTCAATAATGAGCATGGATTATGCAAATAATAAGAGAATACTAATCATATTTTTAAAGAAAGAAATTCAGCTATTCAAATCCACTTCCCATTTTGGATTCTGAGTTTTGCTACAATATTCATGAATGTTTTTCTATAGGATTTACATCTCTTTTTACAAAAAAAGGTGCACATTTGTCAAACCCACGGCATCTCCCACTTAAAAAAATAAATTTGGTTGTTCATTTGAGAAATATTCACTGAAGACCTACTTTCCCTTCTTAGTTAAAGAAATGGACTATTCTCCCTACCCTCAATGTCTTAAATATGTGGTTTTTTAATGGACTCTTATTTTGCTCAGTAGGATAGGTTGATGCAACAATTATTTTGAAAACTTCATCCCAGTCTCTGGAAGAATGGTTTTGTTTAGAGTTTTGAAGTAAAGGGGAGGCATTGATCTCTGGGAAAAGAAAGATATTTTGAGGTTGGAGTAGTGTCTTTCAATAATGATAACTAACATTGATCAAGCATGCTCCAGGAACTTTACATGTTTATTTCATATAATTCTCAAAGTAATAATTTTAAGTGCAATTGTTCTTATTTTATAGGTTAGAAATTGAGCCCTCACTCTATGCTTTTCTTACCACGCTAAGTAATCACCAGATGGTAACCATGAAGCATTGGACTTAATTTCCAACAACTGTAGGAACAAATACCTATCTCAGTGTGCTCTGTGATATAGTCTAAGCAAATCATCACAATTCTCCAGCTGAGGAAAGATATACACAGAGGACATTAATGTACAATTAGAGAAGCAAATACAATAAAATAATTGATTCAAGTATATTTGAAGAATTATATAACATGGTAAAATACCAATTTGAAAATGTACAGAAGAGTCTCTAGACATAATCAAATATAAATAAGAAAATTTAAAATGCTCTAATACAGTATTAGTTTACTATATTAATTTGCCTTAACTTCAAAATAATATTTTGAGGTAAATACAATTGTTTCTATTTTCTAAGTTAGGAATTGTGGCTTAGAGAGGTTAAGTGACATGGTAAATAAAGTAAAATGAGAAATAATAAAATAAGATATAAAATTAAAATCTAACAAAATTTTAAATATAAAAATAAAGAGATGACACCATCAAGATGGAAGGCTAAGTCACAATACCTGTCTCTCCCACAAAAACTACAAAAAAATAAACTAATAAACTACAGAATTACAAAAATAGTATTAAGAAGCTCTGTACTACAACAAGGAAGCAGCAGATACACCATGTAACTTAAAACCTAAAGATAACAACATAAAAAAGCATAGGAAACATTTGACTTGTGTCATCCCAACTCCCAGTCCAGAGAAGCTTGGTACCAGGGGAATCTCTTTGGAAAAATTTCACACCATTGGGAAAAGGCAAGCAGGAGAGCCCCAATAGGCCTTATTGGCATGGATGTTTATAGCTTTTGCTACTGAGGACTCTTAAAGTCTTCACCAATGCTGAACACAGATAATGGAGTTGACAGGAATCCCTGTTGCTTCATCTTTTCCCTGAGGCTGTAGCTGTAGCTGTAGTGAAGCCTACTTCTGGGAGCCTGAGCTGCTGTTGTAATCAGCTATCTGGGATAAGGACACCACAGTGTCTTGCAATTTACAGGACCAGAGCTGCCACAGCTCTGTACTCTGCTTCTGGGTTCTAAATTGTAGCTATGATCCGCCATAACAGGACTGTACTACAGCTGCATTGTACCCTGGCCCCAGGTATTAAGTCAGGGCTATAACATGCCATTACTGGAGTCACACAGCTATTGCTTTGTATCCCATCCTCAGTGTGCTGTCAACATGCAACTTTAATGAGTCATCATTGGATCAAGCTCCTGTGGTTCCATGACTGCACCCTGTATCTTAAATTACAGCTTTGGCTTACCATCATTGGACAGCACTACTGAAACTCTATGCCCTGTCCCTGGAGTTGTAAGTCTCAGCTTTGACCTATCATCATCAGGTTCAACCTGCTGCTGTTTGTTCTATGGCTGTGCCGTGTGTCCAGAGTCAGACTTTGACCCTCCATCCCCAGGGTGTACTCCTATTGCACCCTGAGCCCAAGTCATCACTTCATCTTGTCATCACATGGCCTTTGCCATTTCTGCATCCTCACCCCTCCCTCAGGCTGAGTTACTTTGGTGAGACCCAGAAGACCCAGGCATAAGTTCCATGGGTGATCTGTACATGCTTGCACTTCAGACACTGGTATTATTGCTGTATCAATTGGACCTGTGCTCTAGGGCTGAGGTGTTGTGGTAGCTACATGTGTATCTGATTCCAGGACTGCAGATCCATAGTTACTCAGAATGTAAACATGCAAGATCTGATGCCAAGAGGGATGTCCTCAGCTAGAACATCCCCCCCCAGGCCAAAAAGGAAAACAGGAAGACCCCAGTAGCCTTTTCTCCTAAGCACCGCTAGTAAGCCTAGCCACCACTGAGACCAGCAGGATCTCTGCAGTCTTCACTGAGTTGAGTTCAGCTGATGGAGATTCACAGAGACTACAGCACCATTACCTCCCAGGAACCAGAGACTGTCACACAGCCAGTGTCCTGCAGCCATGTTCAAGTGGAAGTTTTTGCTCACCAAAACTTTTCATTTTGAAAGGCTGAAAGAGGAATCTGCTCCTTCAAATATTCAGATATCAATGCAAAGCCATTATAAACATGAAAAAGGAAATGTGACATAACCAAAGGGACATAATAAATTCCCAGTAACTGACCCCAAAGAAATGGAAATCTGAGAGTTACATGAAAAAGAATTCAAAATAATTATTTTAAGGAATTTCAGTGAGATGCAATGGAACACAGATAGAGGAAACTCCATACTGTTTTCCACAGTGGCTACACCAATTTACATTCCTACCAACAGTGCAGTAGGGTTCCTTCTTCTCCACATCCTTGCTAACACTTGCTATTTCTTGTCTTTTAGATTCTAGCTATTCTGACAGATGTGAGGTGATATCTCATTGAGGTTTTGATTTGCATTTCCCTGATGATTAATTATGTTGAGAATATTTTCATATGACTGTTGGTCATTTCTATGTCTTTTTTGGAAAAATGTCTATTCAGGTCCTGTACCCAATTTAATCAGGTTATCTGTGTGTTGTTGTGTGTTTGTGTGTGTGTTGAGTTGTATAAGTTCTTTATCTATTTTGGATATTAACCCCTTATCAGATATATCATTTGTAAGTATCTTCTCTCAATTTGTAGGCTGCCTTTTCACTTTGTTGATAGTTTCCTTCACTGTGAAAAAGCTTTGTATTTTGGTGTATCTCCAATAGTTTATTTTTTTCTTTTGTTTCCCCTATCTGGGGAGACATATCTAGAAAAATGCTAAGACTGATTTCAAATAGATTACTGTCTATGTTTTCTTTTAAGTAATTTTATGGTTTTCAGGTCACACATTTAGGCCTTTGATCCATGTTGAGTTTTATTGTTGTGTATTGCATAATGTATGAAAGTGGTCCAATTTTATTCTTTTCTATGTAAGTATGAAGAAATTCAAAGTAGAAATATAATAAGATCCAATAATTTCTCCACTGGGTATTTGCCCAAAGAAAATGAAAACACGAATTTGAAAAGATATATACACCTTAATGTTTATTGCAGTGTTATTTACAATAGACAAGAAATGGGAATATGTGAGTGGCTTAGTCCATTAAGCATCCTACTCTTTATTTCAGCTCAGGAAATGATCTTTGGGTGGTGGGATTGAGCTCTATATCAGGCTCTGCACTCAGGGCTGAGTCTGCTTGAAATTACCTCTCTCTCCTCTATCTGATCCTCTCCCCACTCATGTGCACACACACATACACTGTCTCTAAATAGGTAAAGAAAATCTTTTAATAAAATAATCAATATACATTGGATGGATGAGTGAGTGCAAGGGTGGGTGGATCCTTCCTGAGTGTGGAACCCGTTGTGGGGCTCAATGCCACAACCCCAAGATCATGAATCAAAACCAAGAGTCAGATGCTCACTGACTGTGCCACTCAGGTACCCCATATTGAGCTCTTCTTAAATGGAAGATACTGTACTAAATATTAAGATGCAAGTCTGAGCAGACTCAGTTTCTGTCTTCTTGGAATTGATAATCTAGATGGGTCTCAAGAACCATTAATGTAATAGTTAATAAATATGTAAATATGAATTGTGATATATGCCATAAAATAGAGGTACTGGTGTCAAAAGTAAACAGTAAAAAAAAAAACCCTCAAAATATGGAAGCAACCCAAGTTACCATCAATATATGAATGGATTAAAAAATGTGGTATATAAATACAATTAACTCTTATGCAACCATAAAAAAACAAGATCTTACCATTTACAACATGAATGGACCAAGAGGGCACTATGGTACGAAATACATAAGATAGAAAAAGAAAAATACCATATGATAACACTTATATGTGGAATCTGAAAAACAAACAAAAACAAAAACAAAAGCAAAAAGGCTCTTAAATTCATGGAATAAACTGGTGGTTGCCAGAGGGTAACTGATGGGGAAATGGGAGAAATAAAGAAAAATAAGAGACACAAATTTACAGTTATAAAATAGATTAGTCACAGGTAAAAAGTACAACATAGGGAATAAATCAGTAATATGGTAATAACATATAGTAACAAATGGCGACTACAATTATCATAGTTATCATTGAGTAACACATAGAATTATTGAATTGATGTGTTGTGTTCCTGAAACTAATATAATATTGTATGTCAATTACATTTCAATAAAAATTAAGTAAAGTTAAAAAAATTAACAAAACAAGATAGACAACTCAATTCAGGAAAACCAATGCATAAAAAACCCCGAGAAGTTCAACGAAGAGATACCAATCATGAAAACAAACCAAACAGATATTCTGGAGCTGCAGAATACAATGAATGAAATGAAAAAATGAATTAAAGAGCTTCAACAACGAGCTCAACCAAGGAGAAAATAGAATCGGTGTGCTTGAACACAGATCTCTTGATATTCCTTTTTTTTTAAGATTTTATTTATTTATTCATGAGAGACACAGAAAGAGCCAGGAAGAGACATCGGCAGAGGGAGAAGCAGGCTCCATGCATGGAGCTTGATATGGGACTCGATCTTAGGACCGTGGGATCATGCCCTGAGCTGAAGGCAGATGCTCAACCACTGAGCCACCCAGGCGTCCCCAGATCTCTTGATAGTCCAAACAGAACAGAAGAACAAATAAAAATGAAAAAGAGTGAAGAAAGCCTACGTGAACTATGGGGCATGTTAAGTAAAATAACAAAAGCATTATGTGAGTCTCAGAAGAATGAAAGGAACAGAAAACTTATTTACTCTTTTTCTTTTTCTTTTCTTTTCTTTATTCAATTGAAGTTTGATTTGTCAACACATAGTATAACACCCAGCGCTCAACTCATCAAGTACACTCTACATTGCTCCTCACCCAGTTACCCCATACCCCAGCTACCTCCCCTTCTGCAACCCTTTGTCCATTTCCCAAAGTTAGGAGTCTCTCATGTCTTGTCACTCTCTCTAACTTTTCCCACTCATTTTCCCTCCTTTCCCTTATAATCACTTTTACTATTTCTTATATTCCCCGTAAGAGTGAAACCATGTGATGATTGTCATTCTCCAATTGACTTATTTCACTCAGCAAAATACCCTCCAGTTCCATCCATGTCGAAGCAAATGGTGGGTATTTGTCGTTTCTAATGGCTGAGTAATATTCCATTGTATATATAGACCACATCTTCTTTATCCATTCATCTTTCGATGGACACCGAGGCTCCTTCCACAGTTTGGCAATTGTGGACAATGCTGCTATAAACATTGGGGTGCAGGTGTCCCGGCGTTTCATTGCATCTGTATCTTTGGGGTAAATCCCCAACAGTGCAATTGCTGGGTCATAGGGCAGATCTATTTTTAACACTTTGAGGAACCTCCACACAGTTTTCCACAGTGACTGCAGCAGTTCACATTCCCACCAACAGTATATGAGGGTTCCCTTTTCTCTGCATCCTCTCCAACATTTGTGGTTTCCTGCCTTGTTAATTTTCCCCATTCTCACTGGTGTGAGGTGGCATCTCATTGTGGTTTTGATTTGCATTCCCTGATGGCCAGTGATGTGGAGCATTTTCTCATGTGCGTATTAGCCATGTCTATGTCTTCCTCTGTGAGATTTCTCTTCATGTCCTTGGTCCATTTCATGATAGGATTGTTTGTTTCCTTGCTGTTGAGTTTCATAAGTTCTTTATAGATCTTGGAAACTAGCCCTTTATCTGATAGGTCATTTGCAAATATCTTCTCCCATTCTGTAGGTTGTCTTTTAGTTTTGTTGACTGTATCTTTCGCTGTGCAAAAGCTTCTTATCTTGATGAAGTCCCAATAGTTCATTTTTGCTTTTGTTTCTCTTGCCTTCGTGGATGTATCTTGCAAGAAGTTACTGTGGCCAAGTTCAAAAAGGGTGTTGCCTGTGTTCTCCTCTAGGATTTTGATGGAATCTTGTCTCACATTTAGATCTTTCATCCATTTTGAGTTTATCTTTGCGTATGGTGCAAGAGAGTAGTCTAGTTTCATTCTTCTGTATGTGGATGTCCAATTTTCCCAGCACCATTTATTGAAGAGACTGTCTTTTTTCCAGTGGATAGTCTTTCCTCCTTTGTCGATATTAGATGACCATAAAGTTGAGGGTCAACTTCTGGATTATGTCTTCAATTCCATTGATCTATGTGTCTCTTTCTGTGCCATTACCACACCGTCCTGATGACCACAGCTTTGTAGTACAACCTGAAATCTAGCATTGTGATGCCCTCAGCTATGGTTTTCTTTTTTAATATTTCCCTGGCTATTCGGGGTCTTTTCTGATTCCATACAAAACTTAAAATAATTTGTTCCAACTCTCTGAAGAAAGTCCATGGTATTTTGATAGGGATTGCATTAAACATGTAAATTGCCCTGAGTAGCATTGATATTTTCACAATATTAATTATTCCAATAAATGAGCATGGAATATTTTTCCATCTCTTTGTGTCTTCCTCAATTTCTTTCAGAAGTCTTCTGTAGTCTTTAGGGTATAGAACCTTTATCTCTTTGGTTAGGTTTATTCCTAGGTATCTTCTGCTTTTCGGTGCAATTGTCAATGAGATTGACTCCTTAATTACTCTTTCTTCAGTATCATTGTTAGTATATAGAAATGCCACTGACTTCTGGGCATTGATTTTGTATCCTGCCACACTGCCAAATTGCTGTATGAGTTCTAGCAATCTTGGGGTGGAGGCTTTTGGGTTTTCTATGTAGAGTATCATGTCATCGGCGAAGAGGGAGAGTTTGACTTCTTCTTTGCCCATTTGAATGCCTTTTATTTCTTTTTGTTGTCTGATTGCTGAGGCTAGGACTTCTAGTACTATATTGAATAGCAGTGGTGAGAGTGGACATCCTTGTCTTGTTCCCGATCTTAGGGGAAAGGCTCCCAGTGCTTCCCCATTGAGAATGATATTTGCTGTGGGCTTTTCGTAGATGGGTTTTAAGATGTTGAGGAATGTTCCCTCTTTCCTTACACTCTGAAGAGTTTTGATCAGGAATGGAAGCTGTATTTTGTCAAATGCTTTTTCTGCATCTATTGAGAGGATCATATGGTTCTTGGTTTTTCTCTTGCTGATATGATGAATCACATTGATTGTTTTACGAGTGTTGAACCAGCCTTGCATCCCGGGGATCAATCCTACTTGGTCATGGTGAATAATCTTCTTAATGTATTGTTGGATCCTATTGGTTAGTACCTTGTTGAGAATTTTTGCATCCATGTTAATCAGGAATTGGTCTATAATTCTCCGTTTTGGTGGGGTCTTTGTCTGGTTTTGGAATTAAGGTGATGCTGGCCTCATAGAACGAATTTGGAAGTACTCCATCTCTTTCTATCTTTCCAAACAGTTTTAGTAGAATAGGTATGGTTTCTTCTTTAAACGTTTGATAGAATTCCCCTGGGAAGCCATCTGGCCCTGGACTTTTGTGTTTTGGGAGGTTTTTGATGACTGCTTCAATTTCCTCCCTGGTTGTTGGCCTGTTCAGGTGTTCTATTGCTTCCAGTTCCAGTTTTGGTAGTTTGTGGCTTTCCAGAAATGCGTCCATTTCTTCTAGATTGCCTAATTTATTGGCGTACAGCTGCTCATAATGTTTTAAAATCATTTGTATTTCATTGGTTTTGGTAGTGATCTCTCCTTTCTCATTCATGATTTTATTAATTTGAGTTTTCTCTCTTCTTTTTAATAAGGCTGGCTAATGGTTTATCTATCTTACTAATTCTTTCAAAGAACCAACTCCTGGTTTGGTTGATCTGTGCCACAGTTCTTCTGGTCTCTATTTAATTGAGTTCTGCTCAAATCTTTATTAACTCTCTTCTTCTGCTGGGTGTAGGATCTATTTGCTGTTTTTTCTCTAGCTCCTTTAGGTGTAAGTTTAGCTTTTGTAGTAGAGTTTTTTTCCAGTTTTTGGATGGTTGCTTGTATTACGATGTATTTCCCTCTCAGGACTGCTTTTGTTGTATCCCAAAGATTTTGAATGGTTGTATCTTCATTCTCTTAGTTTCCATGAATCTTTTTAATTCTTCGTTAATTTCCTGGTTGACCCTTTCATCTTTTGGCAGGATGGTCCTTAACCTCTTGTGTTTGAAATCCTTCCGAACTTTTTCTGGTGATTTAGTTCTAATTTCAAAGCATTATGGTCTGAAAATACGCACTGGACAATCCCAATCTTTTTCTATCGGTTCAGACCTGATTTGTGACCCAGTATGTGGTCTATTCTGGAGAAAGTTCCATGTGCACTTGAGAACAATTTGTATTCTGTTGCGTTTGGATGTAAAGTTCCGTAAATGTCTGTGAAATCCATCTGGTCCAGTGTCTCATTCAAAGCTTTTGTTTCTTTGGGGATGTTGTGCTTAGGAGATCTGTCATTTGCAGAAAGTGCCATGTTAAAGTCTCCCAGTATTAGTGTACTATTATCTTAGTATGTCTTAATTTTGGTCATTGATTGATTGATATACTTGGCAGATCTGACATTAGGGGCATAATTATTCATGATTGTTAGGTCCTCTTGTTGGACACATCCTTTAAGTATGTTATAGTGTCCCTCTTCTTCTCTTACTACAATCTGTGGGATAAACCTAATTTGTCTGATGTGAGGATTGCTACCCCTGCTTTCTTTTGAGGACCATTTGAATGGTAAATCGTTCTCTAACCTTTTATTTTCAGGCTGAAAGTGTCCTTATTTCTAGAAATGAGTCTCTCGTAGACAGCCTATAGATGGTTTGCTTTTCTATCCAGTCTAAAACCCTGTGTCTTTTGATGGGATCATTAAGCCCATTTACATTCAGAGTTACTACTGAAAGATGTGAATTTAGTGTCATCATAATACCTACTCAGTCCCCGTTTTCATGGATTATTTCTTTGGGTTTACTCTTTCTTTTACAGAGCCCTCTCCCCCCCCCCCCCCCCCGATATTTCTTGCAGAGTTGGTTTGGTGGTCACATACTTTTTCAGTTTCTGCCTCTCTTGGAAGCTCTTTACCTCTCCTATTCTGAATGAGAGCCTTGCTAGATAAAGTATTCTTGGCTGTGCGTTCTTCTCATTTAGGACCCTGAATATATCCTGCCAGCCCTTTCTGGCCTGCCAGGTCTCTGTGGAGAGGTCTTCTGTTACCCTCATACTTTTCCCCATAAAAGTTAGAGATTTCTTATCTCTTGCTGCTTTAAGGATCTTCTCTTTATCTTTGGAATTTGCAAGCTTCACTATTAGATGTCGAGGTGTTGAGCAGCTTTTATTGATTTTAGGGGGGGATCTCTCTATTTCCTGGATCTGAATGCCTGTTTCCCTTCCCAGATTAGGAAAATTTTCAGCTATGATTTTTTCAAATACATATTCTGGCCTTCTGTCCCTTTTGGTGCCCTCGGGAACCCCAATTAAACGTAGGTTTTTCTTCCTCAAGCTGTCATTTATTTCCCTTAATCTATCCTCATGATCTTTTAATTGTCTCTTTTTTCCTACGTTTCCCTCTTTGCCATCAACTTATCTTCTATGTCATTCACTCATTCTTCCACTTTGTTAACCCTCGTCGTTAGGACCTCTAGTTTGGATTGCTTCTCATTTAGTTGATCTTTAATTTCTGCCTGATTAGATCTAAATTCTGCAGTCATGAAGTCTCTTGAGTCCTTTATGCTTTTTTCTAGAGCCACCAGTAGCTTTATAATATTGCTTCTGAATTGGCTTTCTGACATCGAATTGTAATCCAGATTTTGTAACTCTGTGGGAGAGAGGACTGTTTCTGATTCTTTCTTTTGAGGTGAGGTTTTCCTTCAACTCATTTTTCTTGATAGAAGCGTGAACTCTTCTCACTGTATCTTTCCAGCTGTTCTCTCTTTAAATCTCAGGCTGAATTCGTACGTTTTCAGGATGATTTGAAGGTTATCTAGGTAATTTGGAGGGGACAGGTGACTTGGGGACCCTACTCTTCTGCCATCTTACCCCGTCTCTCTCTAACATTTATTTTTATTATGTACTTCTGGATCTCTTTGATGCCAAACTTCCTAAGTGATAGATGGAAAATATCATGAAGGGAAAGTAATCACTGTTTCCAATTCCAAATATTGAAAGTTCTCTTACAAGGTCTATAGAAGTTCATAGCCCAACTGTTTTCTCTTCTTGCAATTTATTATTCCATATTTGTCTAGGATATTATATAATGTTTGCTTCCAAATAGAAATTTATTACTTAAAAAAATAAAAAAAATAAAAAAGAAATTTATTACTTGACCAGTGCCAGTCTACAAAATGAGAAAAATAAGGACACCATATGGAGTATTTCATAATGCTAAACATGTTAATTTTTTAATGGGCTGTTTTTTATTTTATTTTATTTTTTATTGTTTGAATACATTTATTTATTTATTTATTTTAATAATAAATTTATTTTTTATTGGTGTTCAATTTGCCATCATACCGAATAACACCCAGTGCTCATCCTGTCAAGTGCCCCCCTCAGTGCCCATCACCCATTCACCCCCACCCCCCGCCCTCCTCCCCTTCCACCACCCCTCGTTCGTTTCCCAGAGTTAGGAGTTTATGTTCTGTCTCCCTTTCTGATATTTCCTACCTATTTCTTCTCCCTTCCCTTCTATTCCGTTTCACTATGTTGGAGAGGATGTGGAGAAAAGGGAACCCTCTTCCACTGTTGGTGGGAATGTGAAATTGTGCAGCCACTCTGGAAAACTGTGTGGAGGTTCCTCAAAGAGTTAAAATAGACCTGCCCTACGACCCAGCAATTGCACTGTTGGGGATTTACCCCAAAGATACAGATGCAATGAAATGCCAGGACACCTGCACCCTGATGTTTATAGCAGCAATGTCCACAATAGCCAAACTGTGGAAGGAGCCTCGGTGTCCATCGAAAGATGAATGGATAAAGAAGATGTGGTTTATGTATACAATGGAATATTTCTCAGCCATTAGAAATGACAAATACCCACCATTTGCTTCAACGTGGATAGAATTGGAGGGTATCATGCTGAGTGAAATAAGTCAATTGGAGAAGGACAAACATTATATGTTTTTTATTTTAAAATAATGTCACTATTTTGAGTATAATATGATAATAGTCAATTATATTTGCAATGATCTTAATAAGCAAAATTAAGAGTTGGCAACCTTATTTTGGTTAGTATAGTTTAAGAAAATGCTCAAAAGCATTTCAGAAAACTACAAATATACATGGTTTTGGTTAATATGATTTTCTCATTCTCCTTTGGATCCCTTAAAATCCCACATCATTTTTGTGGTTTATTTGTGTGTAATCCCTTATATCCAAATACTTACTTTCTTGTGTTTGTGTGTATGTTTTAATGAACTCAGACTGTATACCTTTGTTCCATTTACCATTTAAATTTTTCTATTGTATTTGATTAAATTCTAAATCAGTTTGAATTATTGTAAATTCAAAATCTCTAGCAATTATTGTACAACTGGGTGTTTTTGCAAATATTTTTGAAAAATACATTTAAATATTTAAAGATAGCTCTAAATCCAAATGGTAGATGGTGCTAGTGACTTTTAAACAAAATTATTTCAACTTTAAAGTAAGTATAAAATGGGGGTAAAAATTGATGAGTCACAACTTGAACATATGTCCAAAGTTTTAGGATTTTATTAAGAATTAAGGTTAAAATACTAAATTAGTTAGTTAAAATATCAACAATTATTATCTGCAGTGGAAGAGAAAGTGTCATATCAAATCTCTTTTCTCTGATTTTATTGCCATTTTATTTCTGAAAATGCTATGAAAATTTTGGGGATAAAACATTGACCTGAATGTAAATTCTTGATTATTTTTATAGACAAAGGAGATCTTAGAGTACAGCCAAGGTAATTCCCAAAAGGGCCCTTTGTAGCATGTTGAAAAGGGTAATACACATAATAGAGGAAGATGGTGGAGGAGTAGAGGACCCTAGTTTCATTTTGTCCCTAGAATTCAGCTAGATAGCTATCAAATCATTCTGAATACATGGGAACCCAACTGGAGACCTAAGAAAAGAATTGCTGCAATTCTATAAATTGAAAAGTGACCATTTTTGCAAGGTAGGAGGTGCGGAGAAGTGAATCTGAGGTGATATTTCAGAGGATAAATAGTGGGGGAGGGAGCCTCTGTCAGCCAGCTACCAGAAAGTGATATAGCAGCAGAGAGCAAAATCAGAACTTTTAGAAATCTGCTCCAGTTAGGTATGTCCCTGTATGAAAGGTGAGTAGGTGGCAAAATGGGTGAGAATCCTAGATGGGACAGTGTGGTGTCAGGTTCCCCAGGGTCACAGGAAGAACAGGGGTGCCTAAATGTAGCAGAGTTCCCAAGCATTTGGGCAGAGAGCCCAGATACAAACAGAGAGCCCATTAGAGGGTTTTCAGCTTGGCATTTCCATAAACCATAAGCCACAGTAGGGTTCCCAACAGCTGTCCAAGCATAGGCTGAGCAAGAGGCAGAACTGTGGCAAGACCACCCTCTCTCCCAAAGTGTCATGGGTGTGCATTGCAGGAGTCTGTAAAGTTTGGAGACTTGAAACGGGATGGTGGGCCTGAGAAAAAAATTCTTGGTCACAGGCTGGGTGAACACAGAGTGTGGACAGAAACCAGGAAGACAAGAGTGATTGACTACTTTTCTCTGAGTGTGTACTGAAGAGTGGGGGATGCAATCTTCCCTCTCCTTGTCTGGAGATCGAACGGCTGCCATTTTCATTTCCACCATCCAAAGCAGCACTGAAAATCATCAGAGAACAAAAGCCACATAAAGCAATCCAGAGCCTCTTATGCTGGGTTCCATCTCCTAGCAAGGGGGGTGTAATTCCACCTGGGGAAAGACACCTACCTGAGAATCAGCACAAAAGGTTCCTCTTGCAGAAGATCAGTGAGAACATCTGGGTAATACTGAGTTTACTGATCACACAGAACTGCAAAAACTCCAGCACTAGGGGAAAATAGTATATAGAATTTGCTTTTTCTCATGATTCTTTAGTCTTTCAATTTTAATTTTTTTCCTTTTCAACTGATTTTGTATGTTATCAACTCTTTTTTAAAGTCTTAATTTTAATTTTAAAATCACATTTTATCTTTTCACTTTATTTAATTTTGTTTTTGTATATATATAAGTTTTTCTTCCTTTACAATTTTGGGAGATACTTTCTTCTCACAAACAGACAAAAATACACCCTGGATCTAGTTTATTGCTCTGTTTAATTGATCTGTATGATTATATTCTCTCTCTCTTTTTCTTTTGGTTTCTGGTTTCTTCTGATTTGATTGGTGTATATTTCTCTGAGGTCATTGTTGCTATTTAAGTATTTTGTTCTCTTATTCATCTATTCTTCTTTGGAGAGAATAATAAAATAGAACTCACCCCAAAAAGAGAATAAGAGGCAATACTGACTGCCAAGGACCTAATCAGTATGGATATAGGTAAGATGTTGAAATAGAGTTCAGAGTAACTATTATAAAGATACTAGATAAGCTTGAAAAAGGCATAGAAGACACTAGAGAATCCTTTTCTGGAGAAATAAAAGTACTAGAATCTAATTGGGTAAAAAAAAAGGCTAATAACAAGATGCAATAAAAAAAAGGAGCCCCTAATTGCTAGGATAAATGATGCAGAAGAGAGAGCTGGTGATGTAGAAGACAAAATGATGTAGAATAAGCCCCCAAAAAAGACAGATAAACAATGACTGGATCACAAGGGGAGAATTCAAGAGATAAGTGATACCATAAAGCAAAACAATATTAGAATAATTGGAGTCCCAGAAGAAGAGGAAAGTGAGAAAGGGGCAGAATATATATTTGAGCAAATTATAGCTGAGAAATTACCTAACTTGGGGAAGGAAACAGGTACTGAAGTCCAGGAAGCACAGAGAAATCCCCTCAAAACCAATGAAATTGAGATACCTGGGTGGCTTAGCAGTTGAGCATCTTCCTTCAGCTCAGTGCATGATCCTGGGTTCTGGGGATCGAGTCCCACATTGGGCTCCCTGTGAAGAGCCTGATTCTTCCTATGCCTATGTCTCTGCCTCTCTTTCTATGTCTATCATAAATAAATAAAAAAATCTTAAAATAACCCCAATAAAATTAGGTCAACAATTTGACATGTAATAGCGAAGCTTGAAAATTTCAGAGACAAAGAGAAAATCCTGAAAGTAGCTCATGACAAGAGGTACTTAACCTACAATTGTAGAAAAAAAAAAGGCTGGCAACAGAAACATCCACAGAGATTTGGCAGACCAGAAAGGACAGGCATAATATATTCAGCGTGCTAAATTAGAAAAATACTTTATAGAACAAGGCTGACATTCAGAATAGAAGGAGACATAAAGAACTTCCAGGGCAAACAGAAACTAAAAGTATTTGTGATCACTAAACCATCCCTGCAAGGAATATCAAAGTGGAACCTTTGAGCAAAGACAGAGACCAAAAATAACATAGACCAGAAAGGAAGAGAGACAATATGCCGAAACAGGTACTTTACAAGTAATACAATGGCATTAAATTCGTATCTATAAAAGAAATCACTCTGAATGCAAATGGACTAAATGCTCTAATAAAAAAACACAGGTATCATTTGGATATAAAGCAAGACCCATCCATATGCTATTATGTTATTTCAGACCCAAGAGAGTTATTTCAGACCCAAGGACAACTCCAGATTGAAAGTAAGGGGTGGAAAACCATTTATCATGCTAATAGACATCAAAAGAAAGCTGGGATAATAATTCTTATGTCAGACAAACTATTTTAAACCAATGACCGCAATAGAGATGAAGAAGGACACTGTATCATAATTAAAGGGTCCATCCAACAGGAAGATATAACAATTGGAAATATCTATGCCCCTAAGATGTAAGAAGCCAATTAATAACAATTAAAGAAACATATTGATAATAATACAATAACAGTGGGGGAATTTAACACTCCACTCACAGCAATGGACAGGTAATCTAAGCAGAAGAACAACAAGAAAACACAGACTTTAAATGACACATTGAATGAAATGGACTTCACAGATATATTCAGAGTACTCCATCCTAAAGCAACAGAATACATATTCTCAAGTGCACATGGAATATTCTCCAGAATAGATCACATACTGGATCACCAATCAGGTCTCAACCAGTAACCAAAAGAGTAGAAGTATACCCCTCATATTTTCAGACCACAATGCTTTGAAATTGGAACTCAATCACAAGTGGAAATTTGGAGGCAACTCAAATACATGGAGGTTTAAGAGCATTATACTAAAGAATGAATGGATCAACAAGGAAATTAAAGAAGAAATTAAAAATTCATGGAAACAAATGAAAATGAGAACACAATTGTTCAAAACCATTGGGATGCAGCAAAGGTGACCCCAAGAGGGAAGTATATAGCAATACAAGCCTTTCTCAAGAAACAAGGAAGTTCTCAAATATGCAATCTAAAGTTATACCTAAAGGAGTTGGAGAAAGAACTGCAAATAAAGCCTAAACCCAGCAGTAGAAGAGAATTAATGAAGATTAGAGCAGAAGTCAATGAAATGAAACCAAAAAACAGCATAAGAAATTAAGGAAACTAGGAGCTGGTTCTTTGAAACAAATAATAAGATTGATAAACCCCTGGACAGACTTATCAAAAAGAAAAGAAAAGGATATAAATTAATAAAATCATTAAGGAAAGAGGCTATATCTCAACTAACACCAAAGATACAACTATAAGAACATAGTATAAGCAATAATATGCCAACAAATTAGGTAATCTGGAAGAAATGGATGTATTCCTAGAAATGTATAAAGCACCAAAACTGAAACAGGAAAATAGAAAACCTGAATGGATGCATAATCAGCAAAGAAATTTAAGCAGTCATCAAAAATCTCTCAATGAAGAAGAGGCCAGGGCCAAATAGCTTCCTAGGGGAATTCTACGAAACATTTAATGAAGAATTAATACCTATTTCTCTAAAGCTATTTAAAAAAAAAAACAAATGGAAGGAGAACTTCCAAACTCATTCTATGAGGCCAGCATTATCTTGATCCCAAAACTGGACAAAGACTCCATCAAAAAGGAGAATTATAGACCAATATCCTTGTAGAACATGGATGCCAAAATTCTCACCAATATACTATTCAATAAGATCCAACACTAAAGGGATTATTTACCATAACAAAATATGTTTTATTCCTGGGCCACAAAGGTGGTTCAACATCCACAAATCAATCATTGTGATGTGCTACATTAATAAAAGAAAGGACAAGAAACATATAATCGTTTCAATAGACACAGAAAAAGATTTTGGCAAAATACAGCATCCTTTCTTGATTAAAATTCTCCACAGTGTAAAGGAAACATACTTCAATATGATAAAAGCTATCTATGAAAAGCCCACAGCAAATATTATTCTCAATGGTGAAAAACCGAGAGCTTTTCCGCTAAGGTAAGGAATATAACAGTAATGCCCACTCTCATCCCTGTTGTTCAACATAGTAGTGGCAATACTAGTCTCAGCAATAAGACAACAAAAAAGAAATAAAAAACATCTAAATTGGCAAAGAAGTTAATCTCTCATTCTTTGCAGATGACATGATACTCTATGTGGAAAACCCAAAAGACTCCACCCCCAAATTGCTAAAACTCATACATCAACTCAGCAACGTGACAGGATACAAAAATCAATGCACAGAAATCAGTTGCATTTTTGCACACTAACAATGAGACAGAAGAAAGAGAAATTAAGGAACCAGTCCCATTTACAATTACAACAAAAACTGTAAGATACCTAGGAATAAACTTAACCAAAGGGGCAAAGGATCTGTACTCTGAAAACTATACAACAATTATGAAAGAAATTGAGGAAGACACAAAGAAATGGAAAAACTTTCCATGTTCATGGATTGGTAGAATAAATATTGTTAAAGTATCTATGGTACCTTGAACACTCTATACATTCAATGAAATCTATATCAAAATACGATCAACTTTTTTTCACAGAGTTGGAACAAATAATCCTAAATTTTCAAATAATCCAAACAAATAATCCAAAGTTTCCTTTGGCTATTCAGTAACCCGAAAAGATATTGAATAACCAAAGGAATGTTGAAAAAGAAAACCAAAGCTAGTGGCATCACAGTTCCAGACTTCAAGCTATATTACATTTATTTATGGGAAACACAGAGACAGGCAGATATGTAGGAAGAGGGAGGAGCAAGATCCATGCAGGGAGCCTGATGTGGGACTCCATTCCAGGACTGCAAGATCATGCCCTGAGCCAAAGGCTCAGTTGAGCAAACTCAACAGCTGAGCCGCCTAGGCATCCCTCAAGCTATATTACAAAGCTGTAATCATGAGAAAGTATGGTATTGGTAGAAAAATAGACACATAGATCAATGGAACAGAATAGAGAACCCACAAATGGGCCTTCGAATCTATTGTCAACTAATCTTCAACAAAGCAGGAAAGAATATCCAATGGAAAAAAAGAGTCTCTTCAACAAATGGTGTTGGAAAAATTAGAAAGCCACATATGAAAGAATTAAACTGGGCCAATTTCTTACATCATACACAAAAATAGACTCAAAATGGATGAAAAACCTAAATGTGAGATGGGGATCTATAAAAATCCTAGAGGAGAACACAGGAGCAACCTCTTTGACCTTGATCAGAGGAACTTTTTGCTAAACATGTTTCTAAAGGCAAGTGATACAAAGGCAAAAATGAAATCTTGGAACTTCATCAATATAAAAAGCTTTTGTACAGCAAAGGAAAGTCAATAAAACCAAAAGGCAAAATACAGAATCCTTATATTTTCAAATATCCTATCAGATAAGGGACTAGTATCCAAAATTTATAAAGAGCATATCAAACTCAACACCTATAAAACAAACAAAAACTAAAAAAACCCAAATAATCCAGGCAAGAAATGGAGAGAAGACATGAACAAATATTTGTCCAAATAAGATATACAAATGGCCAACAGACACATGAAACACATGAAAAAATGTTCAACATTACTTGGTATCAGGGAAATACAAATGCAAACCACAATGAGATACCACCTCACACCAGTCAGAATATCTAAAATTAACAAGTCAGAAAATGACAGATACTGGTGAAGATGGTAAGAAGGGAAATCCTCTTAGTTGGAAAGAGTATGGAGGGATCTCTGGGTGGCGCAGCGGTTTGGCGCCTGCCTTTGGCCCAGGGCGTGATCCTGGAGACCTGGGATCGAATCCCATATCGGGCTCCCGGTGCATGGAGCCTGCTTCTCCCTCTTCCTGTGTCTCTGCCTCTCTCTCTCTCTCTCTCTGTGACTATCATAAATAAATAAAAATTAAAAAAAAAGAAAGAGTATGGAAATTGAAAACAGAACTACCCTATGACCAATCAATTGCACTACTCTGTATTTACCCAAAGATACAAATCTAGTGATCTGAAGGGTCATTTGCACCTGAAGGTTTATAGCAGCAATGTCCACAATAGTCAAACTATAGAATGAGCCCAGATGTCCATGGGCTGATGAATGGATAAAGAAGATGTATATATACATTATATATATATATATAAAATGGAACATTACTCAGCCATCAAAAAATGAAATCCTTGGATTTGCAATGACATGGATGGAACTAGAAGGTATTAAGGTATGTGAAATAAGTCAGTCAGAAAGACAATTGTCATATGATTTCACTCATATATGGAATTTAAGAAACAAAACAGAGAAGCATAGAGGAAGGGAAGGAAATTAAAACAAGATGAAATCAGAAGCAGAGACAAACCATAAGAGACTTTAATCATAGAAAATAAATTGAGGGTTGTTGGTGTGGAGGGATGTGGGGGGTTGGGGTGACTTGGTGACAGGCATTAAGGAGGGCATGTGATACAATAAGCGCTGTATGTTATATAAAACTAATGAATCACTGAACTCTACCTCTGAAACTAATAGTACACTATATCTGAATGAATTGAGTTTAAGTTAATAAAAAAAAAGAAAAAGAAAATGGAATATAAGGGAAGGGAGAAGAAATGTGTGGGAAGTACCAGAAATGGAGACAGAACATAAAGACTCATAACTCTGGGAAACAGACTAGACTGCAGACATTATAACATTTTAGTTAGGTGGTAAGACTATGAATATTTCAAGACCTCAATATATGGTTATATACCAAAAAGGTTAAAAAAATACTAAGAATTTACATTCCTAAACCTGTGCATTTTAAGCAGGAAAAAATTTAGCCAAATGCCATGCTGTTGTTTTAACCTGAATGTCACTGAGAAAGCACATCCTCATTTTATATTATCATCACATTATTAATATGAAAATATATTTAAAAAGAGAAGGGTGAGAATGAATTAGGAAAAAGAAAGTATTTTTATTTGGGCTAATTTTGATAAGCTGTTCCACTTAATATAGCATCTTAGATGTATTTATTTCATTTCACTTATAGATATAGATAGTAATTGTTTATACAATGAGGTAATGACTCTTCAATAATGAATGAATGAGAGGAAATGGATATTTCTGAGAATGTACTGTTCATTTTTTTGCTAGATGGTTTATATCTATTATTTCATTTACTGATCCATAGTTATTCTTTGTTTTAAACAAGAACCTAAAATACTAGTAGGATATAGGGTAAGTGGAATCTACATTAAAAGTATAATATCAAATAGCTAATCTGAAGATTAAGATAGGCTCTAGTTTATCTTAGCCCCACATCCATTTTTGCACTTAGTGTGGAGTCTGTTTAAGATTCTGTCTCTCTCCCTATCTCCCTCCTCTTGCACATGCTTTCTCTCTCTCTCTCTCTCTCAAATAAATGAATAAAATCTTTTTAAAAAGGGAAGAATCCCCTTGGTGAATTATGTTTTATATGCAACAAATTTGAATGGTAAGTTTTATACATGGCCAAGATTTTGAAGAGGTAGGCATACTTAGTTTATATGGGACACATTCTTGAATACTAAGTATTTACATATAAGTAACTGTCCTCTATGAAAAGAAATATATGCAGTCAACCAATATTTTATTTATTTATTTTTAGAGACTGAGGGGGGAGGGGTAGAAGGAGAAGGAAAGAGAGGGAATCTTAAACAGACTTCAAACCCAGTATAAGTCCAATACAGGGCTGGATCTCACAATTCTGAGACCATGACCTTAGCTGAAATCCAGAGTCAGACACTTAACTGGCTGAGCCACTCAGGCACCCCTGTGATCAACCAGTATTTTGAAACCTAAAATTGAATTTAACCAAAGAAAATGGTGTTAAACAGGACTATACCACAATTCCTTTAGTTCAACTACTGTTGAGCTGGGTTTAATAAGTGAAAGGAGAAAGGGAGAAATAATGATATATTATTTTCTTTTTGTTCTAAAAAGAGTATCTACAGAAGGACCATTTTAATTAAGGTAATCATTTTAAGCTAAATTCAATGAATATAAATAAAATATAAATGCATAACTTTCAAAATGTCATTAAAATGCCCATACTAACCAAGGTATATACAGATTTAATGCAATCGCTATCAAAACTCCAGTGGCATCTTTCAGAGATAGAAAACAAATCTGTTTAGATCTGTACAGAGTCACAAAAGTCCCTGAATGATCAAAGTATGCTTGTGACAGATGAATGAAGCTAGAAGCATCACATCTGTTAATTTCAAACTATATTATAATCTATACCAATAAAAACAGTATGCTATTAGTATAAAAACAGAACATAGATCAATGAAACAAAATAGAGAGCCCGGCAATAAGCCCATGCATTTACAATGAATTAATACTTGACAAAGGAGTCAAGAATATGAAGTGGAGGAGGGAGAGAAGTTGGGGAAGGAATAGGAGGACCCTAGACACATCTTGTCCAATGAACACAACTAGGTAACTATCAATAATTCTAAATACCTCAATATCAGCCTGAGGACTGAAAGAACAAACTCTACAACTAAAGAGAAGGAAGACGAGGCAGGACAAGATGGTGGAGGAGGAGGGGTCCCCAAGTCACCTGTCCCCACCAACTTATGTAGATAACTTTCAAACCATCCTGAAAACCTACGAATTCGACCTGAGATTTAAAGAGAGAATAGCTGGAACATTACAGAGAGAAGGGTTTTCACTTCTAACAAGGTAAGAAGCTGGAAAAAAATAAAAAGAATCAAGTGGGGGAGGGGTCCTGCGAGGATCCAGGCTAAGGCTGGTGGCAAAAGCCTCCAGGATAGGAAAGCCCAGTCCTCAAGAAACAGGAACTTTAAACAATTCGCACCAGATTCTTCCCGGACAGAAATGTTCTTAGCAGGGAAAGCAAGCAGAATCACAGGAGGGGTAGTGGAGCCTCCCGTTTCCTGGAGGCACTAATACAGGAAATGTGCCCCGGGGGAAAGTGCATAAGAAACTGTGGGCTGATCTCGATAAAGGGCTAGAGTGCGCACCCGGCGGGTATTGGGGAGAAGCCAGTTGTTTAGGCAGGGCTCCGGTCGGAGGGGTCTGCACCCAGCTGCCTTTGGGAGCTGCAGCCCCGGGAGCACAAATCCAGCAGCGCAGGGCCCCAGATCCCCAGGCACCCAGTGGACATAACACATGATCCTGCATTCCCCCAGGGACAGACAGAGGCAGGGAGGGCACAAGACAGCAAGGACTCTCCTGCTGCTGCCCCCCCCCCCCCCCCCGCCAAGCTGTGCATAGCAGAGCACCCACGCCAGCCCCAGGAGTATCTAGGCCAGTGCAGACTGGGAGACTGCTGTAGCTGGTAGCAGGGAGCTGACTCCAGAGCTGGAGACATGGCTGCCACCAGTGTTGTTCCTCCTTGTGTCACCCTATGCCTGAGAGGAGTGGGGCCACCAGGGAACAGAGGCCTCATGGGGTAAATAGCTCCCACTGAGGGAGGGGACAGGGCATCTTCCCCAGGTACACACACCTGAGAAATTGCACAGCAGGACCATCTCCCCCAACCAGCTGGAAGGACAGGGGAAGAGCAAGTTCTTGACCCAGAAGTGTGGGAAAGCTCCAGGGGAAGTTGAGGGATTTACAGTATATAGAAAAAGAAGATACCCCTCCTTTTTATCTTCCTTTTTCCAGTACAACTCATTTTTATATCAGACTGTAAATTTCCATTTTTTTCTCTTTTTCCACCTTAACTACAATATTTTACCACCTCTTCATTTTTAAGATTCTTCCTTTTACACTTTCATATCTCTACAATTACAGGACCTACATATATTTCGACTTCTAGATTCCCTTCAACATACTCAACTTAATTTTGGGAGATATACGAGATATGTTTTTTTGTTTTGTGTTTTTTTGTTTTCCATGCTTCATTTTGTACTACAATGGTGGAAGTTAATGCCTTCTAAACCATGACCAGCATGCACCCAGAACCAAGTGGAATATCATGTTGGTTCATTCTGTGAGATTCCTCATTCCCAATCTGTCCCTGTCTTTATCTCATTTATATTTTGGTGGTCAATGTTGGGGTCCTCTACAAGTATTTCTGGTTTATATGAATTTGGGACTGAGCATCTTCTAAAATACAGAACTTAACACGCTCAGAAACAAGAGGATCATCCTCTAGATATACTCAGGTAGACTACATTCTCACTCCACAACAACTTCATGACCACCACCATCTCCAAGTTCCCCCCTTTCTTCTTCTTTTTTTCTCTTATTTACTCTTTACTTTTACCATTTTATTTATTTTTTTCACTTTTTTTCCCTCTTTTTTTGAATTCTTGGCCTTTTATTTTTTACTACTTTGTTATAAAATTTGTTTTTCCCATTAGTGGTCCTTTGTTCTATTTTGTTCGGATCTTTATTTTCAATTTCTGGTCTCTGAGGTTGGCAGAATCATCTAGAGTGAAATTTACATAGGTTGTGGTTGATATACTTCACTGAGCCCACTCATACAACCAAACTACACACAGCAAAATGACTATAAGGAAGAACTCACCACAAAAGAAAGAATTACAAACAATACTCTCTGTCAAAGAGTTACAGAATTTGGATTACAATTCGATGTCAGAAAGCCAATTCAGAAGCACAATTATAAAGCTACTGGTGGCTCTGGAAAACAGTGCAAAGGATTCAAGAGGCTTCATTGCTGCAGAATTGAGATTTAATCAGGACAAAATTAACAATCAATTAAATAAGATGCAATCCAAACTGGAGGTCCTAACAATGAGGGTTAATGAGGTGGAAGAAAGAGTGAGTGACATAGAAGACAAGTTGATGGCAAGGAAGGAAGCTGAGGAAAAAAGAGAAAAACAATTAAAAAGACCATGAGGAAAGTTTAAGGGAAATAAATGATAGCCTTCGAAGGAAGAATCTATGTATAATTGGGGTTCCAGAGAGCGCTGAGAGGGATAGAGAACAAGAAAGCATATTTAAATAAATCATAGCTGAGAATTTCCCTAATTTGGGAAGGGAAACAGGCATTCAGATCCAGGAGATAGACAGTTCCACCCCCAAATCAATAAAAACCGTTTAACACCCCAACATTTAATAGTGAAACTTACAAATTCCAAAAATAAAGAGAAAGCCCTTAAAGCAGCAAGAAACAAGAGATCCCTAACTTATATGGGGAGAAATATTAGATTAATAGCAGACCTCTCCACAGAGACCTCGCAGGCCAGAAAGGGCTGGCAAGATATATTCATGGTCCTAAATGAGAAGAACGTGCAGCCAAGAATACTTTATCTAACAAGGCTCTCATTCAGAATAGGAGAGATAAAGTGCTTCCAAGATAGGCAGAAACTGAAAGAATATGTGACCACTAAACCAGCTCTGCAGAAATATTAAGGGGGGCCCTGTAAAAGAAAGAGAAAGCCCAAAGAAATAATCCAAATAAACAGGGACTGAATAGGTATTACGTTGACACTAAATTCATATCTTTCAATAGTAACTCTGAATGTGAATGGGCTTAATGATCCCATCAAAATGCACAGGGTTTCAGACTGGATAAAAAAGCAAGACCCATCTATTTGCTGTTTACAGGAGACTCATTTGAGACGTAAGGACACCTACAGCCTGAAAATGAAAGGTTGGAGAACCATTAACCATTCAAATGATCCTGAAAAGAAAGCTGGGGTAGCAATCCTCATAGCAGACAAATTAAAGTTTATCCCAAAAGTTATAGTAAGAAATAAAGAGGGACACTATATCATACTCAAAGGGTCCATCCAACAAGAGGACCTAACAATCATGAATATTTATGCCCTGAATGTGGGAGCTGCCAAGTATATCAATTAATAACAAAAATAAAGACATACTGAGATAATAATACACAAATAGTAGGGGACTTCAAAATGGCAGTTTCTGCAAATGACAGATCTTCTAAGCACAACATCTACAAAGAAATAAGAGCTTTAAATGATAGACTGGACCAGATGGATTTCGCAGATATATAAAAACCTTTGCATCTGAACACAACTGAATACATTCTTTAGGTGCACATGGAACTTTCTCCAGAATAGACCACATACTGGGTCACAAACAAGGTCCTGACAGATATGAAGATTAGGATTGTCCCCAGCATATTTTCAGACCATAATGCTTTGAAACAAGAACTCAATGACAAAAAGAAATTTAGAAGAAACTCAAACACGTAGAGGTTAAAGAGCATCCTGTAAAAGATGAAAGGGTCAAAAAAAAAAGATGAAAGGGTCAACCATGATATTGAAGAAGAATTAAAAGATTCATGGAAACTAATGGGAATGAAGATACAACCATAAAAAATCTTTGGGAAGCATCAAAAGCAGTACTAAGTGGGAAATACATCACAATGCCAGCCTTTCTCAAAAAATCGGAAAAAACTCAAATGCACAAGCTAACTTCAAAACTAACTAGAGAAAGAATAGTAAATAAAACCTGCATGAAGAAGAAAAAGAGAGTTAATAACAAACAGAACTCAATGAAATAGAGACGAAAAGAACTGTAGAAGAAATCAACAGAACCAGGACTTGGTTATTTGAAAGAATTAATAAGATAGAAAAACCATTAGCCAGCCTTATTAAAAACAAAAGAGAAAAGACTCTAATAAAATCACAAATGAGGAAGGCGGGGCAAGATGGCGGAAGAGTAGGATTCCCCAAGTCACCTGTCCCCACCAACTTACCTAGGTAACTTTCAAATCATCCTGAAAACCTACGAATTCGGTCTGAGATTGAAGAGAGAACAGCTGAAATGTGACAGTGAGAAGAGTTTGCACTTCTATCAAGGTAGGAAGACGGGAAAAAAAATAAAAAGAAATAAATAAAAAAGCATCCAAGGGTGAGGAGCCAGGCTAAGGCCATGCGGAGTGTAACCCCAGGACAGGAAAGCCCAGGACCAGAGAAGCAGGAGCTTTACCAATCATCCCGGATGGAAAGGCAATTCCAGGGAGAAGGGGCAGGATCCCAGGAGGGGCAGGGATGCCCTCAGGCTCCCAGGGGCACTAACAGAGGAACAGTGCCCCGGGGAGACTGTGCCACACACTGCGGGCTGAGCTCCCTAAAGGGCTGAGAGGCACACCCGGCAGGGCCTCAAGAGCAGCTTGGGCCGCAGTGCCAGTGGCAGCGCCAAGCAGAGGGGGCTGCCCGGCCCAGAGAGCACGATTCCAGCGGTACAGGCCCCGGAGCCAAGGGCACTGGGGACAGAGCCCAAGATCTGGCGCTCCCCGCAGGACAGGGAGAGGCCGGGAGAACACAGGACAGCAAGGACGCTCATACCCCCGGGCGGCCCGAGCTGTGCAGATCAGCGCCCTCCACGCCCGGAGCATCCAGGCCCCTGCAGACAGGCAGCTGCGGTAGTCACTGCGGGAGCTGACTCCAGAGTTGGAGAGCTGCCCACTTCCACTGTTGTTCCTCCTGGTGTCACCTTGTACCTGGGACTGAGCAGGGCCGCCAGGAAACAGGGGCCTCACAGAATAAACAACTCCCACTGAGCTGTACACTTGGCAGAGGGCTGGGCAGCTCCCCCAGGTGCACACACCTGAGAATCAGCACAGCAAGCCCCTCCCCCAGAAGACCAGCTAGAAGGACAGGGGAGCAGCAAGCTATTGACCAAGCAGGACTGGAATGCTCCAGGGGAGGTTGAGGGATTTACATTATATAGAATCAGAGGAAACTCCCCATTATTTTTTGTTTTCTGTTTTTTCCCCGCTCCCCCTTTTTTCCTTCTTTTTCCTCTCTTTTTCTGCTTTTTCCAGTACACCTTGTTTTTGGCCACTCTGCACTGAGCAAAATGACTAGAGGGAAAAACTCACCACAAAAGAAAGAATCAGAAACAGTCCTCTCTTACACAGAGTTGCAACATTTGGATTACAACTCAATGTCAGAAAGCCAATTCAGAAGCACTATTATAAAGCTACTGGTGGCTCATGAAAAAAGCATAAAGGATTCAAGAGACTTCATGATGGCAGAATTTAGATCTAATTATTAGGCCAAAATTAAAAATCAATTGAATGAGATGCAATCCAAATTGGAGGTCCTAACAATGAGGGTTAACGAGGTAGAAGAACGAGTGAGAGATATAGAAGACAAGTTGATGGCAAGGAAGGAAGCTGAGGAAAAAAGAGAAAAACAATTAAAAGATCATGAGGATAGATTAAGGGAAATAAATGACAGCCTCAGAAGGAAAAATCTACCTTTAATTGGGGTTCCCATGGCACTGAAAGGGACTGAGGTCCAGAAACTGTGTTTGAACAAATTATAGCTGAGAAATTGCCTAACTTGGGAAGGGAAACAGGCATTCAGATCCAGGAGACAGAGAGATCCCCCCAAAATCAATAGAAACCGCTCAACACCCCAATATTTAGTAATGAAGCTTGAAAACACCAAAGATAAGGAGAAGATCCTTAAAGCAGCAAGAGACAAGAAATCCATAACCTCTATGGGGAGAAGCATTAGAATAAGAGCAGACCTCTCCACAGAGGCAAGAAAGGGCTGGGAAGATATATTCAGCATCCTAAAAGAGAAGAACATGCAGCCAAGAATACTCTACCCAGTAAGGCTCTCATTCAGAATAGAAGTAGAGATAAAGAGCTTCCAGGATAGGCAGAAACTGAAAGAATATGTGACCACCAAATGGGCTCTGCAAGAAATATTAAGAGGGACCCTGTAAAAGAAAGAGGAAGTCCAAGGAAACATCCACAGAAACAGGGACTGAATAGGTATCATGATGACACTAAATTCATATCTTTCAATAGCAACTCTGAACATGAAAGGGCTTAATGACTCCATCAAAAGGCTCAGGGTTTCAGACTGGATAAAAAAGCAAGACCCATCTATTTGCTGTCTACAAGAAACTCATTTTAGACATAAGGACACCTCCAGCCTGAAAATAAAAGGTTGGAGAACCATGTACCATTCAATGGTCCTCAAAAGAAAGCAGGGGTAGCCATCCTTATATCAGATAAATTAAAGTTTACCCCAAAGACTGTAGTAAGAGATGAAGAGGGACACTATATCATACTCCAAGGATATATCCAACAAGAGGACCTAACAATCATGAATATTTATGCCCTGAGTGCGGGAGCCGCCAAGTATATCAATCAATTAATAACCAAAGTTAGGACATACTTAGATAATAATACACTTATACTGGCAGACTTCAATATAACGCTTTCTACAATCGAAAGCTATTCTAAACACAACATCTCCAAAGAAACAAGAGCTTTAAATGATACACTACCAGATGAATTTCTTTTTTTAAGATTTTATTTATTTATTTATTCTTGAGAGAGAGAGAGAGAGGGAGAGACAGAGACAGAGGCAGAGACACAAAAACAGGCTCCATGCCGGAAGCCTGATGCGGGACTCGATCCTGGGTCTCCAGGATAACACCCTGGACTGAAGGGTCTCCAGGATAACAGAATGACAAATACCCACCATTTGCTTCTACTTGGATGGAACTGGAGGGTATTATGCTGAGTGAAATAAGTCAATCAGAGGACTCTACTAAAGAATGAATGAGTTAAAGAAATTTTAGGAAATTTAAGAATTAAATAATAAATATTTTAAAAAGTACATGGAAGCAAATGAAAATGAAAACATGACAGTCCAAAACCTTTGGTATGCAGCAAAGGCAATCCTACAACAGAAGAATGTTGCAATACAGGCCTATTTCAAGAAGAAAGAAAACTCTCAAAATATACAACCTAACCTTACACCTAAAGAGAAAAGGAATAGCACATAAATCCTAAAGCCATCAGAAGAAGGGAAATAATAAATATCAGAGCACAAATAAATGGTATAGAAAACAAAACAAAACAGTAGAAGAGATCAAGGAAACTAAGAGCTGGTTCTTTGAAAGAATCAATAAAATTTATAATTCTCCAGCCAGACTTATTAAAAAGAAATAGAAAATAACCAAATTAAATCATTAATGAAACTTAAGAGATCACAACCAACACCACAGTAATACAAACAATTATAAGAGAATAATATGAAAAATTATATGCCAACAAACTGGGCAATTTGGAAGAAATGGACAAATTCCTAGAAACATACAAAATATGAAAACTGAAACAGGAAAAAAAATAGAACATTTGAACAAACCCATAAGCAGTAAAGAAATGGCATCAGTAATCAAAAATCTCCCAACAAACAAAAGTCCAGGGCCAACACTTTCCCAGTGGAATTCTACCAGATATTGAAAGAAGTGTTAATATGTAGTCATTTCAAACTGTTCCAGAAAACAGAAATGCAATTAAAAACTTTCAAACTCATTGTATGAGGCCAGCATCATCTTGATTATGAAAAAAGACAAAGATCCCACTAAAATGGAGAATTACAGGCCAATATTCCAGATGAACATAGATGCAAAAGTTATCCACACAATACTAGAAAATTGAACACAATAGTATATTAAAGAATTATTCAGCATGATCAAGCGGAATTCATTCCTAGGTTTCAGAGGTGGTTTAATAGTCACAAATCAATCAATGTGATACACTGCATTAATAAAAGAAAGGATAAGGGACGCCTGGGTGGCTCAGTGGTTTAGCACCTGCCTTCAGCCCAGGGTGTGATCCTGGAGCCCCAGGATCAAGTCCCACGTCGGACTCCTTGCATGGAGCCTGCTTCTCCCTCTGTCTATGTTTCTGCCTCTCTCTCTCTCTCTCTCTCTCTCTCTCTCTTTCTCTCATGGATAAATAAATAAAATCTTAAAAAATAAAAGAAAGGATAAGAACCATATGAGCCTTTCAGTAGATGCAGGAAAAGCATTTGATAAAAGTATCCTTTCTTGATAAAAAACCCTCACTGAAGTAGGGATAGAGGGAACATATCCAACTATCATTAAGGTCATAAAGACCCACAGCTAATACCATCCTCAATGGGGAAAAACTGGAATATTTTCCTCTATGATCAGGAACAAGATAAAGATGTCCACTTTCACTACTGTTGTTCAGCATAGTACTGGAAGTCCTACCTCCAGCAATCAAACAACAAAAAGAAATAAAAGGCAACTGGATTGCCAAGAAAGAAGTTAAAATTTCATATTTGCAGATGACATGTTACTCTATGTAGAAAAACTGAAATACTCCACCAAAAAATTGCTGCAACTAATACGTGAGATCAGCAAAGTCACAGGATATGACATCAACGTAAAGAAATCTGTTACAATTCTATAAACTAATAATGAAGCAACAGAAAAAGATGAAAGAAATGATCCTATTTATAATAGCATCAAAAATCATAAGATATGTAGGAATAAACCTAACCAAAGAGGTAAAAGATCTGTACTCTGAAAACTATAGAACATTTATGAAGGAAATTGAAAAGGAGACAAAAAAATGGGAAAAAATTCCATGCTCATGGATTGGAAGAAGAAATATTGTTAAGATATCTATACTACCCAAAGCAATCTACACATTTAATGCAATTCCTATCACAATACCAACAGTAGTTGGGTCGTTTGAGTAGCTCAGCTGATTAAGTGTTCAACTCTTGCTTTAAGCTTAGGTCATTATCTCAGGGTCTGAGGATCAAGCCCTGCATCAGGCTCTGCACTCAGTGTCGAGCCCACTTCAGAGTCTTTCTCCGTCTGCCCCTCTTGTTTATGCTCTCTCTCTCTGTCCTAAATAAATATATCTTTAAAAAATACTGACAGCATTTTTCACAGAGCTAGAGCAAATTTTTATAGAATCACAAGAATCCCCAAATAGCCAAAACAATCCTGTAAGAGGAAAGAAGGGCTGGAGACATTATGATTCCAGACATCAGCTATATTACAAAGCTGTAGTTGTAGACAGTATAGTACTGGCACAAAAACAGACACATAGATAAATGCAACAAAATGAAAAATCCAGTAATGGACCCACTACAATATGGTCAACTAATCTTAAACAAAGAGGAGGCGGGGCAAGATGGCGGAAGAGTAGTGTTCCCAAGTCACCTGTCCCCACCAACTTACTTAGATAACTTTCAAATCACCCTGAAAACCTACAAATTCGGCCTGATATTTAAAGAGAGAAGAGCTGGAATGCTATAGGGAGAAGAGTTCGTGCTTCTATCAAGGTAAAAGATGGAAAAAAAATAAAGAAATAAAAAAGCATCCAAGGGGGAGGGCACCCCACGAGGAGATGGGCTAAGGCCAAGCAGCGAGGGAACCCAGGACAGGAAAGCCCCGTCCCGGAGAAGCAGGAGCTTTACCAATCTTCCCGGACTGAAAGGCGCTCACAGGGAGCTCGGGCAGGATCCCAGCAGGGGCAGTGGAGCCCCCAGGTACCCGGGGCCACTAACAGAGGAAGTGCGCCGCAGGGGAAAGCCCCACACACACCATGGGCCCAGCTCCCTAAAGGGCTGGAGCGCCTGCACGGCGGGGGCCCTGGGAGGAGCTCAGGCAGTGGCTCCCTGCGGAGGGGGCAGGGTGGCCCCCGGGAGCATGATTCCAGCGGCACAGGCCCCTGAGCCCAGGACGACGGGGAACACAGCCCAGAATCTGGCGCAACCTGGGACAGGCTAGAGGCCAGGAGGACATAGGGCAGCAAGGACGCTCCTGCCACCAGGCACACCCAAGCTGTGCAGATCAGCACCCCCTGCCCCCGGAGTATCCAGGCCCCTGTGGACTAAGAGACTGCAGTAGTTACTGCTGGAGATGACTCCAGAGCTGGAGAGCTGGGCACCAACACTGTTGTCATTCCTCTTGGTGTCACTTTGTGCCTGGGACAGAGCAGGGCCACAAGGGAACGGAGGCCTCACAGGATAAACAGCTCCTACTGAGCTGTGCACTGGGCGGGGTGGGGCAGCTCCCCCAGGTGCACACACCTGAGAAACAGCATAGCAGGCCCCTCCCCCAGAAGACCAGCTGGAAGGACAGGGGAAGAGCAAGTTCTTGAACAGCAGCGCTGGAAAGTTCCAGGGGACGCCTGGGGACTTACAACATATAGAATCAGAGGATACCCCTCCTTGTTTTTGTTTTTTGTTTCCCCCCCCTTTTTTTCTCTTTTTCCTTCAATTTTCCAGTAAAACTTGTTTTTAGCCACTCTGCACTGAACAAAATGATTAGAAGGAAGAACTCACTGCAAAAGAAACAATCAGAAACAGTCTTCTCTCACACAGAGTTACAGAATTTGGATTACAATTCGATGTCAGAAAGTCAATTCAGAACCACAATTATAAAGCTACTGGTGCCTCTAGAAAAAAGCATAAAGGAATCAAGAGACTTCATGACTGTACAATTTAGATTGAATCAGGCTGAAATTAAAAATCAATTAAATGAGATGCAATCCAACCTAGAGGTCCTAATGAAGAGGGTTAATAAGGTAGAAGAACGAGTGAGTGACAAAGAACACAAGTTGATGGCAAGGAAGGAAGCTGAGGAAATAAGATAAAAACAATTAAAAGACCATGAGGAAAAAAAATAAAAAAATAAAAGACCACGAGGAAAGGTTAAGGGAAATAAATGACAGCCTCAGAAAGAAAAATCTACGTTTAATTGGGGTTCCAGAAGGCGCGGAAAGGGACAGAGGTCCAGAAAGCGTATTTGAGCAAATCATAACCGAGAAATTCCCTAAATTGGGGAGGGCAACAGTACAATAAGAAGATTGTACCAAGGACCAAGTGGGATTAATCCCCGGGATGCAAGGCTGGTTCAACACTCATAAAGCAATCAGTGTGATAGACAATGTCAACAAGAGGAAAAACAAGAATCGTATGATCCTGTCAATAGATGCAGAGAAAGCATTTGACAAAATACAGCATCCAAAAAGAAATAAAAGGCATTCAAATCAGAAAAGAAGACGTCAAGCTCTCCCTCTTTGCAGATAACATGATTCAGTACAAAATCAATGCCCAGAAATCAGTGGTATTTCTCTACACTAAAAATGAGACTGAAGAAAGAGAAATTAAGGAGTCAATTCCACTGACAATTGCACCCAAAAGCATAGGATACCTAGGAATAAACCTAACCAAAGAGGTAAAGTGTCTCTACCCTAAAAACTGCAGAGCACTTCTGAAAGAAATTGAGGAAGACACAAAGAGATGGAAAAATATTCCATGCTCATGGATTGGCAGAATTAATAGTGTGAAAATGTCAATGTTACCCAGGGCAATTTACACGTTTAATGCAATCCCTACCAAAATACCATGGACTTTCTTCAGAGAGTTGGAACAAATCATCTTAAGATTTGTGTGGAATCAGAAAAGACCCCGAATAGCCAGGGGAATATTGAAAAAAAAAACATAGCTGGGGGCATTACAATGCCGGATTTCAGGTTGTACTACAAAGCTGTGATCATCAAGACAGTGTGGTCCTGGCAGAAATACAGATAGACAGATAAATGGAACAGAATAGAGAATCCAGAAGTGAACCTTCAACTCTATGGTCAACTAATATTTGACAAAGCAAGAAAAACTTTCCACTGGAAAAAGACACTGTCTTCAATAAATGGTGCTGCAAAAATTTTACAGCCACGTGCAGAAGAATGAAACTAGACCATTCTCTTACACCATATACAAAGATAAACTCAAAATGGGTGAAAGATCTAAATGGAAGACAATAATCCATCAGAATCCTAGAGGAGAACACAGGCAACACTCTTTGAACTTGGCCACAGCAACTTCTTGCAAGATACTTCCATAAAAACAAGGGAAACAAAAGAAAAAAATGAATTATTGGGACTTCATTAAGATAAAAAAGCTTCTACACAGCAAAAGAAGCAGTCAACAAAACTAACAGCAACTTACAGAATGGGAGAACATATTTTCAAATGACATATCAGATAAAGGGCTAATATCCAAGATGTATAAATAATGTATTAAACTCAACAGCAAAGAAACAAACAATCCAATCATGAAATGGGTAAAAGACATGGACAGAAATTTCAACAAGGAAGACATTGTCATGGCCAGCAAGCACAGAGAAAATGCCCCGCATCACTGGCCATCAGGGAAATACAAATCAAAACCACAGTGAGATACCACCTCACACCACACAGGAAACAACAAATGTTGGAGAGGATGTGGAGAAAGGAGAACCCTCTTACACTGTTGGTGGGAATGTGAAATGGTGCAGCCACTCTGGAAAACTGTGTGGAGGTTCCTCAAAGAGTTAAAAATAGATCTTCCCTATGACCCAGCAATTGCACTGCTGGAGATTTACCCCGAAGATACAGATGCAGTGAAATGCCGGGACACCTGCACCCCGATGTTTAGAGCAGCAATGCCCACAATAGCCAAACTGTGGCAGGAGCCTCAGTGTCCATCGAAAGATGAATGGATAAAGAAGATGTGATTTATGTATACAATGGAATATTACTCAGCTATTAGAAATGACAAATACCCACCATTTGCTTCAACGTGGATGGAACTGGAGGGTATTATGCTGAGTGAAGTAAGTCAGTCGGAGAAGGACAAACATTATATGTTCTCATTCATTTGGGGAATATAAATAATAGTGAAAGGGAATATAAGGGAAGGGAGAAGAAATGTGTGGGAAATATCAGAAAGGGAGACAGAACGTAAAGACTGCTAACTCTGGGAAACGAACTAGGGGTGGTAGAAGGGGAGGAGGGCGGGGGGTGGGAGTGAATGGGTGACGGGCACTGGGGGTTATTCTGTATGTTAGTAAATTGAACACAATAAAAAATAAATTAAAAAAAAGAAGCTGTGGTTTATGTATACAATGGAATATTTCTCAGCCATTAAAAACAACAAATACCCACCATTTGCTTCAATGTGGATGGAACTGGAGGGTATTATACTGAGTGAAATACGTGAATTGCAGAAGGACAAACATTATATGGTCCCATTCATTTGGGGCATATAAAAATTAGTGAAAGGGAATAAAGGGGAATGGAGAGATAATGAGTGAAGATATCAGTGAGGGTGACAAAACATTAGAGACACTTAACTCTGGGAAACGAACAAGGGGTAGTGGAAACAGAGGTGGGCGGGTGTTTGGGGTGACTGCCTGATGGGCACTGAGGGGGGCACTTGGCGGGATGAGCACTGGCTGTTATGCTATATATTGGCAAATTGAACTCCAATAAAAAAATAAAATAAAATAAAATAAAGTCTTGGATTTTTTTTCTTAAATTCCAATATGAGTAAAATTATATAATATTTGTCTTTCTGTCTGACTTATTTCACTGACATTATACCATCTATGTTTATCCATGTTCTTGCAAATGGCAAGATCTAATTTTTTAATGGAAACGAACAAACACACAGGCTCTTAAATACAGGGTATAATCTGGTGGTTGCTACAGGAGAGGTTCTTGGAGGGGTGGTTGAAATAGAATAAAGGGGATTAAGAATTACAAACTTCCAGGTATAAAATAAATATGTCATGGTATGAAAATACAGCATAGGAAATGTAGTCAATAAGACAATGTTATGTCATCATAACATTGTTTGGTGACAGATGGAGAGTACGTTTATCATAGTGAGTACAGAGTAATGTATAGAATTGTTGAATCATTATGTTGTATACCAGAAACTTATATAACCTGTATGTTAATTACACAACTTCAATTAAAAAAATAAATTATAAGTTAAAAAATAATTTAAATAAAGGAATTTCAAGACCATCCTTTAATTTGGTGAGAATTTGGAATTTTAAAGTTGTAGTGTTCCAAATGGCAATCACAGAAAACATGAAGATAGCAGTTTGCTAAACAATTACAAACTTTTTTTTGTAGTGACAGGTAGGAATGGCCATATGAGTACTTAGCAATACATACCACTAAAGAAAATGTGACTTCTGAATATAACTTCTGATTTCTACCTACATCACTCAGTCCTGACCTGTGAATTTTAAACACCTAAACAAATAATTAAGGTTAAATCAAGTCTTCAAAGAAGATTTTACAAAAGTGTGTCCTTTCAGCCTCTATAAATATTCTTTTTCTATACTCCCTGGTATGTTTTTAAGGCTCTGTCATACCACAGACTGTTGGAGTTTTGTGTTTCTGGATATATGTTATGGTGTGACTTACTACACTTATGACTGGAGGTAAAGTTTCCACTTTTCTCTGAGATTAATGTAGAACAAATATCTTACTATAGCAACATATTTTACAATATTTGAATAGGATGTTTTAAGTTTTTCAGCTTTATTTTTTCTTTTAATTGGTAATAATCTTTCTATTCTTTTATCCTAATGCCTAAAATTTTCCCTAAATTGCAATTGTCTATTACCAGAGTAAAAATTGAGAAAAGTAAGGAGGTTCTCCTAATCACAGCAGGAATTATGTAGCAGCTCAAATAACACTGAAATAAACCTTTTGAAACAAAGATCATTCTCTTAAAACCTCCCCAACTGGTTAGGGTTGGTTTCAACTGAGGTGGAGCTGACTCTGCCATTATGTTGTTGTTATTACTGATAATTTTTTTGTGCCATGCAATATCTACATGGTATTTTATAACTCCATATACATAAAGACCAAGTTTCTTTCTTCCAGATCTTAAAGGACTAGTTGGGGAAAATATTAGGTACGTGGACTTTTAAAGATTAATATTTCATGTCAGTTTTATACAATGCCTTTTTGAACTCCATAGACCTTTATTGTACACTCTCAATACTCAAGATAGAATATGTGACAAGACCTTTCAACATAAATGTAAGATCTGCTCCTGACATACATCTTACTTGAGGAAACCAGTCTTTCTTCCTCCATTCCATTCATTCATCTATCCATTTTTTTATCATTCATTCACAATGTTTCACTTGGTTTACCAGAAGAAAACAGAGGAATTTATTTTGGAAGTTTATAAATTACAAAGTTTTCATCAAATGGCAGCTAGATTTTTAGCAATATTCATTTATACTGATGGGAAGTTTAGTTAGTTGTTTTTAGGTGATGTTTCATACAATCAGATATTTGAGGAAAATATGAAATATTATAGTCATTTGTATGAAGCCATCTATAGTCCACAAGGCTTTACTGATACTTACATTGACAAATAAATTACTTAAGACCAAAGTATTCTCTTTTACTCAACAAGAAATATTCCAAATAGAGAAGCTGAATCAGAGAACAAAACAACTATCATGATCCATAAACTGTCTGCAGAAATGTTACAAAAATATAAGTAAACATCATACAAGAAAACACTTCAAAATAGTTTATCACAAGATTGTCATTTTTGTGGGTCAACACCTCCCTGCATAGTATTGAAGAATAAAGAAAGAACACAGGAATACATTTAAGATGTTTAACTTACTAGAAATGTCAAGATGCCTCTGTTGTGTGTATGTACATGTCTATTATGTTAGGAACAATCAAACTTAAAAGAATTGTATTGTTTCAAGACTCCCCCACTCCACTTTCTCTTTCTCCATATGTATACAGACAGATAGAGAGATAGAGATGAAGAGAGATATAGATGCATATCATTTGTTAGTAAGATCATTATTTACTGAGTTTTCTCCACATGTTACTCTATAGGCATATAAATCATAAAATTAAATATAAATTACAAGTTTTTATAAATTATTGTTTTAATTTACATGATGATGACACATAACTTCTCTGGAAGCATTTACATTTTTATTTTCCTTTTTATTGTAAGTTTTAATTTAAATTCTATTTAGTTAGCATATAATGTAATGTTGGTTTCATGGGTAGAGTTTAGTGATTCATTACTTATACACACACCCAGTGCTCACCACTATAAGTGCCCACCTTAATACCTAGCACCCATTTGAGGAAGAGTTAAGATGGCAGAGTAGTACAAGGACCCTGGGCTTACTTTGTCCCTCAAATACAGCTTCAAAACATTTTGAACAACTAGGAAATCAATCTAAAGATTAAGAGAACAATCTGCACAATTAGAGAGATATAACATGGTAGATACAGGGTTCAGAGACGTAAATCAGGAGAGATAAAAGCTGCAGTGTTTTGGAGGGGGAGGGAGCCATTTCCATGGAGAGAAGACAAGGAAAAAGGGAGACAAGGAGAGAAAGCAGCGTGTTGGGTTGATACAAGGAAAACACTCCCCATAGAACATTGACTGGGGAATCAAAAGGAACTAACAATGCAAGTTTTTCTGCAAACTGTGGAGCTCAAATTCTGAGAAGTCCCTGCCATTCATCAGAGTTAAGATGGGAAGGCAGCAGTGCTCCTAGGGAAAGGGAAGACAAGGCCAGAAATTGGACAGTGGATAGAATGATGGGGAGATCCCCTAGGTTACACTGGAGAGATAATTCCCCTTCTTGGAGTGCATCTGGATGAGGGCTTATTGCCTCTCCAAGGACAAGAGACCCAACAAGCATCATTGGCCATTCAACAGCAGGGAACAGAAGAACACATAGAGGGCAGATGACCTGGTAACAACTTTTCACTGTACTTCACCATAGACTCCAGACACTTGCACAGCCAGCCATGCAGCTGCTTTTCTGGGACAGAATGGCTCTGAGCACAGTACTACAAAGCTCTCCTCTGGGGAAGAGGAGTGGGACCTTACTGGGTCCTTTAAGATTTGGAGTTTTGAATCCCAGCTGCATGCTAAAGATAAAACACAGGAGAACTGTGGCACTGGGTGTGCCAATGGCCCAGGAACAGATAGGTTGAGGGCAGGGATCCAACAGAAGCCTGGGCCACAGGAAGGAAGATTGTTCACTTTTCTGTGAGGACTTCCTGAACAGCGGTGGTCATAAGTTCTCCTCCTTGGGACTGAGAGGGTGAGGTGAAGCTATCTTTCACCCTTGTCCACCAGCATAATCAGACTTCAGTGAACAACAGAGTGTCCCCAGTGGAGACTGGAGACACTTACATAAAACCCTGGCCCCCTGTGTCCTGCAAGGGCATCTTTACTAGGGCAGGTCTGTGAGCCAGTGCAGTGGGTGTCTCCCCCAGAGGAACAGCTCAGGCCCCCTGCATGTACCAAGTTTACTGATGATAGGGTGCTCCAAAGGGTCAGCTTCAGTTCAGTGGAAATAAGACCAGGCTCTTCTCTTCTCTTTCTTTTCTTTTCTTTTCTTTTCTTTTTTTTCTTTCTTTTCTTTCTACTTTACTGTCTTCCTTTCTTCCTCTTTGGAATCAGGGTTATAGTTTTTTGTTTGTCTGGTTTTTTGCTTTTTTTTGTTCCTTTTTCATTTATCTTTCTTTGGACCACTATTTTTTAAATAATGCTTATCTTAACAAACAATCAAAGCACAGCTAGTTAAAGGCTAAAATACTCCCCACTGCAAGCGAGGAAGAACTCTGCAGAAGACTGGCCTTTTAGAAGAGCAACCAATACACAAAAGCAGAATGCCACAGCATACACTGGAATGACTTCCTGAAGCACCAGGCTCTGGAAAGTGTATAACCCATTTTTAATATAGCATAACTCTCAAAAGAAATAAACATAACAAACTTTTATAACATGAAAGACAGAAACTTAGCCAAAATGACAAGATGGAGGAATTTCCCCCCAAAAAAGAAATCACACCCAGGGACTTGCTCAAACCAGATATAAGCAATATGTCTGAACAAGAATTTATAACAACAGTCATGAGAATGCTAGCTGGGTTTGAAAAAATCCTGAAGACACCAGAGAAACCCTTGCTGTGGAGTTAAAAGACCTAAGTACTAGTCAGGATGAAGTTAAAAATGCTGTAACTGAAATGGAAAACCAACTGGATGTAATCATAATGAGGATAGAAGAAGCAGGGGGGAGATTAGGTGATATAGAAGATAAAATTATGGAAAATCATGAAGCTGAAACAAGAGAGAAAGAAAACTATTAGATCATGAATAGACAGGGAACTTACCAATTTCATAAAATACTATAATATTTATATTATAGGAGTCCCAGAAGAAGAAGAGCATTAAAAGGGGCAGAAGGTTTATCTGTACAAATTATAGCTGAGAACTTCCCTAATCTGGGGAAGGAAACACGTATTCAAGTACAAGAGGCACAGAGAACTCCCTTCAAAATCAATAAAACAAGATCAACAACATGACATATCACAGTGAAACTTTCAAATACAAAGAGAATTCTGAAAGCAGCTAGGGAGAAAAGGTCCTTAACCTATAAGGGTAGACAAATTAGGTTAGCAGCAGACCAATCCATAGAAACTTGACAGGCCAGAAGATAGTGGTGTAATACATTCAACATGCTAAATGCAGGAAATATGCAGCCAAGAATACTTTATCCAGCAAGGCTGTCATTCAGAATAGAAGGAGACATAAAGAATTTCCAAGACAAGCAAAATTAAGTTCAAGAACTCTGAAATCAGATCTGTAATAAATATTAAAGGGTATTCTTTGAGCAGGAGAGCAAGACCAAAATTAACAAAGACTAGAAAGGAACAGAGACAATCTATAGGAACAGCAACTTTGCAGGTAATACAATGTCACTAAATTCATATCTTTTAATAATTACTCTGAATGTAAAGGGCTTAAATGCTCTAACCAAAAGACATAGGGCATCAGAATGGATTAAAAAAAACAAGACCTATCAATACACTGCTAACAAGAGACTCATTTTAGATGAAAAGAAACCTGCAGAATAAAAGTGAAGGGGGTAGAAACTATTTATCATGCTAATGGACATCAAAAGAAAGCTGGAACAGCAATACTTATATCAAAAAAACTAGATTTTAAACCAAAGACTGTAACAAGAGATGAATAAGGGTACTATATCATAACTAAGGAGTTTATCCAACAAGAGAATCTAACAATTGTCAATATTTATGCCCCCAATTTGGGAGCACCAAAATATATAAATCAATTAATACCAAACTTAAAGGAACTCATTGATGATAATACAATAATATTAGGGAACTTTAGCACTTCACATACATCAATAGATAGATAATCTAAACAGAATATCAACAAGGAAACAATGGTGTTGAATAACACACTGGGCCAGATGGACTGAACAGATATAGTCAGAGCATCTCATCCTAAAGCAGGAAAATAGACATTCTTTTCAAGTGCACATGGAACATTCTCCAGAATAAGTCACATACTAGGTCACAAACCATGCCTGAAGAAGTACAAAAAGAATGATATCATACCATGAATATTTTCAGACCACAATGCCATGAAACGAAGTCAAGCATAAGAAAACAATTTGGAAAGACCACAAATACTTGGATGTTAAAGAACATACTACTGAAGGATGAATGAGTTAACCAGGAAATTAAATATGAAAAATTTAAAAATACCCATCACCCATTTAACCCATCCACCTGCTAATCTCCCCTGCAAGAACCTTCAGTTTCTTCTCCATAGTGGAGTCTGCTTTATGGTTTGTCTCTTTTTCCCACCATGTTCTTTTGTTTCCTTTCTTAAATTCTATATATGAGCAAAATTATATGGTATTTCTCTTTCTCTGACTCATTTATTTTGCTTAATGTAACACAATCTAGCTCCACCCATGGTATTGAAAATAGCAAGATTTAATTCTTTTGATGGCCGAGTAATATTCCATTGGGTATGTACACCACATCTTCTTTATTCATTCATCAGTTGATGGACATTTGGGCTTTTTCCATAATTTGGCTATTGTTGATAATGCTGCCATTACCATTAGGGTGCATGTGCCCCTTTGAATCAGTATTGTTATACTTTCAGGTAAATACCTACTAGTGTAATTGCTGGAAGGTAGAGTAGTTCTATTTTTAAATTTTTGAGGAACCTCTACACTGTTTTCTTGAGTGTCTGCACTAGTTTGAATTCCCACTAGCAGTATAAGAGGGTTTCCCTTTCTCTGCATCCTCACCAACACGAGTTGTTTCATGTGTTGTTAATTTTAGCTATTCTGAGAGGTGTGAGGGGATATGTCATTGTTGTTTTGATTTGTATGTCCATGATAATGAGTGATGATGAACAGCTTTTCATGTATCTATTAGACATCTCTTTATCTTCTTTGGAAAAGTGTATTCCTGTCTTCTGACAATTTGTGAATTGGATTATTTGTTTTGAGGGGCTGAGTTTTTAAGTTCTTCATACATTTTTAATACTAACCCTTTATCAGATATGTCATTTACAAATATTTTCTCCAATTCTAAAGGTTGCCTTTTAGTTTTGTTGATTGTTTCCTTCACTGTGCAAGAAACTTTTTTTATATTGATGAAGCCCCAATAGTTCATTTTTAAAATTTTGTTTCCCATGCCTCAGAAAAAGAATCTAGTAAGAAGTTGCTATGGCTGCTTTCAAGGAGACTGCTGCCTGTGTTTTCCCCTAGGATTTTGATAGTTTCCTGTTTTCATATCTTATTTTCTCATCCATTTTGAATTTATTTTTGTGTCTCATGTAAGAAAGTGGTTTAGTTTTATTCTTTGGTATGTTGCTGTGCAGTTTTCCCAACACCACTTTTTTGGTCTGTCTTTTTCCATTGGATACTTTTTCCTGCTTTGTTGAAGGTGACTTGACTATATGATTGTGGGTCCATTTTTGTATTTCCTATTCTGTTCCATTGATATATGTGTCTGTTTTTCTGCAGTACCATACTGTCTTTTTTTCTTTTTATATACTTTTTTACTGGAATTCCATTTGCCAACATATAGCATAACACCCAGTGCTCATCCTGTCAGGTGCCCCCCTCAGTGCCCATCACCCAGTCACCCCAACCCCCCCACCTCCCTTTCCACCATGCCTTGGTTCGTTTCCCAGAGTTAGGTGTCTCTCATGTTCTGTCACTCTCACTTATTTGTCTCTCTCATTTCCCACTTATTTTCTCACCTTTCCCCTTTATTCTCTTTCACTATTTTTTATATTCCCCAAGTGAATGAGACCATAAAATGTTTGTCCTTCTCTGATTGATGTACTTCACTCAGCATAATACCCTCCAGTTCCATCCACGTTGAAGCAAATGGTAGGTATTTTTCCTTTCTGATGGCTGAGTAATATTCCATTGTATACATATACCACAGCTTATTTATATATTTATCCAAGGCTCCTTCCACAGTTTAGCTATTGTGGACATTGCTGCTATAAACATTGGGGTGCAGGTGTTGTGGCCTTTCACTACATCTGTATCTTTGGGGTAAATATTCAGTAGTGCAATTGGTGGGTTGAAGGGTAGATCTATTTTTAACTTGAGGGTGTCTTTAGGTTTAAATGTCTCTTGTAGGCAGGTCTTTTTGTTATCCATTCTGATACCCTATGTCTATTGGAGCATTTATTCCATTTACATTCAGAGTGATTATTGATACGTATGAATTTACTGCCATTGAATTATCTGTTTAGGCATTGTCTCTGGAGATTTTCTCCAATCCTTTCTTATCTTTGTCAATTTGTCTTTCTGTCTCAAAGAGTCCTCTGTATTATTTCTTTCAGGGCTGCTTTACTGTTCACAAACTCGTTTACTTCTTGCTTGTCTGGGAAACTCTTTATATGTCCTTCTATTTCACATGACAGCTTTGATGGATAAAATATTCTTGGCTGCAGATTTTTCCCATTTATCACATTGACTATATTATGTCACTACTTTATGGCCTGCCAGGTTTCTGTCTAGAGATCTGCTGCTAACCTTATTTGTCTTCCCTTGTAAATTGGGGGCTTCATTTGTCTTGATGCTTTTAGGATTTTTTTATCTCTATATTTTGCCAATTAAATATGATACGTGTTGGTGTTAGCCCACTTTTGTTGATTGTGATGGGAGTTCTCTGTGCCTCCTAGATTTGGATGCCTGTTTCCTTTCCCAGATTAGGGAAGTTTTCAGCTATAATGTCCTGAAGTAAGCCTTCTACCTCATTTGCCCCCCCCTTTTTTTCTGGTACTGTTATGATACAAATGTATTATGTTTTATTGTAATTCTGAGTTCCCTAAGTCCACCTTGTGATCCAATGTTTTTCTTCCCCTCTTCTTTTCAGCTTCATTATTTTCCATAAGTTTATCTTGTATATCACTTACTCATTTCTCTGCTTCTTTCATCTGTGTAGTCATTACATCCAGTTGGTTTCACGTCTTGGTTATAGCGTTTTTTATTTTGACCTGATTGGCTTGTAGCATTTTTATCTCTGCCACAAGGGCACCCTGGTGTCTTCTATACTTTTTCAAGCCCAGCTGGTATCCTTATGATTATTGCTTAAAAATTTTTTTTATTGGAGGCAGGGAAAGATGGCTTAGGAGTAGGGCTCCTCAACTCACTTGGCCCCACAATTTTCCTAGATAACTTTCAAATCATCCTGAACACCTACAAATTCAACCTGAGATTTAAAGAGAAAATAGCCAGAATTATACAGAGAGAAGGGTTTTCACTACTCCAAGGTAGGAAGGTGGAAAAAAAAAAAGTAAAAATGAATCAAGTGGGGGAGGAGCACCACGAGATGCTGGTTAAGGCCAGGCAGCTAAAGCCTCTGGGACAGGAAAGCCCAGCCCTGGAGAAGTGGGAACTTTAAAAGTCCACACTGGATTCTTCCCAGATGGAAAAGTGCTTAGCAGGGAAATTGGGCCGAATCACAGGAGGGTCAGTGAAGCCTCTAGTTTCCCAGAGTCACTAATAGAGGAAGTGCACCCGGGAGAAAGTACACCATTGACTGTGGACCAATCTCGGTAAAGAGCTGGAGCGCACAGCCGATGGGGCATCTGGGAGAAGCCAGTCAGTGAGGGCAGACGGCTCAAGACGGAGGGGTCTGCACCCTGCTGAGTTTGAGAGCTGCATGCTGCAGGAGAGTGATTCCAGCAGCGCAGGGCCGCAGACCCCAGGCACGGAGCAGACACATACTACAGTGCTACACTCCCCCTGGGACAGGCAGAAGCAGGGAGGGCACAGGACAGTGAGGACTCTCCTGCTCCCTGGCGTCCCCAAGCTTTTCAGGTCAATGCACCCACACCAGCTCCAGGAGCATCCAGGCCAGTGTGGACTGGGAGACTGCATTAGTTACTAGTGGGGAGCTGACACCAGAGCTGGAAATCTGGCTGCCAAAGTGTTTTTCCTCCTGGTTTCACCATGTGCCTGAGAGAGGCGGGGCCACGAGGGAACAAAGGCCTCACAGGGTAAACAGCTCCAAGTGAGCCCAGCACCCAATAGTGGGTGGAGCATTTCTGCGCAGACACCTGCACCTGATAATCCACACAGCAGGCCCCTCCCCCAGAAGACCAGCTGGAAGAACAGGGGAAGAGCAAGTTCTTGACCAAGCAAGCACTGGAAAGCTCCAGCGGAAGTCAAGGGATTTACAGTATGTACAAATAGAGGGTACCCTTCCTTTTTTTACCCCTCTTTCCAGTACAACCCATTTTTATATCAGACTAAAAATTTCCAATTATTTTCTCTTTTCCTACCTTAACTACAATATTTTACTACCTCTTCATTTTTCAGTTTCTTCCTTTTTGACTTTCATATGTCTACAATTACATGTCTTAGATATATTTTCCAATTCTAAATTCCCTTCAACTTATGCAACTTAATTTTGAGAGATATATGAGATTTTTTTTGTTTTGTTTTGGATTTTTTGTTTTCTCTGCCCCATTTTCTTCTACAATGGCAGAAGTTATTACCTTCTAAAACATAAGCAGCATGCACCTAGAACCAGGTGGTATACAGTGCTGGTTCATTATGTGAGATTATATTCTCTCTTCATTCCCATTCTGCCCCCATCATTTATCTCATTTATGTTTTGGTGGTCAATCTCGGGGATCTCTACTAGTTTTTATGGTTTATATAAATTTGGGACTGAGCATCTTCTAACATACGGAACTTAATATACACAGAACCAAGAGGTTCACCCTCTAGGACCGCTCAGGTAGACTACATTTTCCCTCCACTACAACTTCATCACCACCACCATTTCCCAATCCACAGCCTTATTTTCTTCTTTTTTTCCCCCATTACTGTTGTTTTTTTTCTTTCCTTTTTTTATCTTTTCTTTTTTTCTTCTTCTTTTGGATTCTTGGCCTTTCATTTTTTACTACTTTTTTATGAAACTTGTCTTTCACTTTAGTGGTCTTTTTGTTTTCTTTCGTTCCGATCTTTGTTCACAATTTCTTGTCTCTGACCTCAGGAGAATCATCTGGGGTAAAATTTACTTAGGTGGTGGTTGATATTCTTCACGTACCCATTTACACAGCACTATGCACTCAGCAAAATGACTAGAAAGAAGAATTCACAATCTCTGCCACAGAGTTATAGAATTTAGATTACAATTCGATGTCAGAAACCCAATTCAGAAGCACAATTATACAGATAATGGTGGCTCTGGAAAAAAGCATAAAGGATTCAAGAGACTTCATGACCGCAGAATTTATATTTAATTGGGCCAAAATTTAAAAAAAAATAAATGAGATGCAATCCAAACTGGAGGTCCTAACGACGAGGGTTAATGAGGTAGAAGAAACAGTGAGTGACATAGAAGACAAGTAGATGGCAAGTAAGGAAGCTGAGGAAAAAAAGGAGAAAAACAATTAAAAGACCATAAGGAAAGGTTAAGGGAAAGAAATGACAGCCTCAGAAGGAAAAATCTACATTTAACTGGGGTTGCAAAGGGTGCCGAAAGGAACAGAGGACCAGAAAGCATATTTGAACAAATCATAGCTGAGAACTTCCCTAATTTGGGGAGGGAAACAGGCATTCAGATCTAGGAGATAGAGAGGTTCACCCCCAAATCAACAAAAACCATTCAACACTTCGACATTTAATAGTAAAACTTGCAAATTCCAAAGATAAAGAGAAAATCCTTAAAGCAGCAAGAGACAAGATATCTCTAACTATATGGGGAGAAATATTAGATTAACAGCAGACCTCTCCACAGAGACCAGGCAGGCCAGAAATGCTGGCAGGATATATTCAGGGTCCTAAAGAGAAGAACATGCAGCCAAGACTACTTTAACCAACAAGGCTTTCATTCAGAATAGAAGGAGAGATAAAGTGCTTCCAAGGTAGGCAGAAACTGAAAGAATATGTGACCACCAAACCAGCCCTGCAAGAAATATTAAGGGGGACTCTGTAAAAGAAAGGAAGTTTAAAGAAATACATCCACAAAAACAGGGACTGAATAGGTATCATGATGACACTAAATACATATCTTTCAATAGTAACTCTGAAAATCAATGGGCTTAATGATCCCATCAAAAGACACAGAGTTTCAGAATGGAAAAAAAAGCAAGACCCATCTATTTGCTGTCTACAAGAGACTAATTTTAGACATAAGGACACCTCCAGCCTGACAATAAAAGGTTGGAGAACCATTTAGCATTCTAATGGTCCTCAAAAGAAAACAGGTGTAGCAATACTCATATCAAATAAATTAAAGCTTATCCCAAAGGCTGTAGTAAGAGATGAAGAGGGACACTATATCATATGTAAAGGATCTATGCAATAAGAGGACCTAACAATCATGAATATTTATGCTCCTAATGTGGCAGTTGCCAAGTATATCAATCAATTAATAACCAAAGTTAAGACAGAAAATAATACACTAATACTGGGGGATTTCAACATGGCACTTTCTGCAAATGACAGATATCATAAGCAAGACATCTCCAAAGAAACAAGAGTTTTAAATGATACACTGGAACAGATATTTTTCACAGATCTTTACAGAACTTTACATCTAAACGCATCTGAATACACATTCTTCTCAAGTGCACATGGAACTTTCCCCAGAATAGACCACATACTGGGTCACAAATCAGGTCTTAACTGAGACCAAAAGATTGTGATTGTCCTCTGTATATTTTCAGACCATAATGCTTTGAAACTTGAACTCAATAACAAGAAGAAATTTGGAAGAAATTCAAACATGTGGATGTTAAAGAACATCCTGCTAAAAAGATGAAAGGGTCAACCACGACATTAGAGAAGAATTAAAAAGATTCATGTAAACTAATGAGAATGAAGATACAACCATTCAAAATCGTTGGGATACAGCAAAAGCAGTCCTGAAGGGAAATATATCACAATACAATCATCCCCCCCAAATTGTAAAAAACTCAAATACACAAGCAAACCTTGCACCTAAAGGAACTGGGGAAAGAACAGCACATAAAACCTACAACATGAAGAAGAAGAGAGATAATAAAGACTAGAGCAGAACTCAATGAAATAGAGACCAGAAAAACTGTGGAACAGGTCAACTAAACCAGGAGTTGGTTCTTTGAAAGAATTAATAAGATAGATAAACCATTAGCCAGCCTTATTAAAAACAAAAGAGAGAAGACTCTAATTAATAAAAAAAGGAATGAAAAAGGAGAGAAAAAAAAAGAAAAAGGAGAGATCACCACCAATACCAAGTAAATACAAACGATTTTAAAAACATTTTATGAGCAGCTATGCACCAATGAATTAGGCAACCTAGAAGAAATGGAAACCTTTCTGGAAAACCACAAACCACCAAAATTGGAACAGGAAGAAATAGAAAACCTGAACAGGCCAATAACCAGGGAGGAAATTGAAGCAGTCATCAAAAACCTCCCAAGACACAAAGGTCCTGGGGTAGATGGATTCCCAGGGGAATTCTATCAAACATTTAAAGAAGAAAGAATACCCATTCTACTAAAGCTGTTCTGAAAGATAGAAAGGGATAGAATACTTCCAAACTTGTTCTAGGAGGCCAGCATCACCTTAATTCCAAAACCAAAGACCCCACCAAAAACAGAGTTATAGACCAATATCCCTGTTGAGCACAGATGCAAAAATTCTCAACAAGATACTAGCTAATAGGATCCAACAATACATTATGAAGATTATTCACCATGACCAAGTGGGATTTATCCCCGGGATGAAAGTTTGGTTCAAACCCCTAAAACAAAGTGATAGATCATATCAACAAGAGAAAAAGCAAGAACCATATGATTCTCTCAATAGATGCAGAGAAAGCATTTGACAAAATACAGCATCCATTCCTGATCAAAACTCTTCAGAGTGTAGAGATAGAGGGAACATTCCTCAGCATCGGTTTTTTAAATTTAATTTTTATTTTTTTTATTCAAGAGAGAGAGAGAAAGAAAGAGAGAGAGAGATAGGCAGAGACACATGTAGAGGGAGAAGTAGGCTCCACACAGGGAGCCTGACATGGGACTCGATCTCGAGACTCCAGGGCCACACCCTGGGCCGAAGACAGGCACTAAACCGCTAAGTCATCCAGGGATCTCCCATTCCTCAGCATCTTAAATGCCATCTATGAAAATCCCACAGCAAATATTGTTCTCAAAGGGGAAAAACTGAGAGTGTTTCCTCTAAGATCAGGAGCATGACAGGGATGTCCACTCTCACCACTGCTATTCAACAGAGTACTAGAAGTCCTAGCCTCAGCAATCAGGCAACAACAAGAAATAAAAGGCATTAAACTGGCAAAGAAGAAGTCAAACACTTCCTCTTCGCAGATAACATGATACTGTACATAGAAAACCCAAAAGGCTCCACGCCAAGATTGCTAGAACTCATACAGCAATTCAGGAATGTGGCAAGATACAAAATCAATGCCAAGAAATCAGTGGCGTTTCTTTACACTAACAACAAATACCCACCATTTGCTTCTATGTGGATGGAACTGGAGGGTATTATGCTGAGTGAAATAAGTCAATCAGAGAAGGACAAACATTATATGGTCTCATTCATTTGGGGAATACACTAACAATGAGACTGAAGAAAGAGAAATTAAGGAGTCAATCCCATTTATAATTCTACCCAAAAGCATAAGATACTTAGCAATAAACCTAACCAAAGAGATAATGGATATACCCTAAAACTACAGAACACTTCTGAAGGAAATTGAGGAAGACACAAAGTGTTGGAAAAATATTCCATGCTCATGCATTGAAGAATTAATATTGTGGAAATGTTTTTGCTACCTACGGCAATGTACACGTTCAATGCAATCCCTATGAAAGTACCATGGGCTTTCTTCAGAGAACTGGAACAAATAATCTTAAGGTTTGTGTGGAATCGGAAAGGACCCTGAATAGCCAGGGGAATATTGAAAAAGAAAATAAGAGCCGGGTCATCACAATGCCGGATTTCAGGTTGTACTACAAAGCTGTGATCATCTAAACACTGTGGTACTGGCAACAAAAATAGACACATAGGTCAATGGAATAGAATAGAGAATTCAGAAATGGCCCCTAAACTCTATGGTCAACTAATATTCGACAAAGCAGGAAAGACTATCCATTGGAATAAGGACAGTCTCTTCAATAAATGGTGCTGGGAAAATTGGACAGCCACATGCAGAAGAATGAAACTAGACCATTCTCTTACACCATACACAAAGATAAACTCAAAATGGACGAACGATCTCAATGTGAGACAAGAGTCCATCAAAATCCTAGAGGAGAACACAGGCATCACCCTTTTAGAGCTTGGCCACAGCAACTTCTTGCAAGATACATCTATAAAGGCAAGGGAAACAAAAGCAAAAATGAACTATTGGGACTTGATCAAGATAAAAAGCTTCTGCACAGCAAAAGAAACAGTCAACATAACTAAAAGACTACAGAATGGGAGAGCATATTTTCAAATGACATATCATCTAAAGGGCTATTGTCCAAGATTTATAAAGAACTTTTAAAACTCAACAGTAAATAAACAAACAATCCAATCATGAAATGGGCAACAGACATGAACAGAAATTTCACAAAGGAAGACAGACTCATGGCCAACAGGCACCTGAGAAAATGCTCCACATCACTTCCCATCAGGGAAATACAAATCAAAACCACAATAAGATACCACCTCACACCAGTGAGAATGGGGAAAATTAACAAGACAGGAAACAAATGTTGGAGAGGATGGGGAGAAAGGGTAACCCTCTTGCACTGTTGGTGGGAATGTGAACTGGTGCAGCCACTCTGGAAAACTGTGTGGAGGTTCTTCAAAGAGTTAAAAATAGAGCTACCCTTTGACCCAGCAATTGCACTGCTGGGGACTTACCCCAAAGATACAGATGCAGTGAAGGACCAAGACACTTGCATCCCAATGTTTGTAGCAACAATGTCCACAACAACCTAACCGTGGATGGAGCCTCGGTGTCCATTGAAAGATGAATGGATAAAGAAGATGTTGTCTATATATACAGTGGAATATTACTCATCCATTAGAAATGACAAATTCCCACCATTTGACTCGACATAGATGGAACTAGAGGGTATTTGCTGAGTCAAGTAAGTCAGTCGGAGAAGGACAAACATTATATGGTTTCATTCATATGGGGAATATAAAAAATAGTGAAAGGGATTAAATGGGGAAAGGAGAGAAAATAAGTGGGAAATATCAGAGAGACTGACAGAACAAGAGAGACTACTAACTCTGGGAAACGAACAAAGGGTATTTGAAGGGGAAGTGGACAAGGGGATGGGATGCCTGGGTGATGGGCACTGAGGGGGGCTCTTGCCGGGATGAGCACTGGGTGTTATACTTTATGTTGGCAAATTGGAGTCCAATAAAAAATAAACAAATAAAAGAGTAAATAAAGAATTGGAAAGCTGAAAACACAGACACACACACAAAAATAAATAAATATTTTGTCTATCTGACACAGAGAAGGAAAGCACAGCAGGGAGAGCAGCAGGCAGAGGCAGAGTGAGTAGAAGTCCCTGCTGAACAGGGAGCCCAATTTAGGCCTCAATCCCAGGACTTTGAGTTCATGACCTGAGCCAAAGGCAGTTGCTTAATGGACTGAGCCACCCAGATGCCCCGGATTGTTGCTTTTAATTCTGGATCAAGCATATTACTTTTATCCTTGGGTGTGACTTTCTCTTTTTCTTTCTTTTGGGGTGAATTCCTCCATCTTGGCATTCTTCCTATATCTTTGTCTTCTCTTTGTTATGAATGCTTATTATGTTTCCTGCTCCAGAAACTAATGGCTTAATAAACAAGAGCTGATATACTGTCCAGGGTCTGGCATTTCAGGAATTGTTTGTGGTGGAAGCTGTGCACACTCTGTACTCTGTTTTGGATGCTCTTTCCCTGAGGTCAGCCCTCTGTAGAGTTTCTCCTCACCTGCAGTTGGGAATGTTTGGACTTTGGCCAGAATATGTATAGTTTTCATTAATGTGGTCTGGTCTGCTTATTTAACAGAATTCTGATACTATTTCTAGTAGAGCTGAAGGTTTGCAGAACTCTACTGTCATTAGATGTGGTGTGTGCAGGCGAATGGTGCGACGGGATAGGCAGGTCTGTGGTGGTCTTCTGGGAGATGGGCCTGATGTTCTGGTCCTCAGGCAAGCTTGCCCTAGAAAAGCGGTACCTGGAGAGTATACGGGAGTGGGTCTTAGTATAGTGGTTTTGGCCAGCACTGTTGGTGCTGTGCTGCTTATAGAAGCTCATTTTTGCTAAAGAGCAGAGGAGAGAAATGGTGCCAGCCCCCTCCCTGTTCCAAGAGAGGAGATTTTGCACCCACCACTGCCTGGAAAGTCATCACTGGGAATCGCTGGGTGGTTCAGTGGTTTGGTGCCTGCCTTCGGCCCAGGGCATGATCCTGGAGTCCCGGGATTGAGTCCCACATCAGGCTCCCTGCATGGAGCCTGCTTCTCCCTCTGCCTGTGTCTCTGCCTCTGTATGTGTGTGTGTGTGTGTCTTTCATTAATAAATAAATAAAATATTTTTTTAAAAAAAGAAAGTCATCACAGAAGAGTGACTAATTTCCCTTTATATATCCCAGTCTTCCCTCAGATCCCTGCCTTCACCCTGTGTCCAGTTAATCTGTTCACCAGCAGCACAGTACACCTGTTTTCTATCCCAGTCAGGGCAGCTGAGTTCCCAAAGTCCAAACTTTAGGTGGTAACCCATGCATGCCCTCTGGGTTTGGTACTGAACTGGTACTAAAGCAGTTATTATTTATTATTTTTTCAAGAAGAGCAGTAACACCAAAGCACAAGGAGGTGAATTTTGGACTAAACCACAGTAAAGAGCCAGAGTTCAGGTTAACCACTCTCAGCTGGTGTCTGCACCTTTGTTGAGAGCAGGATATAGTAACAGCACCTGCTGTCTCTTTTTTCCCCAGAGAGACAATGCCACCTCTCCAAGAGATGCACTCCAAGAAGGAGGAAACATCTCTCCCAGTGCATCCCAGAGGTCCTCAGATCATGCTATCCTCTACCAGGCCATCTGGCCTCCTTCTGCACAGGAAAACTGTGGCACCTAGCAGGCTCCACACTGGCCAGGCTGTGAGACTCTAAAAATCCAGTCTCTGAGCCCTGATGGATGCAAAAGTTCATTGAAGTCAGCCTCTCCCATATTCCTAGTTGATATCTTTGGGAAAGTGTTTTATGTGATCCCCTGTGCGCTTCTCTCTCTCTCTCTCTCCATGACCAGGTTTGCCTGCAGCACCCACAATCTTTATCTCACTCAAATCATGTCTCTGCACCTCCTATCTTCTATTATGTGGCCTCTTCTATCCCTCTAGGTGTGCATTTTGTTCTCTCAGTCCTCAGATTGATTTCTTGGATATTCAATGTAATTTGATATTTATCCAGCTGTGTTTGAGAGATGAAGCAAACCTAGGGTCCTCCTACTACTCTGCCATCTTATCCCCCCTTCAGGATTTACATTTTTAAAGCAAAGTAATGGCTCTAATTAACATTACAGGAGAATAACCCAATATCCATTCCTACTGCAAGATATTTAGAATAAGGACCTAAGTTTTAGTGCTCAGCATGTGAGTATATTAAGATTTCATGAATGTCAGACACACCCAACCAAACCAGTTTTATATTTGTACACACTTCCATTGTTCATATTGACAAGTCACAGCATGCGGTAGTCTCTAGCAGATTTATGGGTTATTAAATTATTTTTTAGAGAGAGAGAGAGAGGGAGGGGCAGAGGGAGAGAGATAAAAAATCTTCTATTTTTGAAGGCTTATTAAATTTAATGTCAGATTCAGCCTGTTCAGTTATTTAAATATTTCCCAATATATTAGATTTTTAAAAATATTTGATTTAAATTCAATTTGCCAACATATAGTATAACACCCAGTGCTCATCTCATTTATGTGCACTCCTTAGTGCCCATCACCCAGTTACCTCATCCTCCATCCTCCTGTCCTTCTACAATCCTTTATTTGTTTCCCAGAGTTAGGAGTCTCTCATAGTTTGTCTTCATCTCTAATTTTTCCCCATTCAGGTTTCACCCCTTCCCTAATGGTCTCTTTCATTATTTCTTATATTCCACATATCAGTAAAACCATATGATAATTGTTTTTCTCCAATTGACTTATTTAACTCAGCATAATACCCTCCCGTTCCATCCATATTGCAGTAAATGGTAGTATTCATCCTTTCTGACCAGGAATGGATGCTATATTTTGTCAAATGTTTCTCTGCATCTATTGAGATGATCATATGGTTCTTGTATTTATTGATGTGATCTATCATGTTGGTATTTTTATGAATGTTGCACCACCCTTGCATCCCAGATATAAATCTCACTTGGTGGTGGTGAGTAATCCTCTTAATGTACTACTGGACCCTATTGGCTAATATCATGGTAACAATTTTTGCATCCATGTTCATCAGGGATATTGATCTGTAAATCTCCTTTTTGGTGGGGTCTTAGTCTGGTTTTGGGATCCAGTTGATACTGGCCTAAGAAAATGAGTAGGGAAGTTTTCCTTCCATTTCTATTTTTTGAAACAGCTTCAAATGAATAGACATCCGCTCTTCTTTAAATGTTTGGTAGAATTCCTCTGGAAAGCCATCTGGCCCCGGACTCTTGTTTTTTGGGAGATTTTTGAAGAGTGCTTCAATTTCCTTGCTGGCTATGGATCTGTTCAACTTTTTTACTTCCCATTTCAGTTTGTTAGCTTGTAAGTTTCCAGGAATGCATTCATTTCTTCTAGATTGCCTAATTTGTTGGCATATAGTTCTTCATAATATGTTCTTAAAATTGTATTTCTTTGGTATTGATCATGATCTCTCCTCTTTTGTTCATAATTTTATTAATTCAAGTCCTTTCTCTTTCTTTTTGATAAATCCGGCTAGGGGTTTATGGATATTATTAATTCTTTTAGAGAACCAACTTCTGGTTTCATTGATCTGTTTTACTGTTCTGGTTTATATTTAATTGAATTCTGCTATAATCTTTATTATGTCTCTTTTTCTGCTTGTTTTAGGCTTTATTTGCTGTTCTTTCTCCTGCTCCTTTTTTTAAAAAAAAATATTTTATTTATTTATGAGAGAGAGAGAGAGAGAGGGAGAGAGAGAGGCAGAGACACAAGCAGAGGGAGAAGCAGGCTCCATGCAGGGATCCCAATGCGGGACCCGATCCCGGGTCTCCAGGATCACGCCCTGGGCCGAAGGTGGCGCCAAACCACTGAGCCACCAGGGGCTGCCCTCTCCAACTCTTTTAGATGTAGATTTACCTTGCATATTTGAGAGTTTTCTAGTTTTTTTCAGAGAGACTTGTATGCTATGTACTTCCCTGTTAGGATTACTTTTGTTGTATTCCAAAAGTTTTGAACAGTCATGTTTTCATTTTCGTTTGTCTCCACGAATTTCAAAAATTCTTCTTTTAATTTCCTGGTTGACCCATTCATTCTTTGGTAAGATGCACTTTAACCTTCAAGTGCTTGAGTTCCTTCCAAATTTCCTCTTGTGATTAGTTCAAGTTTCAAAGCATTTTATCTGAAAATATGTAAGGAATAATCTCAATCTTTTGTTGTCAGTTAAGACCTGATTTGTGACCCAGTATGTCATCTGTTCTGGAGAATATCACATGTACATTCGAGAAGAATATGTATTCTGTTGCTTTAGTTGGTTTCCTCTGTATATATCTGTGAAGCTCATCTGGTTCAGTGTGTCATTCAAAGCCCTTGTGTCCTTGTTGGTCTTCTGCTTAGATGATCTATGCATTGCTGTGATTGGGCTGTTTAATTCCCCTAATATTATTGTATTATTTCAATGTGTTTCTTTTTTAAGGTTTTATTTATTTACTCATGAGAGCTGCAGAGTGAGAGGCAGAGACATAGGCAGAGGGAGAAGCAGACTCTTTGTGGGGAGCCTGATATGGGACTCAATCCCAGGACTCGAATCCCCTGGGATCATGACCTGGGCCAAAGGCAGACACTCAACCACTAAGCCACCCAGATGCCCCTCAATGTGTTTCTTTAATTTCATTATTAGTTGATTTATATAATTGGCTACTCTGAAGCTATGATCATAAATATTTATAATTGTTAGATCTACTTGTTACATAGACACTTTATGTATGATGTAGTATCCCCCATCATCCCTTATTACAGTCTTTGGTTTAAAATCTAATTTTTCTGATATGAGGCATCTTACCTCAACTTACTTTTGAGTTTCATTAGCATGATAAATTGTTTTCCACCTCCTCACTTTCAATCTGCAAGTGTCTTTAGGTCTAAAATGAGTATCTGGTGGACAGCATATGGATAGGGCTTGCTTTTCAATCCAATCTGATACCTTGTGTCTTTTGACTATTGAAAGATATGCATTTATTGCCATATTATTACTTGTAAAGTCCCTGTTTCTGTAAATTGTCTCTGTTTCATTCTGGTCCATGTTACTTTGGACCCTCTCTTTGCTTACAGAATCCCCTCTTGAATATTTCTTGCAGGCCTGATTTAGTGGTCACAAATTCTTTAAGTTTCTATCTGACTTGGAAGCTCTTTATCTGTCCTTCCATTCTGAAATAACAGCCTTATTGGATAAAGTATTCTTGGCTGCATATTTTTCTTATTTAACACCATGAATACATCATTCCATCCCTTTCTGGCCTGCCAGGTCTCTGTGGATATGTCTGCTTTCAGTCTAACCTTCCTGCTTCTATATCTTAGGGAGTTCTTGTCTCAAGCTCCCTTCAGGATTTTCTCTTTATCTCTGAAATTTGCAAGATTCACTACTATATGTCAGGGTGTTGATCTATGTTTATTGACTTTGGGAGGAGTCCTCTCTGTCTTTGACTTGATTGCATGTTTTCTTCCCTAGATTATGGAAGTTCTTAGCTATGGTTTGCTCAAATAGTCCTTCTGTTTCTCTCTCTCTCTCTTTCTTTTTCCTCAGGGACCCAAATAATTCTAATATTGTTTTGTTTTACAGCGTCACTGATTTCTTGAAGCCTCCTCTCACGCTCCTTTAGTTTTTTTCTCTTTTTCTCAGCTTCTTTTCTTTCCATAACTTGTATTCTATATCACTTACTTTCTTTTCTGCTTCATTTTCCCTAGCTGTTAAATCTTTATGACAGGACATTGCAAGATAGGAGATTACACATAGATAAGAAACCCATATGATTATTTATTGTGTTACTGTAGTGTATCACATTAATTAATTTGCAGATGTTGAACATCCTTGCATGCTTAATATAAATCCTACTTGACCATATATATTACCTTTAAGACCTATTGTTGATTTTGGTTTCTTAATTTTTTGTTGAAGATTTTTTTCTATCTGTATCCATCATGGACATTGGCATATATTTTTCTTTTTTTAAATAGCATCATTGGGATCCCTGGGTGGCGCAGCGGTTTGGCACCTGCCTTTGGCCCAGGGCGCGATCCTGCAGACCTGGGATCAAGTCCCACGTCAGGCTCCCGGTGCATGGAGCCTGATTCTCCCTCTGCCTATGTCTCTGCCTCTCTCTCTCTCTCTCTCTCTGACTATCTTAAATAAATAAAAATTTTAAAAAAAGTTTAAAAAAATAAATAGCATCATTGTCTGACATAGATTTTAGAATAATGCTGGCCTCACAGAATGAGCTTGGAAGCATTCCTCCCTCTTAAATTTTCTGAAATGATTTGAGAACAAGTATTAACTCTTCTCTAACTGTTTGGTAGGATTCATCTGTGATGCTCTCTGATCCTTGACCTCTGTTTGTTGGGAGTTGATTTAATCCCATTAATAGTAATCAGTCTTTCTGATCTTCAATTCTTCTTGATTAAGTTTTGGAAGATTATGTGTTTCTAGGAATTTATCTATTTCTTCTCGACTGTCCAAATAGTTAGCATATAGTTCATAATGTTTTATTTATCTATTCATTATATATATATATATATATATATATATATATATATATATATATAGAAAGAGAGAGAGAGAGAGAGAGAGAGAGAGGCAGAGGGAGAAGCAGGCTCTATACAGGGAGCCAGAGATGGGACTCGTGAAACTCAATCCTGGGTCTGTAGGATCATGCCCTGGGCTAAAGGCAGCGCTAAACCACTGAGCCACCCAGGCTGCCCCAGTTCATAATATTTTTATGGATCTTTTTTACTTCAGTAATATTAGAAATGTACCTTCTCTTTTATTTCTAATTTTATTTGAGCCCCTCTTTTTACTTCTTGATTAGTCTTTTAAAATATCAATTCTGTTTAACTTTTCAAAGTATCACCTCTTAGTTTCATTAATATTTTCTATTGCTCTTTACTCAGTTTCATTTATTTCCACTCTGATATTTATTATTTGCTTTCTTCTACCGAATTTTGAGCTTTGTTTATTCTTCTCTTTCCAGTTCTTTTATGTGAAACATTACAATATTTATTGTATTATGTCCATTTTTTCTTTATTTCTCTTAACTTTGCTTTAGTATTTAAGTACTCCTGTACTCGGTGCATAAGTTTTTATAACTGTTTTTACAAATTTCCTTGTTGGATTAATCACTATATTATGATGTAATTCCCTTTTATCTCTTCTCACATGCTTTGTTTTAAAGTCTATTTTGTATGAATAAGACCATTATTTACAAGAGAAGACCGATAAGACCAGATGCAGATCTCTCCACAGAACATCTCAAGCCAGAGGGAATGGCATGATATATCCAACAGACAGAATGGGAAAAAATGTGCAGTCATGAATACCCTATCCAATAGGGATATCATTCACAATGGAGAGAAAAAGAATTTTCAAGAAGAACAAAATGTAAAGAAGTTTGTGAACACTAAATCAGCCTCACAAGAAATATAAAAGTGCACACTTTGAGTAGGATAGAAAGACCAAAAGTGACAAAGGCAAGTAAGAAAATGAGAAAGTCTCTAGAAACAATGACAAAACAAGTAATAAAATGGCATTACATAAATATCTCTCACTAAGTTCTCTGAAGTAAATGGACTATATGCTCCAGTTAAAAGACATAGGGTGTCAGAATGGATAAAAATAGAAGACCCACAAACTACACAAACTACCAAAACTGGAACAGGAAGAAATAGAAAACCTGAACAGGCCATTAACCAGGGAGGAAATTGAAGCAGTCATCAAAACCCTCCCAAGACACAAAAGTCCAGGGCCAGATGGCTCTCCAGGGGAATTCTATCAAACGTTTAAAGAAGAAACCATGCCTATTCTACTAAAGCTGTTCCGAAAAATAGAAAGAGATGGAGTACTTCCAAACTCGTTCTATGAGGCCAGCACCACCTTAATTCCAAAACCAGACAAAGACCCCACCAAAAAGGAGAATTATAGACCAATATCCCTGATGAACACAGATGCAAAAAAATCTCAACAAGATACTAGCCAATAGGATCCAACAATACATTAAGAAGATTATTCACCATGACCAAGTAAATAACCATATCCCCCGGAATGCAAGGCTGGTTCAACACTCGTAAAACAATCAATGTGATTCATCATATCAGCAAGAGAAAAACCAAGAACCATATGATCCTCTCCATAGATGCAGAGAAAGCATTTGACAAAATACAGCTTCTATTCCTGATCAAAATCTTCAGAGTGTAGAGATAGAGGGAACATTCCTCAACATCTTAAAAGCCTACAAAAAGCCCACAGCAAATATCATTCTCATGGGGAAACACTGGGAGCCTTTCCCCTAAGATCAGGAACAAGAAAGGGATGTCCCCTCTCACCACTGCTATTCAACATAGTACTAGAAGTCCTAGCCTCAGTAATCAGGCAACAAAAAGCAATAAAAGGCATTCAAATTGGAAAAAAGAAGTCAAACTCTCCCTCTTTGCAGATGAGATGATACTGTACCTAGAAAACCCAAAATACTTCACTCCAAGATTGCTAGAACTAATAAGGCAATTTGGCAGTGTGGCAGCATACAAAATCAATGCCCAAAGATCAGTGGCATTTCTATACACTAACAATGAGACTGAAGAAAGAGAAATTAAGGAGTCAATCCCACTTACAACTGCACCCAAAAGCATAAGACACCCAGGAATAAACCTAACCAATGAGTATAGGATCTATACCCTAAAAACTACAGAACACTTCTGAAAGAAATTGAGGAAGACACAAAGAGATGGAAAAATATTCCATGCTCATGGATTGGAAAAATTAATATTGGGAAAATATCAATGCTTCTCGGGGCAATTTACACATTTAATGTAATCCCTATCAAAATACTATGGACTTTCTTCAGAGAATTGGAATAAATCATCTTAAGATTTGTGTGGAATCAGAAAAGACCCCGAATAGCCAGGGGAATATTAAAAAAGAAAACCATAGCTGGGGGCATCACAATGCCAGATTTCAGGTTGTACTACAAAGCTGTGGTCATCAAGACAGTGTGGTACTGGCACAAAAACAGACACATAGATCAATGGTCAGAATAGAGAATCCAGAAGTGGACCATCAACTATATGGTCAACTAATATTTGACAAAGGAGGACAGACTATCCACTGGAAAAAGGACAGTCTCTTCAATAAATGGTGGTGGGAAATTTGGACATCCACTTGCAGAAGAATGAAACTAGACCATTCTCTTACACCATACACAAAGAGAAACTCAAATTGGATGAAAGATATAAATGTGAGACAAGATTCCATAAAATCCTAGAGGAGAACATAGGCAACACCCTTTTTGAACTTGTCCAGCAACTTCTTGCAAGATACAACCATGAAGGCAAGAGAAACAAAAGCAAAAATGAACTATTGGGACTTCATCAAGATAAGAAGCTTTTGCACAGCAAAAGAAACAGTCAACAAAACTGGAAGACAACCTACAGAATGGGAGAAGATATTTGCAAATGACCTATCAGAAAAGGGCTAGTATCCAAGATCTCTAAAGAACTTCTGAAACTCAACAGCAAAGAAACAAACAATCCAATCATGAAATGGGCAAAAGACATGAACAGAAATCTCACAGAGGAAGACATAGACATGGCCAACAAGCACATGAGAAAATGCTCCGCATCACTGGCCATCAGGGAAATACAAATCAAAACCACAATGAGATACCACCTCATCCCAGTGAGAATGGGGAAAATTAACAAGATATGAAACAACAAATGTTACAGAGGATGTGGAGGAAGGGGAACCATTTTGCACTGTTGGTGGGAATGTGGACTGGTATAGCAACTCTGGAAAACTGTGTGGAGGTTCCTCAAAGAGTTAAAAATATATCTGCCCTATGACCCAGCAACTGCACTGCTGGGGATTTACCCCAAAGATTCAGCAGCAGTGAAATGCCAGGACACCTGCATCCCGATGTTTATAGCAGCAACGTCCACAATAGCCAAACTGTGGAAGGAGCCTTGGAGTCCATCAAAAGATGAATGGATAAAGAAGATGTGGTATATGCATACAATGGAATATTACTCAGCCATTAGAAATGACAAATACCCACTATTTTCCTCGCCGTGGAAGGATCTGGGAGGGTATTATGTTGAGTGAAATAAGTCAATCGGAAAAGGGCAAACATTATATGGTCTCATTCATTTGGCAAATATAAAAATTAGTGAAAGGGAATAAAGGGAAAGCAGAGAAAATGAGTGAAAATATCAGTGAGGGTGACAAAACATGAGAGACACCTAACTCTGGGAAATGAACAAGGGGTAGTGGAAGGGGGGGTGGGCGGGGTTTGGGATGATTGGGTGATGGGCACTGAGAGGGGAACTTGGCGGGATAAACACTGGGTATGCTATATGTTGGCAAATTGAACTCCAATAAAAAAATTTAAAAAAATAGAAGACCCATTGATATGTTGTCTACAAGAGACTCATTTTATTTTTTAAAAAAGATTTTATTTCTTTATTCATGAAAGACAGAGAGAGGCAGAGACATAGGCAGAGGGAGAAGCAGGCTCCATGTAGGGTTTGTGATGTGGGACTCCATCCCGGGACTCCAGGATTACTCACTGAACCAAAGGTGTCTGACAATGCCTAACCACTGAGCCTCCCAGGAAACCCAAGAGACTCATTTTAGACTTTAGACACCTGCACATGGAAAGTGAGTGGATAAAGAAACATTTATCATACAAACAGAAGACAGAAGAAAGCTAGAACATCCATACTTATATAAAACAAATTAGATTTTAAACTGAAGACTAGCAAGTGGTAAGGAAGGACACTATTTCATAATTAGGGGATCTATCCAACAAGAAGATCTAACAAATGTAAATACTTGTGCCCTCCTAATTTGGGGGCATCCAATTATATGAAAAATATTAATTGCAAACATAAAGAAACTCATTGATAATAATATAATAACAGAGGACTTCAGCACCCCCACTTACATCAATGGGCAGATTATTTAAGAGAATATCGATAAAGATACAATTACTTTGAATGACACATTGGATCAGATTGGCTTAACAGATATATTCATGATATTTTATCCTAACCACAATAACACACATTATTTTCAAGTGCACATAGGATATTCTGCATAATAGACCACATACTAGACAACAAACTAGGCCTGAGGAAGTACAAAAAGACTGAGATCATATCATGCATGTTTTGTGACCACAACGTTGTGAAACTTGAAGTCATGCACAAGAAAAAATTTGGAAAGACCACAAAAACATGGAAGTTAAACAACATACTACTAAACAATGATTGAATGAACCAGGAAATAAAAGACAAAACAAAAAATGCCTGGAAACAAATGAAAATATGATGATCTGCAATATTGGAGATGTAGCAAATGCTGTCCTAAGAAGGAAGTATATAACAATACAGGCCTACTGCAAAAAGGAAGAAAAATCTCAAATAAACAAGCAAACCTTAACACATAAAGGAGGCACAAAAGACCAACACAAGAAGCCTAAAGCTAGCAGAAGGAAGGAAACAATAAAAATTAGAACATAAATAAATGATATAGAAACAAAAAGCCAATAGAACAGATAAATAAAACCAGGAATGAGTCTTTAAATTAGTAATAAATTGGGGATCCCTGGGTGGCACAGTGGTTTAGCACCTGCCTTTGGCCCAGGGCGCGATCCTGGAGACCCAGGATCGAATCCCACGTCGCGCTCCTGGTGCATGGAGCCTGCTTCTCCCTCTGCCTATGTCTCTGCCCCTCTCTCTCTCTGTGTGACTATCATAAATAAATTTTAAAAAATTAAAAAAATAAATTAGTAATAAATTGCTAATCTCTAATCAGACTTATAAAAAAAAGGCAAAGGACCCCAAAATTAAAATCACTAATGAGAGAGGAGACATCACAAGCAACATCACATAAATAAAATCATTTATAAGAGAATATTATGAAAAATTATATGACAACAAATCAGACATCGTGGAAGAAATAGATAAACTTCTAGAAACATATAAACTACCAAAACTGAAACAGGAAAAATAGAATACTTGAACAGATCAATAACCAGCAAAGAAATGGAATCAGTAATCAAAACTCTCCCAACAAAGGCATCTTAGTGGCTGTTGGTTGAGTGTCCAACTCCTGGTTTCTGCTTGGGTTGTGATCTTGGAGTCCTGAGATCAGGCCCCACATTGGGTTCTGTGCTAAGTGCAGAGTCTGCTTGAGATTCTCTCTCTCTCTCTCTCTCTCTCTCTCCCCTCCCTCACCCCATTCTCTCTAAAATAAATACATTTTTAAAAAAACTCTCCCTACAAAAAAAGTCCAGGCCAGATTGCTTCACAGGCAAGTTCTACCAAACATTTAAATAATACTTAATACTGATTCTTCTCAAAATATTCCAAACAACAGAAAAGGAAGGAAAACCTCCAAGTTTTTTCTACGAGGCCAGCATTACCCAGATACCAAAACTAGACAAAGAATCCACTCCAAAAGAGAATTATAGGCCAATATCCCTGATGAACATGGATGCAAAAATTCTCATCAAAATACTAGCAAATCTAAATCAATAGTATATTACAAGAATCATTCACTGTGATCAAGTGGGAGTTGTTCTGAGGCTGCAAGGGTGGTTCAATATCAATCAATGTCATATACCACCCTGTGATCCTCTGAAAAGATGAAGAAAAAGTATTTGACAAAGTATATTTATTCTTGATAAAAATGCTCAACAAAGTAGGGAGAGAGGGAACCTACCTCAACATAATAAAGGCCATATATGAAAAGCTCACAGCTAATATCATTCTCAAAGGGGAAAAAATGAGAGCTTTTTCTGTAAGGCCAGGAACGAGACAGGGAAGGCCACTCTCAGCATTGTTATTTAACAAAGTACTGGAAGTCCTAGCCTCAGCAATCAGACAATACAAAGAAATAAAAGGCCTCCAAATCCACAAGGTAAAAGTCAAACTTTCACTATTTGCAGAAGACTTGGTACTGTATATAGAGAATCAAAGACTCCACCAAAAAATTGCTAGAACTGATATTCGAATTCAGTGAAGTTGTAGGATAAAATATTAATGTACAGAAATTTGTTGCATTTCTATACACCAACAATGAATCAGAAAAAAAAGAGATATCAAGGAATCAATCCCAGTTACAATTGCATGGAAAACCATAAGATATCTAGGCATAAACCTTACCAAAGAAGCAAAAGATCTGTGCTCTTAAAAGTATAGATCAGTGATGGAAGAAATTAAAGATGACACAAGGAAATAGAAAAACATTCAGCACTCCTGGGGCGAAATAACAAAAATTGTTTATATGTCTATATTACCGAAAGTAATCTATACATTTAATTCAATCCCTATCAAAATACCACCTGCATTTTGCATAGAACTAGAACAAACAATCTTAAAATTTGTATGGAACCACAAAAGACCCCAAATAGCTAAAGTATACTTGAAAAAGAAAAGCAAATCTGGGGGCATCACAATTCTGGATTTTAAGTTATATTAAAAACTGTAGTTGGGCAGCCCAGGTGGCTCAGCGCTTTAGCACCGCCTTCAGCCCAGGGTGTGATCCTGGAGACCCGGGATCGAGTCCCATGTCGGCTCCCTGCATGGAGCCTGCTTCTCCCTCTGCCTGTGTCTCTGCCTCTCTCTCTCTCTCTCTGTGTGTGTGTGTGTGTCCCTCGTGAATAAATAAAATCTTTTTAAACAATGAGTGTTAAAAAAAACTGTAGTCATCAAGGCAGTATGGCACAGGCACAAAAACAGACACATAGATCAATGGAACAAAATAGAAAACCCAGTAATGGACCCACAACTATACAGTGGATAGTAGGAACTATACAGTTCAACAAAGTAGGAAAGAATATCCAATGGAGAAAACACAGTATTTTTCATCAAATTGTGTTGGGGAAACTGGACAGCCACATTCCAAAGAATGAAATTGGACCACTTTCTTGCACCATACACAAAAATAAATTCTGAATGGATGAAAGATCTAAATCTGACACAGTAAACTGAAAATCCCTAGTAGAGAACATAGGCAGTAACCTCTTTGACATCAAATTTTACTATATATATCTCCTGAGTCAAGGAAAACCAAAGCAAATATGAACTATTGGAACTTCACCAAGGTGTAAAATTTCTGCACAGTGAGTAAACAATCAACAAAAGTAAAAAGCAACCTACTGAATGGGAAATGATAGGTGCAAATGACATATCTGATAAAATATTAGTATCAAAATATATAAAGAACTCATAAAACCTAACACCCAAAGAATGAATAATCCAATTTAAAAAATGGGCAGAAGACAGGACTAGACACTTTTCTAAAGAACACATACAGACAGCAGAAACATGAAAAGATGCTCAACAAATGTTGGCAAAGATGTGAACAAAGGGCAACCCTCTTCCACTGTTGGTGGAAATGCAAACTGGTGAAACCACTCTGGAAAATATTATGGAGGCTCCTCAGAAAGTTAAAATGAGAAATACCCTATGACCTATTAATTGCCCTACTAGGTATTTGCCCAAAGAATACAAAAATAATTATTTGAAGGGACTCATGCACCCTCATGTTTGTAGCATCATTATCAACAATCATCAAATTATTGAAAGAGCCCAAATGTCCATCAATGAATGGCTCAAGTTGTGATGTATATAAAATGGAATATTAGTTATCAAAAAGAATGAAACCTTGTCATTTGCAATGACATGGGTGGAGAGTATTATGCTAAGCCAAATAAGTCAGTCAGAAAAAGACAAATGCCATATGATTTCATTCATATGTGGAATTTAAGAAACAAAACAAATGAACATGGGAAGGAGTAAAAGAAAGGTAAACCACAAGACAGATGCTTAACTATAGAGAACAAACTGATGGTTATTATTATTGAATAGGTGATGGGATTAAGGAGCACACTTGTGATGAACACCAGGAGCTGCATGTAAGTGTTGAATCACTAAATTGTATGCCTTAACATAATATTACAGTGTATGTTAATAACTGGAATTTAAATAAAAACTTGAGAAAAAAATAAAGTATATTTTATCTAATATAAGTATGCTACACCAGCTTTTTTTCACTTTCACTTGTATGGAATATCTTTTCCATGCCTTCAGTTTCATTCTGTATGTATCTTTAGGTGTGAAGTAGTCTCTTGTAGACAGTGTATAGATGGTTCTTGTCTTTCTTTAATCCATTCAGCTTGTCTTTTGATTGGAGCATTTAGTCAATTTACATTTAAAGTAATTATTGATAAATATATATGTATTGGCATTTTGTTGTTGTTTTTTTCTTTTTTTAGTTCTCTGTTCTTTTCTTCTTCTGTTACTTGCCTGTGATTTGATGACTTTCTTTACTGTTATGTTTGGATTTCTTTCTTTTTATATTGTGTATACCTATTATAGGTTTTTGAGTTTTGTTTATAATGAAGTTTATACTTACAGCCTATGTATATAGCAGTATATTTCAAGTTTGTGGTCATTTAAGTTTGAACTTATTTTGAAAGCACTACATTTTACTCTCCACATTTTATGTTTTTGATATCATATTTCACATCTTTTTTATTTATTGTGTCCCTTAGGTAATTATTATAGATTTAGTTCATTTCACATCTTTTGTGTTTTACTCATCATACTAATTTTATAAATGGTTGCTCCTCTACCTTTTCTATATGTTTGCCTTTACCAGTGACATCTTTTCTTTCATGTTTTCTTATTTCTCATTGTGCCTTTTTCTTTTCATCTTAAAGAAGTCTCTTTAATATTTCTTGTAGATACCACAAAAATATTATGGTTAAGTAGTGGTGAAATCCATTAGTTTTTGCTTGTCTGTGAATTTTTTTTTATCTTTTCTTCAATATTTAGTGATAATCTTTCCAGGTCGAGTATTTTTGGTTAGTTTTTTTTTCCTTTTAGCTCTTTAATATACAATGTCACTCCCTGCTCTGGTCCGCAAAATTTCTGCTGAAAAATCCATTTAAGTCTTATGGGATTTTTCAGATATACATTAGTAATTGCTTTTCTCCTGCTGTTTTTAAGATTCTGTCTTTATCTTCATTTTTTGACATTTTTTAGGTTTTATTTTAACTCCAGTTAGTTAACATACAGTGTTATATTAATTTCAGGTGTACAATACAGTGATTCAACACTTCCATACATCACTTAGTGCTCATCACAAGTGCAGTCGTTAATCCCCATCACCTATTTCACCCATCTCCCACCCCTCTCCTCTCTGGTAACCACCAGTTTTTTCTCTATAGTTGAGTCTGTTTCTTGTTTTCTCTCTCTCTTTATTTTTCTCTCACCCTCGTCTTATTTCTTTTCCTTTGCTCATTTTTTTGTTTCTTAAATTCCACATATAAGTGAGATCATATGGCATTTGTCTTCCTCTGACTGACTTACTGTGCTTAGCATGATACTCTCAAGCTCCACCCATGTCATTGCAAATGGCAAGAATTCATTCTTTTTATGGCTGAATAATATTCCATCTTTTTTATCCATGTATGTATAGATAGACACTTGGGCTGCTTCCATAATTTGGCTATTGTAAATAATGCTACTATAAACATTGGGTTGTACATGTTCCTTTGAATTAGTGTTTTTGTATTCTTTGGGTAAATACCCAGTAGTGCAATTACTGGATCATCTGGATGCAAGCTGCCCTTGACTTTTCAGCAACTCTGGAATCACTAGCATCAGTTCAGACTTCTACTGGGGTCCACATGCTGGCTTTCTAGATATTTGCAGAAAAATTTATAACCTGCCCATTTTTATGTTTGTCTAATAATAAATAACACTTCTATAGGATCTGGACAAATGGGTTTTGTTTGATTGTTGAACTGAATTTATGTAAAAACTAGGTTTTTAAACCTTTGTTTAAAGCAAAAACTTAGAAAAAACTCATGATTTTCATAAAAGAGGAAGATTGTTTTAAATTCTGACATAAGAGATTGAAGATAAATATGAAATTAGCTTTTGCTTAACACTTTGTCTCAGAGATAATACAAATAAGTCAAAAAGTTATCCTCTTGCCTGACTAGCTTCCAGGTTTTCGTACAACAAACCTTTTAATACCTAGGAGAGAGCTTGGAATATGTGCCCTTCAAGAGCCTGGAACACATGCTTTAAAAGAAGGATCACTTCACAGCTGTGGAATGTAGGTTTCTCACCAAAAGAGCATCACAGTGCACAAGAGCAAAATGATCATCACCAGTGGGGAAGACACCAGCTGGCACCCCTCCCATCCTGTCTTCACCATCTCAATGGCCAATCTTGTGCCGGGGCTACTTTCTGGCCTCCAGTGTTTTAATCAAAGGGATGTGTAGCATCAATGTCAGTAGAGGGCCTGCGCTTTGCAAAGATAAGATAACCTGGTAACATTTTCTCTGGTGACCCAAGTGGTGTGGGAGTGTGTAGGAAAAGGAAACCCTATGTACTTGTGAGCTGTATCTACTTAGTGGTTAGGAGTTCCAGGGACAAGATGGAGGAAGAGTAGGGTCCCCAAGTCACCTATCCCCACCAATTTAACTAGATAGCTTTCAAATCATCCTGAAAACCTATGAATCCGGCCTGAGATTTAAAGAGAGAAGAGCTGGAATGCTACAGGGAGAAGAGTTCGCGCTTCTATAAAAGTAGGAAGACGGAAAAAAATAAAGAAATACAAAAGCAACCAAGGGGGCGTGGCCCCCATGAGGAGCTGGGCTGAAGCCAGGCGGCAAGCGCCCCCAGGACAGGAAAGCCCAGTCCCGGAGAAGCAGGAACTTTACCAATCTTCCTGGATGGAAAGGCGCTCACAGGGAACTCGGGCAGGATCCCAGGAGGGGCAGTGAAGCCCCCAGGCTCCCAGGGGCACTAACAGACAAAGTGCACCCTGGGGGAGAGCCCACCACACACCGTGGGCCAAGATCCCTAAAGAGCTGGAGGCCATGCCCAGCAGGGACCCGAGAGCAGCTCTGGCGGCTCAGGCGGCAGCTCCATGTAGAGGGGGCTGTGCGGCCCTGGGAGCACAATTCCAGCGGTGCAGCCCCTGGAGCCTAGGGCGCTGGGGGACATAGCCCAGGATCCGGCACTCTCCCTGGGAAAGGCGGAGGCCAGGAGGACACAGGACAGCAAAGACACTCCTGCCACTGGGCGGCCCCAAGCTGTGTAGATTGGCGCCCCCCGCCCCTGGAGCATCCAGGCCCCTGTGGACTGGGAGCTGTGGTAGTTAATGCGGGAGCTGATCCAGAGCTGGAGAGCTGGCTGCCGCCACTGTTGTTGTTCCTTCTGGTGTCACCTTGAACCTGAGACTGAGCAGGGCCACCAGGTAACAGGGGCTTCACAGGATAAACAGCTTCCACTGAGCTGTACACCTGGCAGGGGGCTGGGCAGCTCCCCCAGGTGCACACACCTGAGAATCAGCACAGCAGCCCCTCCCCCGGAAGACCAGCTGGAAGGACAGGGGAAGAGCAAGTTCTTGACCAAGCAGCGCTGGAAAGTTCCAGGGGAAGTCTAGGACTCACAGTATATAGAATCAGAGGATACCCCTTCTTGGTTATTGTTTTCTATTTGTTCCCCCCCTCTTTTTTCTCCCTCTTTTTCTCCTTTTTCCAGTACAACTTGTTTTTAGCCACTCTGCACTGAGCAAAATGACTAGAAGGAAAACCTCACCACGAAAGAAAGAATCAGAAACAGTCCTCTCTCCCACAGAGCTACAGAATTTGAACAACTCAATGTCAGAAAGCCAATTAGAAGCACTATTTTTTTTACTTATTTATGGTAGTCACACAGAGAGACAGAGAGACAGGCAGAGAGACAGGCAGAGGGAGAAGTAGGCTCCATGCACTGGGAGCCCGAAGTGGGATTTGATCCTGGGTCTCCAGGATCGCCCTGGGCCAAAGGCAAGCGCCAAACCGCTGCGCCACCCAGGGATCCCCCAGAAGCACTATTATAAAGTTACTGGTGGCTCTAGAAGAAAGCATAAAGGACTCAAGAGACTTCATGACTGCAGAATTTAGATCTAATCAGGCTGAAATTAGATATAAATTAAATGAGATGTAATTCAAACTGGAGGTCCTAACAATGAGAGTTAACGAGGTAGAAGAAAGAGTGAGTCACTTCTATGACTGACATAGAAGACAAGTTGATGGCAAGGAAGGAACCAGAGGAAAAAAGAGAAAAACAATTAAAATATCATGTGGAAAGGTTAAGGGAAATAAATGATGGCCTCAGAAGGAAAAATCTATGTTTAATTGGGATTCCAGAGGACGCCGAAAGGGACAGAGGACCAGAATATGTATTTGAACAAATCATAGCTGAGAACTTCCTTAATTTGGGGAGAAAAACAGGCATTCAGATCCAGGAAATAGAGGAGTCCCCACCTAAAATTAATAAAAACTGTTCAACAACTTGACATTTAATAGTGAAACTTGCAAATTCCAAAGATAAAGAGAAAATCCTTAAAGCAGTAAGAGACAAGAGATCCCTAACTTATATGGGGAGAAATATTAGATAAACAGAAGACCACTCCACAGAGACCTGGCAGGCCAGAAAGGGCTGACAGGATATATTCAGGGTCCTAAAGGAAAAGAACCTGCACTCAAGAATACTTTTTCCAGCAAGGCTCTCATTTAGAATAGAAGGAGAAAGAAAGAGCTTCCAAGATAGGCAGAAACTGCAAGAATATGTGACCACCAAACGGGCTCTGCAAGAAATTTTAAGGGGGACTCTTAAAATTCCCCTTTAAGAAGCAGTCCAGTGGAACAATTCACAAAAACAGGGACTGAATAGATATCATGAAGACACTAAACTGATATCTTTCAAAAGTAACTCTGAACGTGAATGGGCTTAATGACCCCATCAAAAGGCACAGGGTTAAAGACTGGATAAAAAAGCAGGACCCATCTATTTGCTGTCTACAAGAGACACATTTTAGACATAAGGTCACCTACAGCCTGAAAATAAAAGGTTGGAGAACCATTTACCATTCAAATGGTCCTCCAAAGAAAGCAGGGGTAGCCATCCTTCTATCAGATAAACTAAAATTTAACCCGAAGACTGTAGTGAGAGATGAAGAAGAACACTATATCATACTTAAAGGATCTATCCAACAAGAGGACTTAACAATCCTCAATATATATGCCCCAAATGTGGGAGCTGCCAAATATATCAATCAATTAATCACCAAAGTTAAGACATGCTTAGATAATAATACACTTATACTTGGTGACTTCAATCTAGCACTTTCTACACTCGATAGGTCTTCTAAGCACAACATCTCCAAAGAAATGAGAGCTTTAAATGATACACTGGACCAGATGGATTTCACAGATATCTTCAGAAGTTTATGTCCAAACGCAACTGAATACACATTCTTCTCAAGTGCACATGGAACTTTCTCCAGAATAGACCAAATACTGGGTCACAAATCGGGTCTGAACCGATACCAAAAGACTGGGATCATCCCCCGCATATTCTCAGACCATAATGCCTTGAAATTAGAACTAAATCACAACAAGAAGTTTGGAAGGACTTCAATCACATTGAGGTTAAGGACCATCTTGCTAAAAGATGAAAGAGTAAGCCAGGAAATTAAGGAAGAATTAAAAAGATTCATGGAAACTAATGAGAATGAAGATACAGCCATTCAAAATCTTTGGGATACAGCAAAAGAAGTCCTGAGGCAGAAATACATTGCAATACAAGCATCCATCCAAAAACTCGAAAGAACTCTAATACAAAAGCTAATGTTACACCTAAGAGAGCTAGAGAGAAAACAGCAAATATATCCTACATCCAGCAGAATAAGAGAGTTAATGAAGATTCGAGCAGAACTCAACGAAATCGAGACCAGAAGAACTGTGGAACAGATCAACAAAACGAGCAGTTGGTTCTTTGAAAGAATTAATAAGATAGATAAACCATTAGCCAGCCTTATTAAAAAAAAAGAGAGAGAAGACTCAAATTAATAAAATCATGAATGAGAAAGGAGAGATCACTACCAACACCAAGGAAATACAAACGATTTTAAAAACATATTATGAACAGCTATACGCCAATAAAGTAGGCAATCTAGAAGAAATGGACACATTTCTGGAAAACCACAAACTACCAAAACTGGAACCGGAAGAAATAGAAAACCTGAACAGGTCAATTACCAGGGAGGAAATTGAAGCAGTCATCAAAATCCTCCCAAGACACAAGACTACAGGGCCAGATGGCTTCCCAGGGGAATTCTATCAAACGTTTAAAGAAGAAACAATACATATTCTACTAAAGCTGTTTGGAAAGACAGAAAGAGATGGAGTACTTCCAAACTTGTTTTTTTGAGGCCAGCATCACCTTAATTCCAAAACCAAAGACCCCACCAAAAAGGAGAATTACAGACCGATATCCCTGATGAACATAGATGCAAAAATTCTCAACAAGATACTAGCCAAGAGGATCCAACAGTACATTAAGAAAATTATGCTGAGTGATGTAAGTCATTCGAAGTACAAACATTATATGTTCTCATTCATTTGGGGAATATAAATAATAGTGAAAGGGAATATAAGGGAAGGGAGAAGAAATGTGTGGGAAATATCAGAAAGAGAGAAAGAACGTAAAGACTGCTAACTCTGGGAAACGAACTAGAGGTGATAGAAGGGGAGGAGGGCAGGGGGTAGGAGTGAATGGGTGACGGGCACTGGGGGTTATTCTGTATGTTGGTAAATTGAACACCAATAAAAAATAAATTAAAAAAAATAAAATTATTCACCAAGACCAAGTAGGATTTATCCCCAGGACACAAGGCTGCTTCAACACTCCTAAAACAATCAATGTGATTCATCATATCAGCAAGAGAAAAACCGAGAACCGTGTGATCCTCTCATTAGATGCAGAAAAAGCATTTGACAAAATACAGCATCCATTCCCAATCAAAACTCTTCAGAGTGTAGGGATAGAGGGAACTTTCCTCGACATCTTAAAAGCCATCTACGAAAAGCCCACAGCAAATATCATTCTCAATGGGGAAGCACAGGGAGCCTTTCCCCTAAGATCAGGAACAAGACAGGGATGTCCACTCTCACCACTGCTATTCAACATAGTATTGGAAGTCCTAGCCTCAGCAATCAGGCAACAAAAAGACATTAAAGGCATTCAAATTGGCAAAGAAGAAGTGAAACTCTCCCTCTTCGCCAATGACATGATATTCTACATAGAAAACCCAAAAGCCTCCACCCCAAGATTGCTAGAACTCATACAGCAATTTGGTAGCGTGGCAGGATACAAAATCAATGCCCAGAAATCAATGGCATTTCTATACACTAACAATGAGACTGAATAAAGAGAAATTAAGGAGTCAATCCCATTTACAATTGCACCCAAAAGCATAAGATACCTAGGAATAAACCTAACCAAAGAGGTAAAGTACCTACCTATACCCTAAAAAGTATAGAACACTTCTGAAAGAAATTGAGGAAGACACAAAGAGATGGAAAAATATTCCATGCTCATGGATTGGCAGAATTAATATTGTGAAAATGTCAATGTTACCCAGGGCAATTTACACGTTTAATGTAATCCCTATCAAATACCATGGACTTTCGTCAGAGAGTTAGAACAAATTATTTTAAGATTTGTGTGGAATCAGAAAAGACCCCGAATAGCCAGGGGAATTTTAAAAAAGAAAACCATAGCTGGGGGCATCACATTGCCAGATTTCAGGTTGTACTACAAAGCTGTGGTCATCAAGACAGTGTGGTACTGGCACAAAAACAGACACATAGATCAATGGAACAGAATAGAGAACCCAGAAGTGGACCCTGAACTAATATTCGATAAAGGAGGAAAGACTATCCACTGGAAGAAAGACAGTCTCTTCAATAAATGGTGCTGGGAAAATTGGACATCCACCTGCAGAAGAATGAAACTAGATCACTCCCTTGCACCATACACAAAGATAAACTCAAAATGGATGAAAGATCTAAATGTGAGACAAGATTCCATCAAAATCCTAGAGGAGAACAGAGGCAACATCCTTTTTGAACTCGGCCACAGTAACTTCTTGCCAGCTACATCCATGAAGGCAAAAGAAACAAAAGAAAAAATGAACTATTGGGACTTCATCAAGATAAGAAGTTTTTGCACAGCAAAAGATACAGTCAACCAAACTAAAAGACAACCTCCAGAATGGGAGAAGATATTTGCAAATGACATATCAGATAAAGGGCTAGTTTCCAAGATGTATAAAGAACTTATTAAACTCAACACCAAAGAAACAAACAATCCAATCATGAAATGGACAAAAGACATGAAGAGAAATCACAGAGGAAGACATGGACATGGCCAACATGCACATGAGAAAATGCTCTGCATCACTTGCCATCACGGAAATACAAATCAGAACCACAATGAGATAGCACCTCACACCAGTGAGAATGCGGAAAATTAGCAAGGCAGGAAACCACAAATGTTGGAGAGGATGCAGAGAAAAGGGAACCCTCTTCCACTGTTGGTGGGAATGTGAACTGGTGCAGCCACTCTGGAAAACTGTGTGGAGGTTCCTCAAAGAGTTAAAAATATACCTGCCCTACGACCCAGCAATTGCACTGTTGGGTATGTACCCCAAAGATTCCGATGCAATGAAATGCCGGGACACCTGCACCCTGATGTTTCTAGCAGCAATGTCCACAATAGCCAAACTGTGGAAGTAGCCTCGGTGTCCATCGAAAGATGAATGGGTAAAGAAGATGTGGTTTATGTATACAATGGAATATTACTCAGGCATTAGAAATGACAAATACCCACCATTTGCTTCAACGTGGATGCAACTGGAGGGTATTATGCTGAGTGAAGTAAGTCAATCAGAGAACGACAAACAATGTATGTTCTCATTCATTTGGGGAATATAAATAATAGTGAAAGGGAATATAAGGGAAGGGAGAAGAAATGTGTGGGAAATATCAGAAAGGGAAACAGAACATAAAGACTCTTAACTCTGGGAAAGGAACTAGGGGTGGTAGGAGGGGAGGAGAGTGGGGGGTGGGGGTGAATGGGTCACGGGCGCTGAGGGGGACACTTGACGGTATAAGCACTGGGTGTTATTCTGTATGTTGGTAAACGAACACCAATAAAAAAATAATTTATTAAAAAAATAAGAAACTACAATACCCACTATTTTCCTTGATGTGTTTGGAACTGGAGAACTGGAGGGTATTATGTTGAGTGAAATAAGTAAATGGGAGGACAAACATTATATGGTCTCATTCATTTGGGCAATTTAAAAGATAGTGAAAGGGAATAAACGGGAAAGGAGAAAAAATGAGTGGGAAATATCAGAAAGGTAGACAGAACATGAGAGACTCCTCTGTCTGGTCATGGAAAGGGAGGTGGGAGGGGGGTGGGTGTGACTGGGTGACCGGCACTTGATGGGATGAGCACTGGGTGTTATGCTATATGTTGGCAAATTGAATCCAAATAAATAAATTAATTATTTATTTAATTAAAAATAATGAAGCTGAATAAAGAGAGAAGATTTTGATCATGAAAGTAAGCTTAGTGTGCTCAGTGATGGCATCAAAATTAATAATATTTGTATCAATGGAATATTACTCAGCTATTAGAAATGACAAATACCCACCATTTGCTTCAACGTGGATGGAACTGGAGGGTATTATGCTGAGTGAAGTAAGTCAGTCGGAGAAGGACAAACATTATATGTTCTCATTCATTTGGGGAATACAAATAATAGTGAAAGGGAATACAAGGGAAGGGAGAAGAAATGTGTGGGAAATATCAGAAAGGGAGACAGAACATAAAGACTCCTAACTCTGGGAAAAGAACTAGGGATGGTAGAAGGGGAGGAGGGCGGGGGGTGGGAGTGAATGGGTGATGGGCACTGGGGGTTATTCTGTATGTTAGTAAATTGAACACCAATAAAAAATAAATTAAAAACATAATATTTGTATCATAGGAGTCCCAGAAGAAGAAGATGGAAAAGGAGTAGAAGGCTTATTTGAGGTTTTTATTGCTGAAAACTTCCCTAATCTGGGGAAGGAAACAGATAACTAAATCCAGGAAACACAGAGGAGTCCCAAAAAAACTCAACAAAGGCAGGTCAACACTAAAACATATCATAGTTAAATTTGCAAAGTATAGTGATAAAAAAAGAATCCTAAAAGCACCAAGACAAAAGAAGTCCCTAATTTACAAGGGAAGACCAATAAGTTTAGCAGCAGATCTTTCCACAGAAACTTGGCAAGTGAGCAGAAAGGGTCATGATAGTTTTATGTGTTGAATGTGAAAAGTCTGCAACTAAGAATACTCTATGCAGCAAAGCTATCATTCAAAATAGGAGATATAAAGAGTTTCCCAGACAAACAAAAACTAAATGAGTTCATGACCACTAAATTAATCTTGTAAGAAATATTAAAGTGGACAACTTGATTGAAAAGTACAAAACAAAATAGTATGAAGGTAGGAAACACAAATGTAGTAAAAATGAATTTTTTAAAAGTCTTCCTTCCTTTCTTTCTTTCTTTCTTTCTTTCTTTCTTTCTTTCTTTCTTTCGACACACAGACACACAGAGAGAGGCAGAGACATAGGCAGAGGGAGAAGCAGGTTTCTTGCAGGAAGCCCAATGCAGGATCACACCCTGAGCTGAAGGCGGATGCTCAACTGCTGAGCCACCCAGGCATCCCCAAAATGAATATTTCTAAAAAAAATCAGTCAAGGAACTCACAGAATAGAAGGATATAAAATATAATAACACATAAGGAAAATGTGGGAGGGAGGAGAGGAGTAAAGAATGGGTTGATTCAGAATCGGAGAGATTGAGTTTCCCAGACAAAGAAAAACTAAAGGAGTTTGTGACCATGAAACCGGTTTCACAAGAAATATTAAATGAAACTCTTGGAGTGGGAGGCAAAGACCAAAAGTGACAAAGAACAGAAAGGAACAGAGAAAATCTCTAGAATCAATGACAAGACAAGTAATGATTATATATATATATATATATATATATATATATATATATATATATACTCACTAATAACTTTCAATGTAAATGGACTAAATGCTTCAATCCAAAGACATAGGGTGTCAGAATGGAAGAAAAAATGCAAGATTTATCTATGTGTGGCCTACAAGAGACTCATTTTATTTTTTTAAAGATGTCATTTATTTATTCATGAAAGACACAGAGAGAGAGGCAGAGACAGGCAGAGGGAGAAGCAGGCTCCATGCAGGAAGCCTTATGTGGGACTTGATCTCGGGACTACATGATCACGCCCTGGGCCAAAGGCAGACACTCAGCTGCTGAGCCACCCACGCATCCCGAGAGACTCATTTTAAATCTAAAGACACCTACGCATTGGAAGTGAGATGGAGAAACCTTTCTCATGCAAATGGACATCAAAAGAAACCACAAATAGCTGTACTTAATATCAGACAAACTAGATTTTAAACTGAAGACTAACAAAAGGTGAAGAAGGGCACTCTATCATAATAAGGGGATATATCAAACAAGAAGATTTAACCATTCTAAATACTTGTGCCCCCAATGTAGGAGCACCCAAATATATAAAACTTAATTTCAAACATAAAGGAACACATTGATAATAATATAATAATACTAGCAGTTATTAGCACCCCAGTTACAGCAATGGACATATCATCTGACCAGAAAGTCAAAAAAATACAATGGCTTTGAATGACACACTGGACCAGCTAGATTTAACAGATATATTCAGAACATTTCATCCTGAGGCCGAAGAATGCACATTCTTTTTGAGTGCACATGGGACATTCTCCAGAATAGATTACATGCTAGGTTGCAAATCAGGCCTCAACAAATATAAAAATATTGAGATCATACCATGCATATTTTCTGACCACTAGAAACTTGAAGTCAACCACAAGAAAAAAATTGGAAAGACCACAAATACATGGAGGTTCAAGAACATCCTACTAAAGAATGAAGGGCTCATCCAGAAAATTAAAGAAATTTTCAAAACACATGGAAACAAATGAAAATCAAAACATGATGGTCCAAGACCTTTGAAATGCAGCAAAAGCGGTCTTATGAGGGAAGTATATAGTAATAAATGCCTACCTCAAGAAGCAAGAAAAACCTCAAATAAACAATCTGTCCTTACACATAAAGAAACTAGAAAAAGAACAACAAAGTCTAAAGCCAGCAGAAGAAGGGAACTAATAAAGTTTAGAGGAGAGAAATAAATCATAAAGAAACAAACAAAAATGGTAGAACAGGTCAATAAAATCAGGAGCTAGTTCCTTGAAAAATTAGTAAGATTGATAAGCCCCTAACCAGACTTCTCAAAAAGAAGAGAAAGGAACCAAATAAATAAAATCACAAATGAGAGAGGAGTAATATCAACCAACACCACAGAAACAAAAAACAATTAAAAGAATATTTTGAAAAATTATATGCCAACAAATTGGAAAATCTGGAATAAATGGATACATAGAAATATATAAACCACCAAAACTTAAATGAGAAGAAATAGGAAACTTGAACAGACCAATAAACAACAAAGAAATTGAATCAGTAATCAAAACTCTCCCAAAAAAAACAGAAGTCCATGGCCAGATGGCATCACAGGGAAAGTCTACCAAACATTTAAAGAAGACATAATACCTATTCTTCTCAAACTTTATTCTAAAAATTATTTGAAAAAATAGAAATGGAAGGAAAACTTCCAAATTCATTCTATGAAGCCATCTTTACCCTTATTCCAAAACCAGACAAAGAATTCACTGAAAGAGAGAACTACAGGCCAATATCCCTGGTGAACTTGAATGCAAAAATTATCAACAATACCAATACCAACAAAATGGTAGTGAATTGAATCCAAAACTATATTAAAAGAAACATTCACAATGATCAAGTGGGATTTACTCCTTGGCTGCAAGAGTGGTTCAATAATCACAAATAAATCAATATGATGCATCACATTAAAAGAAAGGATAAGAACCATAAGATCATTTCAATAGATGCAGAAAAAAGCATTTGACAAAGTACAACATCGATTCATTATAAGAATCCTCAACAAAGTAGGGTTATATGATACATACTTCAAAATAATAAAAGCTATATATAAAAAACTCACAACTAATGTCATTCTCAATGGAAAAAAACTCAGAGATTTTCCTCTATGGTCATAAATAGGACAGGGATGTCCACTCTCACCATTGTTATTTAACATAGGACTAGCCTCAACAATCAGACAACATAAACAAATGGAAGACATCCAAATCTTCAAGGAAGAAGTCGAACTTTTATCATTTATAGACAACATGATACTGTATATAGAGAATCCAAAAGACTCTACCAAAAAATTGCTAGCACTGATACAAAAATTCAGTAAAGTCACGGCATACAAAATCAAGCTACAGAAATAAATTTCTTGGATTTCTATACACCAATAATGAAGAAGCAGAAAGAGAAATCAAGAAATTAATTCCATTTATAATTGTACCAAAAATCATAAGATACCTAGTAATAAACCTAACTCATGAGGTAAAAATCTGTACTCTGAAAACTATAGTTCTTGATAAAAAGATACTGAGGATGACACAAAGCAATAGAAAAACATTCTCATGAATTGGAAGAACAAATATTGAAAATGTCTATATTACTCAAAGAAATCTATACATTTAATGCATTTCCTATCAAAATACTACCAGCATTTTTCACAGAGCTAGAACAAACCATCCGAAAATTTGTATGAAACCACAGAAGATCCAAAATAGCCAAAGTAATCTTTATTTTTTTAAATATTTTATTTATTTATTTATTTATTTATTTATTTATTTATTTATTTATTTGAGAGAGGGGGAGAGACAGAGAGAGAGAGGCAGAGACACAGGCAGAGGGAGAAACAGGCTCCATGCAGGGATCCCGACATGGGACTCAATCCCGGGTCTCCAGGATCACGCCGCGAGCCAAAGGCGGTACTAAACCACTGAGCCACCCGGGATGCCCCCAAAGCAATCTTTAAAAAGAAAGGCAATGTTGGAGGTGTCACAATTCAGACTTCAAGTTGTATTACAAAGCTTTAATAATCAATACAGTATGATTCTGACAGAAAAATAGATACATCGATCAATGGAACAGAATAGAAAACCACAGAAATGAACCCAAAACTATATGCTCAACTAAGCAGGAGAGAATATCCAATGGAAAAAAGACAGTCACAAGTGCACTCTTTAATCCCCATCACTTATTTTACCCATTCCCTCATCTACCTCCCCTCTGGTAACCATTGGTTTGTTCTCTATAGTCAAAAGTATTTTTCTTGGTTTCCCTCTCTCTTTTTTTCCCCTGTGCTCATTTGTTTTGTTTCTTAAGTTCCACATACGAGTGAAATCATATGACATTGGTCTTTTTTTCCTCATTGTATACATTTTCCATGGATTATCTCATATACTCTCAACATTGGAATAGCTATCTCCATTATTGAGTCTCAAATTTCTATCACTTATCCCAGACATTTCTCATACATTCCAGACCAAATATTCAATTTCTTACTGAACACCTCCATCTGGTTGTTTATCAACCATTTTAAGTACTGTACATTCATATTTGAACTCATCTTTATCCTCACTAGCTAGCAAACCTGTTCTGCATTCCCTGTCCAAATGCTATCACTCCAATTGCCTAATTCATAACCTAGATGTCATCTTTGCTTCTTCCTTCTCCCTCACGTCCTACTTTTAGTCAACTGCTGAATCAGGTTGATTCTGTCTTCTTAAGTTTTCAATTTATTGGTTTACCTTGGTGGCTCAGTGGTTGAGTGTCCACCTTTGGCTCAGGTCATGATCTTGGGGTCCTGGGATCGAGTTCTGCATCAGGCTCCTTACAGGGAGCCTGCTTCTCCCTCTGCCTATGTTTCTGCCTCTCTTTTTGTGTCTCTCTTGAATAAATAAATAGAATATTTTTTTAAAAAAGTTTTCAATTTATCAATGTCCTTTCATACCCATTGTCACCACTTTAAATCAAGTTACCATTTTTTCTTATATTAAGTACTGCAACAATCACCCTCTTCAAATTCATGCTCCACTCCATAGCTAAAAACATTCAGCTGAAACTCAAAATGCATTTTACCATACAATAACCTATAGACCAGCCCATTTTTATCTACCAGGTTTCAGCTTTATTTTCTTCTTTTTCTCTGACTTTGGATCAGTACAATTTTCATGTTCATATCACATCCCATATTTCACCTATCCTGGTACTTATCACATTATTTCATAATTACAGATTTACTACTCTTGATATCCCCATAGGCTGTGAGCTCCTGGAGGACAGGGGCTAGGTCTGTTTCATGTACCTTTTACCTAATCAGTACTTGACACATAGTAAGTACTTAAACATTATTACCTATGTGAATAAAAGAAAGAAGAAAGAAGGGATAAAAGAAGAAAAGAAGAACAGAGGAAGGAAGGAAGGAAGGAAGGAAGGAAGGAAGGAAGGAAGGAAGGAAGGAAGGAAGGAAGGAAGGAAAAAGAAAGGAAAAAGAATTATATCTATACATCCAATTATCCAGTTTTACTGGGACCTGAGAAACAAAGTGGTGGAGTCCTTAAAAGGCATGGAACCTAGAAGATGTTTGTTCAGAGTATGTGCCTGTTTGAATTAATCAGTTGAAGAAAACACAGATGAATTGGAAATGTCTTCAGATGAGACATAATGTATATGCTTTTCATCATAAATTTATGAGTGGGACTGGAATGAGATATGGGTATTCCAGAGAAAAGGACATCTTTGATCTGGGACATAGGTTTTATTTACTGTTGATGTTCTTGTATTTTGTTTTTAATTTAGTCTTTTTATGATTCAGATCACAGCTGCAAGGTCTTAGTATATTGCAAGCAAAAATGTGCCATGTGAGATGCATCATTATACTCACCCTTCTAGTCTATAGAGATAAGTGAGCCTGTTCTTTGTCTCCTTCCAGCAAGAGCTAGGAAGTCTTAAGGTTCCTGAATTTTCTAATCCAGGATATCATTGTTGATTGGTTTGAAATCTATTGAATTATTCATATGAGTTGTAATGACTTATATTTGCATTTTGTCCTATCATTTTACATGGTTACTCTAATTGGTACTTCTTGTGCTTTTACACTTATGCAAACTAATATTTAAGTGAGTTTTCTAAGCTAGGAGTCCCAATGCTTTTATTAATCATGATTAAATGGTACATCTAAGAGCCTGACAAACAAAATCCATAATATGTCATGATATTTTTTATAGGCAAGTTATAGACAAAGTGGGGATGAAAGGGGGAGACAATAATTTTTAGTTCTCATTTCTAGACAGCAAAAAAATCAGAGTTGCTTGTTTATCTTATTTAGGTAAAGAGAGGTTAGAATTATGTAGCTTTGCTACAATAAAGGTGGTGTTTCATTTCTGTCTTTTTGTTATTCCCAGCCACATCATGTTCTTTGGAAGGAACATCTGAAAATAATCAACTTAGAGCCTCTGGTTAGCTTTGTTTCTCAACTCCATAGGGCTTAAAGTGAAGACTTCTTACAACACCATGTAGAAAGTATCCACCAGGTGCTGGAAAATGGCAGATTCTACCTGTCCATAAAAATAATTCAAGTGGAGAAGACAATCAATATGAGTACATTCAAAAAGTGAAAACCATAGGAACTTGACATCTTGACCACTCTGATAGTACAAATTTCCTACTATTCTAATGTCAGAAAACATAACTATGAAGCCTCTTTCTTAAATTTTTACTTTAAAAAACTTCTGATTCCTTTTCTGACTGTAAATCTTTATTTATATAAACATCATTTTTCAAGCTCAAAAAATACATGAATAGTAGAACAATACTCACTCTTAACTTTTTAGTTCAACTGAAAAGCTCACCTATTTAGCCAGCAAGGCTTTTGTTTTGTAAATTTTGTTTCATTACTTTTTCCCGAAGTGTGAACAATCTGAGAAGAGGAAAATGTGTTTAATGAATAAAGTGGAAAAGAAAGAGACTGAAAGAAAAAAGTTAATTTGCTGGGGTATCTGGGTTTCCCTTTCTTTATTCCTAGCAATACCTTCATCTATCATTTTCATTAAAAATCTGTCACTATTTAAAATAACAATCATGAAACTAGGAAATTTCTTTTTTAAATTTATATTTTATTGGTGTTCAATTTGCCAATATATAGAATAACACCCAATGCTCATCCCATCAAGTGCCCCCCTCAGTGCCTGTCACCCAGTCACCCACACCCTCCGCCCACCTTCCTTTCTACCACTCCTTGTTCGTTTCCCAGAGTTAGGAGTCTCTCATGTTCTGTCTCCCTTTCTGATATTTCCCACTTATTTTCCCTCCTTTCCCCTTTATTCCCTTTCACTATTTTTTTTCCTTTCACTATTTTTTATGGAAATTTCTTTTTATCTTAATTAACTGGTTCAATTTTTAGAGGGTACATGGATAATGTATGAACACATTCTTATTGTAGAAAATTTAAACATTACAAAAGCACATGCAGTAAAAAGTGAAAGGTCCATTAGATGTGCCCACTCCCATTTGAATCAATACCCTGGTAGTAGCTATTGCTAACATTAGATGCTTTATCTTTCCAATCCACTTCAGAAAACATTTTTAATCTTAAAAATAATATATCTTCAAAGAGCAAGAACCATGTTTACATGTCTTTATATTTTTACCCAGATTTTCATACATTGCAATCTCACTGTAAAACTTTTTGTTTCATTTTGCAGAGGAATTTAGCAAAAGACATGCTTAACAGAGTTTCTCAGACAATAAAGTACAGAGGGCCTCCATAGAAGGTTGTTTCAATTATTTAACCATCTCCTTTGGATCCAGAAGAACAGTGGGATACTAAGGACTTCCACATACAAGGTAGTGACATTAATTAAATTTAGAGAATTGCTCCTCTACATTCTGCCTGATTAAACCTACTGAGAAGAATATATTTCTGCTCTCAATCAGAAATGTGTAATGTGCCTACTTCACGCGGAATATGTATGTTGTTATTCTAAATTATTTTCACGCTTTTGGCCCTTTGATGGGGCAAAAGACTTCATAGACCACATATTCCACTTTGCTCCTTCCTTTCTGCAAAAAAAAGAAAAGAAAAGAAAAGAAAACAAACAAAAAAACAACCAAATCTACCCAGAATTAGGGAAAGCTCTACTTTTGATGAGATAAAATGAAGTTGTGTCTGCATTTTTATTAAAAGTATAAATTCTGCTGCATAACAGAATGCATAACAGAAACTAAAGAATATTCATTGTTATATTATTTCTATTAATGGTATAAGATAGCCTGTGGGCCACCTGGAAAACCCATATGGACCATGACTTGCAAACCAAAGTTCTGTGTCAGAGTTATCACAGAAGTTAAACATGCTGGAATGATCACATGAACATGGAGCAAGGCAAACCTAGGTTTGAATTCTAACTAAGCCATTTAGTAGTTGTAGGACTTGGGGGAAATCCCTTAAACTTTTACAGCCTCATTTTCCCTTTCTCAAAATAAAGAAATACCTACCTTATTGGGTTATTGTGAGCATTATGCAAGAATATGTGTGTGCTTCCTTTTTTTCATTCCCTCCCTCTTTCCATCCTTTATCCCCCTCCCTCTCTTTTCCTTCCTTCTTTCTTTCCTTCCTTCCTTCCTTCCTTCCTTCCTTCCTTCCTTCCTTCCTTCCTTCCTTCCTTCCTTCTTTCCTCCTTCTCTCTCTCCTTTCATCATTCACACTCTCTCTTCCCTTTCTTTCGCCTTAACATTTGCATTCCTACCAATTGGCTATGAGAAAATTGTATAAAATATCCCTTTTAAATGATCTACACTCAATGAATCTATTTCTAATCACAAAGTGTTACAAGAATATAACCATAATGTTGAAATCGTATCACTCCTTATCCAAGCTTTCTCTCATCTCCTGCCACCATTTTTTCCCTTTAACTATAGCTGAGCTTTGATGATTCAACTCAAGTATTGTATAAAACAGGCTCTTCAAAGTTGTATCATTAAAACATTCCTGGGTTTGCTAACCACTCCCTCTTGATTCTTCCTTATTTCATGTTAAATTATATTTTGTTGATTGGTTTTAAAAGATGCTTTGTATAATACATTATTGGAGAGGTATACATGATTTAATATTTGAATACTTGACACTTATCTGAGATAAGAGTTATGAACTTGGAGAATGATGAAAATCTAATATATTTATGCATATGATGGTAGCAAATTATTAATGGAAAAAGTCTTTAGGAGTTTCTCACACTTCATCTGTGTAGTAAATATGATTTAGCTTGAATGCACAGTATTATTGGAGCTGTGCCTACAGAAACTGCCCTAGTAATGTGTTTGCCTAACACATAATTAAGTGTGTGTTATAACTTGTTCCTAACTATTATACATGCAAGTTTGGACAATGTGCAATAAGCAATCATAAAATTTATTTTTAATAGTAAATTTATTTTTTATTGGTGTTCAATTTGCCAACATACAGAATAACACCCAGTGCTCATAACATCAAGTGCCCCCCTCAGTGCCCATCACCCAGTCACCACCACCCCCCGCCCTCCTCCCCTTCCACCACCCCTAGTTCATTTCCCAGAGTTAGGAGTCTTTATGTTCTGTCTCCCTTTCTGATATTTCCTACCCATTTCTTCTTCTGTCCCTTCTATTCCCTTTCACTATTATTTATATTCCCCAAAAGAATGAGATCATATAATGTATGTTCATCTCAGATTGACTCATTTCACTCAGCATAATACCCTCCAGTTCCATCCACCTTGAAGCAAATGGTGGGTATTTGTCATTTCTAATGGCTGAGTAATATTCCATTGTATACATAAACCACATCTTCTTTATCCATTCATCTTTCGATGGACACCGAGGCTCCTTCCACAGTTTGGTTATTGTGGCCATTGCTGCTATAAACATCGGGGTGCAGGTGTCCCGGCGTTTCATTGCATCTGTATCTTTGGGGTAAATCCCCAGCAGTGCAATTGCTGGGTCATAGGGCAGGTCTATTTTTAACTCTTTGAGGAACCTCCACACAGTTTTCCAGAGTGGCTGCACCAGTTCACATTCCCACCAACAGTGGAAGAGGGTTCCCTTTTCTCCACATCCTCTCCAACATGTGTGGTTTCCTGCCTTGTTAATTTTCCCATTCTCACTGGTGTGAGGTGCTATCTCATTGTGGTTTTGATTTGTATTTCCCCGATGGCAAGTGATGTAGAGCATTTTCTCATGTGCATGTTGGCCATGTCTATGTCTTCCTCTGTGAGATTTCTGTTCATGTCTTTTGCCCATTTCAGGATTGGATTGTTTGTTTCTTTGGTGTTGAGTTTAATAAGTTCTTTATAGATTTTGGAAACTAGCCCTTTATCTGATACATCATTTGCAAATATCTGTTCCCATTCTGTAGGTTGTCTTTTAGTTTTGTTGACTGTATCCTTTGCTGTACAAAAGCTTCTTATCTTGGTGAAATCCCAGTAGTTCATTTTTGCTTTTGTTTATTTTGCCTTCGTGGATGTATCTTGCAAGAAGTTACTGTGGCCGAGTTCAAATGGGTGTTGCCTGTGTTCTCCTCTACGATTTTGATGGAATCTTGTCTCACATTTAGATCTTTCATCCATTTTGAGTTTACCTTTGTGTATGGTGCAAGAGAATGGTCTAGTTTCATTCTTCTGCATGTGGATGTACCATTATCCCAGCACCATTTATTGAAGAGACTGTCTTTCTTTCAGTGGATAGTCTTTTCTCCTTTAGTTGAGGGTCCACTTCTGAATTCTCTATTCTGTTCCATTGATCTATGTATCTGTTTTTTTGCCAGTACCACTCTGTCTTGATGACCACCGCTTTGTCATACAACCTGAAATCTGGCATTGTGATGCCCCCAGCTATGGTTTTCTTTTTAAAAATGCCCTTGGCTATTCAGGGTCTTTTCTGATTCCACACAAATCCTTTTTTTTTTAATCTTAAAATAATTTGTTCTAACTCTCTGAAGAAAGTCTATGGTATTTTGATAGGGATTACATTAAACGTGTAAATTGCCCCAGGTAACATGGACATTTTCACAATATTAGCTCTGCCAATCCATGAGCATGGAATATTTTTCCATCTCTTTGTGTCTTCCTCAATTTCTTTCAGAAGTGTTTTATAGTTTTTAGGGTATAGATCCTTTACCTCTTTGGTTAGTTTTATTCCTAGGTATCTTATGCTTTTGGGTGCAATTGTAAATGGGATTGACTCCTTAATTTCTCTTTCTTCAGTCTCATTGTTAGTGTATAGAAATGCCACTGACTTCTGGGCATTGATTTTGTATCCTGCTACACAGTCAAATTGCTGTATGAGTTCTAGCAATCTTTAGGTGGAGGCTTTTGGGATTTCTATGTAGAGTATCATGTCATCGGCGAAGAGGGGGAGTTTGACTTCTTTCCAATTCGAATGCCTTTTACGTCTTTTTGTTGTCTCATTGCTGATGCTAGGACTTCCAGTACTATGTTAAATAGCAGTGGGGGGAATGGAAATCCCTGTCATGTTCCTGATCTTAGGGGAAAGGCTCCCAGTGCTTCCCCATTGAGAATTATATTTGTTGTGGGCTTTTAGTAGATGGCTTTTAAGATGTTGAGGAATGTACCCTCTATCCCTACCCTCTGAAGAGTTTTGATCATGAATGGATGCTGAATTTTGTCAAATGCTTTCTCTGCATCTAATGAGAGGATCATATGGTTCTTGGTTTTTCTCTTGCTGATATGATGAATCACATTGATTGTTTTACGAGTGTTGAACCAGCCTTGTGTCCCGGGAATAAATCCTGCTTGGTCATGGTGAATAATTTTCTTAATGTACTGTTGGATCCTATTGGCTAGTATCTTGTTGAGAATTTTTGCATCCATGTTCATCAGGGACATTGGTCTGTAATTCTCCTTTTTGGTGGGGTCTTTGGTTTTGGAATTAAGGTGATTCTGGCCTCATAGAACGAATTTGGAAGTACTCCATCTCTTTCTATCTTTCCAAACAGCTTTAGTAGAATAGGTACGGTTTGTTCTTTAAACGTTTGATAGAATTCCCCTGGGAAGCCATCTGGCCCTGGACTTTTGTATCTTGGGAGGTTTTTGATGACTGCTTCAATTTCCTCCCTGGTTATTGGCCTGTTCAGGTGTTCTATTTCTTCCTGTTCCAGTTTTGGTAGTTTTTGGCTTTCCAGAAATGCGTCCATTTCTTCTAGAGTGCCTAATTTATTGGTGTATAGCTGTTCATAATATGTTTTTAAATCGTTTTTATTTCTCTGTGTTGTTACTGAAATCTCCTATCTCATTCATGATTTCTTTAATTTGAGTCTTCTCTCTCTTCTTTTTAATAAGGCTGGCTAATGGTTTATCTATCTTATTAATTCTTACAAGGAACCAATTCCTGGTTTTGTTGATCTGTTCCACAGTTCTGGTCTCTATTTCATTGAGTTCTGCTCGAATCTTTATTAACTCTCTTCTTCTGCTGGGTGTAGGATCTATTTGCTGTTTTTTCTCTAGCTCCTTTAGGTGTAAGGTTAGCTTTTATATTTGAGTTCTTTCCAGTTTTTGAATGGATGCTTGTATTGCGATGTATTTCTGCCTCAGGTCTGCTTTTGCTGCATCGCAAAGATTTTGAATGGCTGTATCTTCATTCTCATTAGTTTCCATGAATCTTTTTAATTCTTCCTTAATTTCCTGGTTGACCCTTTCATCTTTTAACAGAATGGTCCTTAACCTCCACGTGTTTGAAGTCCTTCCAAACTTCTTGTTGTGATTTAGTTCTAATTTCAAGGCATTATAGTCTGAGAATACACAGGGGACGATTCCAATCTTTTGGTATCGGTTCAGACCCGATTTGTGACCCAGTATGTGGTCTATTCTGGAGAAAGTTCCATGTGCACTTGAGAAAAATATGTATTCAGTTGAGTTTGGATGTAAAGTTCTGTAGATATCTGTGAAATCCATCTGGTCCAGTGTATCATTTAAAGCTCTCATTTCGTTGGAGATGTTGTGTTTAGAAGACCTATCGAGTGTAGAAAGCGCTAGATTGAAGTCACGAAGTATAAGTGTATTATTATCTAAGTATGTCTTAACTTTGGTTATTAATTGATTGGTATATTTGGCAGCTCCCACATTCGGGGCATATATATTGAGGATTGTTAAGTCCTCTTGTTGGATAGATCTTTTAAGTATGATACTGTGTCCCTCTTCATCTCTCACTACAGTCTTCAGGGTAAATTTTAGTTTATCTGACATAAGGATGGGTGTCCCTGCTTTCTTTGGAGGACCATTTGAATGGTAAATGGTTCTCCAACCTTTTATTTTCAGGATGTAGGTGTCCTTCTGTCTAAAATGAGTCTCTTGTAGACAGGAAATAGATGGGTCCTGCTTTTTTATCCAGTCTGACACCCTGCGCCTTTTGATGGGGTCATTAAGCCTGTTCACGTTCAGAGTTACTATTGAAAGATATGAGTTTACTGTCATCATGATATCTATTCGGTCCCTGTTTTTGTGGATTGTTCCACTGGACTTCTTCTTAAAGGGGAATTTTAAGAGTCCCCCTTAAAATTTCTTGCAGAGCTGGTTTGGAGATCACATATTCTTTCAGTTCCTGCCTGTCTTGGAAGCTCTTTCTCTCTCCTTCTCTTCTGAATGAGAGTTTTGCTGGATAAAGTACTCTTGGCTGCATGTTCCTCTCATTTAGGACCCTGGATATATCCTGCCAGCCCTTTCTGGCCTGCCAGGTCTCTTTGGAGAGGTCTGCTGTTACCCTAATATTCCTCCTCATAAAAGTCAGGGATTTCTTGTCTCTTGCTGCTTTAAGGATCTTCTTTTTATCTTGGAATTTGCACGCTTAACTATTAAATGTCGAGGTGTTGATCGGTTTTTACTGATTTTAGGGGGGATCTCTCTATTTCCTGGATCTGAATGTCTGTTTCCCTTCCCAGATTAGGAAAGTTTTCAGCTAGGATTTGTTCAAATACATATTCTGGACCTCTGTCCCTTTTCGGCACCCTCGGGAACTCCAATTAAACGTAAGTTTTTCTTCCTCAGGCTGTCGTTTATTTCCCTTAATCTATCCTCATGGTCTTTTAATTTTTTGTCTCTTCTCAGTTTCCCTCTTTGCCATAAACTTGTCTTCTATGTCACTCACTTGTTCTTCCACCTCATTATCCCTCGTCATTAGGACTTCTAGTTTGGATTGCATCTCATTCAATTGATTTTTAATTTCTGCCTGATTAGCTCTAAATTCTGCAGTCATGAAGTCTCTTGAGTCCTTTATGCTTTTTTCTAGAGCCACCAGTAGCTTTATAATAGTGTTTCTGAATTGGCTTTCTGACATTGAATTGTAATCCAGATTTTGTAACTCTGTGGGAGAGAGGACTGTTTCTGATTCTTTCTTTTGAGGTGAGGTTTTCCTTCTTGTCATTTTACTCAGTGCAGAGTGGCCAAAAACAAGTTGTATTGGGAAAAGGAGAAAAAGAGAGGAGAGAAAGAAGGAAAGAAAAGAGAAAAGAAAAAAGAAAAAAGGAAGAAAAAAGAGAGAGGAAAAAAAGAAAGGAAAAAAAGGCTGGGGGATGCAAACAGAAATCAAAAAGAAAAAAAAACACGGTGGAGTATCTTCTGATTCTCTATACTTTAAGTCGCTTGACTTCCCCTGGAACTTGTCTGTCTAGCTGGTGTTCTGGGGGAGGAGACTCTTGTGTTGATTTTCAGATGTTAGCACTTGGTGGAGCTGGTCTGCCTGGTGCAGGGCTCAGTGGGTGTGGTTTACCCCGTGAGGCCCCAGGAGGAACAACCATAGTCGCGGCGGCCAGCTCTGGAGTCCTGGATTCAGCTCCCACAGTAACTAGAGAGTTCTCATTCTGCAGGGGCCTGGATGCTCGGGGCGGGCCGCTGATCTGCTTAGCTTGGAACACGAGCGTTCTTGCTGTCCTGGGCCCTCCTGGCCTCTGTCTGTCCCGGGGGGATGTCAGATCCTGGGATGTGTCCCCGGCACCCTGTGCTCCCGGGCCTGTGCTGTTGGATTCGCTCCCAGCCGCGCAGCCACCTCTCTGTGGAGCCTCCGCCGGAGCCCCTCCGAGCTGCCCCGAGTCCCGCCGTGTGTGCTGCAGCCCTTAGGGAGCTCGGCGCACTCTCCCCAGGGCGCAGGTGTCTATTAGTTCCCAGGGAGCCTGAGGGCATCCCCGCCCTCCTGGGGTCTTACTCTAACTCCCTGTGAGCCCCTTTCTGTCCGAGAAGATTGGTGAAGCTCCTGCTTCTCCGAGACGGTGCTTTCCTGTCCTGTAGGCACTCGCCCCGGCCTTAACCCGGCTCCTTGCGAGGCCCCTCCCCCTTGGATGCCTTTTGTTTCTTTATTTCTCCCCCCCACCATCTTCCTAGCTTGATAGAAGCGTGAACTCTTCTCACTGTAGCATTCCAGCTGTTCTCTCTTTAAATCTCAGGCCGAATTCGTAGATTTTCAGGATGATTTGAAGGTTATCTAGGTATTTTGTTGGGGACAGGTGACTTGGGGACCCTGCTCTTCCGCCATCTTGCCCCTCCTCCTGCAATCATAAAATTTAGACCTATGTTATTTATTATGTCTGTCAAGTTTCCCTGATTTTAAGAGTAGTTTTGACCTTCAAATCATAAAACAATAAAAGTCAACATAAAACATAAAGTCAAGGTGAACTGGGAAATACTAGATAAACAGGGGAGACTTATTATTTAATTATACCATTACTTGTATACCAGAAAAGTCTCATTCACTTTTAGTCTAGCCATACCAAATAGAGCTTTCTTATCAGAGTGTTAATGCCCTTTCTTGACACTGCTGTGCTTAAGAAGTGCCTTCACTTGTTCAGACCACTATAAGTTATTGCAGGGTAGACTTAAAGGACCAGTAGCACAAAGTAACAATGACCCCTTGGAAACTTTAGTTCCAGAAATGGAGATAGGCACAGCTGAAGTGTAAGGACCAAAATGAGGGAGAAAGTAATACAACAGAGAGGTAGAAAAGAAGGGGAAAATCATGTAGGGCATTTGACCATTTGAAAAACTTTAGTTTTTACTTTGAATAGTATGGGACATCATTGGAGAGTTGTGAGAACGGGAATGACATGATCTGATTCTGTTTTAAAAAGATCAATCTGGCTTGTTGAGAATACACTATAGTGGGGATAAGGGTAGAAGAAAGCAAATCAATTTTTAAGGTCTAATATTACAAGCAAGAGATTATCGCAATTTAGACTAAAGGAGGTGATGAGAATTGGTCATATTCTAGATATATTTTTAATGAGATGGGGACAGTAAAATAATAAGGATCTTATATTGCATACCCCTAGGAGACTAGTACCAATATAGTTAACTAGCCTTATCTCACCCACAAGTAAGAATCATGAGATAATAAATGTATATGAGAACTATGATGATTTCTTTTTTTATTTATCTATTTATGAAAGAGAGGGAGAGGAGAGAGAGAGAGGCAGAGAGAGAGAGAGAGAGGCAGAGACACAAGCAGAGGGAGAAGCAGGCTCCATGCAGGGAGCTTGATGTGGGACTCAATCCTGGGACTCTGGGACCACGCCCAGGCTGAAGGCAGATGCTAAACCGCTGAAACACCCAGGGATTCCCTGATTTCCTTTTTGAAACCACTGCTCTATCAAATCCCGCCCCCTATTAATTTGTTTCTTGGATGAAAATATACTCAAACTGTTTTTACATGATTAATCAGATCAGTTGTACTAGGCTTCAATCAATACACAGTGATTTGAATCACAATTAATCAGTCCTATTCTGTTCTAATGACTGAATAAGACCTGACATGAATAATAATTTTATACAATTTTCAAGCTCAAAAGTGTTTTGGAGATCATCTAGTTTAGAGATTCCCAGCCATTTTGAGTATAGAGACCCTTTTTAACATTGCAGAATGTAGTGGCTCTCCCAAGATAATGGTGGCAACTTGTAGCAGCCATTGATTGAGAAAGTACATAATATCAAAAAGCTACAATGAATTCAATATTGGTTTTGAGTGAATGTGTATTTTATTAACTCAACAGCATTTACATACACATAAGTGCAGTAAATGTTGTTTATGTACTCTACAAACTATGATCAATAGTATATAAATTCATGTACTCCCTGCAATATTTTTGAGCCTTCCCCCAATTCTAATCCAAAGAATTCTTGATTTACAGGTGTAATTAAGTAAGATTCAGCCCTTACTTTCTATACCCCATAACCAATTTTGCAGGTAGAAAAAAATACATTCAAAGAGGCTAAATGATTTGGGGAGATCAGTATTAGTATTAGGACAGGAAGGCAGAGCTGTAGGGTAAAGTACTAGGTCTTAGATTTGGTTTTAGGATAACTGAGCTTAAAGCATAGCTCTCAAGCTAGTCGTCTATTCTCTTTGAGCCTCAGTTTTTTAATCCATAAAGGGAAGATGATAAGACAAACCTTAGAGAATTATGTTGAGGATTAAGAGATTATGCATATCCATGTTTTCTTTTTCATTGAAATGTGTTATACAATGGAAATACTTACCATTATAGGAAATTGAGTCCCAGTTGAGCACTTCATAAATTATTTCCATCTTCTTATGACAAAAACTGGAGATGTTATTCTGATGACTCTGATGCTGGAATCAAATGAAACACACATAAATTTACTTAACATTAGATAACAAAAGCACAAACCACTGTACAAAATGAAGAAGATTGAATGGATGCGCTGATGTGTACATTCACTCAGTGAATGACAAATATTTATATTCCATGGTTTTCTCTGCCTTCTTGTGTCACTTTCCGGATTTAAGAAGATGCAGTGTGATGTTTTTCTCATAATTAGGATTGTTATTCTTCTTGAGTGCTTTTGGAATTGTTTCTTTTACAAAATGATCATTAACTTATGTGGACTATAGAATCAAAGATAGTGGTAAAATGGAATTCTCTGGAAACCAGAAGTGTGGGCATATCTACTGCTAAATAATTTAGGTAGAAGCAACTTCAAGCAGTTTATTTGCCTGTGATGACCACCTGATATGATATTATATTTGTAGTTAGTGCTAACAACTAATAGCATATAATAACTGATTATTTCCTCATTGTTTTCTAAAGTGAATTTAAAACAGTATTTCCATAATCAAGAGCAGGCAATATACAGTTTAGAGACTCAGTCAATCTCAAAACAAGTACACTAAGTTTCCTAGGCTATTACATTCTACTATGCAAATATTTTAAATATGTTAATGTGAAATCTAATGACTTTTTGCTGAACCTGAATATTGGAAGTACTTGAAGTAGGAAATAATGGCTCAATCAGTTTAAATGATTCCTGACGTATGTTTACAGCCCATGATGCACAGACATACGAATAATTTGGGTTTTCCCCCCAAGTTTTTATTTAAATTCCAGTTAGTTAACATACACTGTAATGTTAGTGTATGTTGTAATTGTAATAATTAATATTTTAATTTTTAATTTCTTTTTGAAGTAAGCTCTAGGCCCAATGTGAGACTCATGACCCCAATATCAAGAGTCACATGCTCTACCAATTGAGCCAGCCAGGCACCCTTATTTAGACACTACACACACACACACACACACACACACACACACGCACACGATAGAATATTACTCAGCCATAAAAAAAGAATGAAATCTTGCCATTTGCAATAACATAGATGGAGCCAAAGAATATTATGTTAAGTGCAATAAGTCAGCCAGAGAAAGACAAATACCATATGATTTTACTCATATGTGGAATTTAAGAAACAATACAGAATATGGGGGAAAAAAAGAGAGGCAAAACAGAAAACAGACTCTTAACCATAGAGAACAAATTGCGGGTTACTGTAGGGCGAGTATGTGGCTGAATAAATTAAATAGGTGATGGGTATAAAGGAAGGAACTTCTGATGGGCACTGGTTGTTGTATGTAAGTTATGAATAATTAAATTATACACCTGAAACTAGTATTACAGTGTGTGTTAACTAACTTATTTGGAAACATTTATTAATTAAAATAATCTGTTAATAGTTTTATTACCAATTCTTCCAAGGATGTTTCAATATTTTAAAGTCAATCAACATGATACACCACATTACTAAAAGAAAGGATAGGAACCATATGATCATTTCAATAGTTAGAGAAAAACATTTGACAAACTACATCTTACATTCATGATAAAAACCCTCAGCAAAGGAGGTTTATTAAACGTAATAAAGGCCATCTATGAAAAACCCACAGTTAACATCATCATTAATGAGAAAAAAACTGCCAGCTTTTCTCCTAAGGTCAGGTATAAGATGGGGATGTCCACTCTTACCACTTTTATTCAACATTTACTGGAAGTCCTAGCCACAGTTTCAAACAAAAATAAATAAAAGGCTTTCAAATCAATAAGGAAGATGTAAAACTTTCACTTTTTGAAGATGACATGCTAATCTATATGTAAAATCTGAAAAATTCTACTAAGAAACTGCTAGAACTGATAAGTGAATTCAGTAAACTCATTGGATACAAAATCAATGTAGAGACATCTGTTGCATTTCTATACAAAAATAATGAAGCAGCAGAGGGGAAATTAAGGAATCAATCCCATTTACAATTGCACCACAACCAGTGAGATACCCAGGAATTAAAAAAAACAAAGAAGTTAGAGACCTGTATTCTGAAAACTATAAAACATTGATAAAAGAAATTGAAAATGACATAAAGAAATGGAAAGATATCCTATGCTCATGAATTGAAAAAACAAATATTTTCTAAATGTCTATACTACCCAAAGTAATCTACACATTTAATGAAATCCCTATGAAAATACCATTAACATTTTTCACAGAGCTAAAGCAAACATCTTAAAATTTGTATGGAACTATAAAAGACCCCAAATAGATAAAGTTATCTTATAAAAGAAAAGCTAGGCTAGAGGCATCACAGCTCTAGGCTTCAAGTTATATTACAAACCCCAAAGCAAGGAAAACAAAAGCAAAAATAAACAATAGAGACTACATCAGAATAAAAAGCTTTTGCACAGTGAAGGAAACAACAAAACTAAAAGTCAGCCTTTGGAATGGGAGAAGATACTTGCAAATGACATATCTGATATAAAGGGTTAGTATTAAAAATATACAAATAACTTATAAAGCTCAATACCCAAAAAAATAATCCAGTTAAAAAATTGACAAAAGTCATGAATAGACATTTTCCCAAAGACATAAGATGGTTAACAGACCCATGAAAGAATGTTCAACTGCACTAGTCATCAGGGAAATAGAAATCAAAACTAAAATGACATATAACTTCACATCTATTAGAATGGCTAAAATTTTAATTATTTTTATTTTTTAAATTTAAATGCATTTAATTAATATATACTGTATTATTAGTTTCAGAAGTAGAGGTCAGTAATTCATCAGTCTTATATAATACTCAGTGCTCCTTACATAATATGCCCTCCTTAATGTCCATCAAGTAGTTATCCCATCCCCCCTTTCACTTCTCCTCCAGCAACCTTCAATTTGTTTCTTTTTTTTTTCTTCAATTTGTTTCCTATGATAAAGAGACTCTCATGGTTTGTCTCCTTCTCTGATTTCATCTTGTTTTATTTTTTCCTCTCTTCCAGGATGATCCTCTATTTTGTTTCTTAATTTCCACATATGACTGAGATCATATGATAATTATCTTTCTTTTTTTTTTTTTTCTTAAGATAATTATCTTTCTATGATTGACTTATATCGCTTAGCATAATATACTCTAGGCCCATCTACATCTTTACAAATGGCAAGATTTCATTTTTTGATGACTGTGTAGTATTCCATTGTATATATTTACTACAGATTATTTATCTGTTGATAGATGCCTGGGCTCTTCCCATAGTTTGCCTTGTGGACATTGCTGCTATAAACATTGTGGTGCAGGTACCCCTTTGCATCACAGTATTTGTTTCTTTGGGCTAAACACCCAGTAGTGCAACTGATGGGTTGCATGGTAGTTCCATTTACAACTTTTTGAGGAACCTTCATAAAGTTCTCCAGAGTGGTGTACCACTTTGCATTCCCACCAAAGGTGTAAGAGGGTTCCCTTTTACACATCCTTGCCAAGATCTGTCATTTCCTGACTTGTTAATTCTAGCCATTCATACTAGTGTGAGGTGGTCTCTCATTGTGGTTTCGATTTGTATTTCCCTGATGTTGAGTGATGTTGAGCATTTTTTCATGTGTCTGTTGGTCATTTGTATGTCTTCTTTGGAGAAATGTCTGATCAGGACTTCTGCTATTTCTTGACTGGATTATTTGTTCTTTGGGTGTTGAGGTTGATAAATTCTTTATAGATTTTGGATACTAGCCCTTTATCTAGGAAATATACAAATATCTTCTACCATTCATTAAATTGTCTTTTGGTTTTGTTGACTTTCCTTTTTTGTGCAAAAGCTTTTTATCTTGATGAAGTCCCCATGGTTCATTTTTCCCCTTTGTTTATCTGGTCTCAGGAGACATGTCTAGCAAGAAGTTGCTGTGAGTGAGGTTGCAGGGGCTGCTGCCTGTGTTCTCCTCTAGGATTTTGATGGATTCCTATCTCACATTTAGGTCTTCCATCGATTTTGAGTCTATTTTTGTGTATGGTGTAAGAGAATGGTCCAGTTTCATTATTCTGCATGTGACTGTCGAATTTTCCCAAAACCATTTATTGAAGAGACTATCTTTTTTTTTCCATTGGATATTCTTTCCTGCTTTATTGAAGATGAGTTGACCATATAGTTGAGGATCCATTTCTGGGTTCTCTATTCTGTTCCATTGATCTATGTGTCTGTTTTTGTGCCACCACCATACTGTCTTGATGATTACAGCTTTGTAATACAGCTTGAAGTTAAGCATTGTGATGCCACCAGCTTTGGTTTTCTTTTTCAACATTCTATTGACCATTCAAGGTCTTCTCTGATTCTATACAAATTTTAGGATTATTTGTTCCAGCTGTGTGAAAAATGTCCATAATATTTTGTAGATATTGCATTGAATGCATATCTATTGCATTGAATGCATAGATTGCTCTGGGTAACATAGACATTTAAACAATATTTATTCTTCCAATCCATGACCATGGACATTTTTTCCATTTCTTTGTATCTTCCTCAATTTCTTTTGTGAGTTTTCTATAGTTTTCTGAGTACAGATATTATACCTCTTTAGTTAAGTTTATTCTTAATTATCATATGGTTTTTGATACAATTGTAAATGGGATCTACTTCTTAATTTCTCTTTCTTCAGTCTCATTGTTAGAGTATCGAAATACAACTGATGTTTGTCTTTTGGGTTTTCCAAGTAGAGTATCATGTCACCTGTGAAGAGTTAGAGTTTGACTTCTTCCTTTCCAATTCACATGCCTTTTATTTCTTTTTTTCTGATTCCTGAGACTAGGAATTCTAGTACTATGTTGAACAACAGTGGTAAGAGTGGAAATCCCTGTCATTTTCCTGAACTTAGGGGAAAATCTTAGTTTTTCCCTGAAGAGAATGATCCTGGCTGTGGGCTTATCATATATGCCTTTTATAATATTAAGTTTTGTTCCCTCCTTCTGTACATTCTGAAGGGTTTTAATCAAGAAAGAATGTTGTACTTTGTCAAATACTTTTTCTGCATATATTGAAAGAATCAATCACACGATTCTTATACTTTCTTTTATTAATGTAGTGTTTCACATTGATTCATTTGTGGATGTTGAAACACCTTTGCAGCTCAGGAATAAAACTCACCTGGTTGTAGTGAATAATTCTTTTAATGGACTGTTGCAACCTATTGGCTAGTATTTTGGTTAGAATTTTTGCATCCATGACCATCAGGAATTTGGTTGGTAATTCTCCTTTTTGGCGGGGTCTTGTGTGATTTTGGGATCAAGGTAATTCTAGGCTCATAAAAAGAATTTGAAATTTTTCCTTCCATTTCTACTTTTTTAATGACTTCAGAAGAATAAGTATTGGTTCTTTAAATGTTAGGTAGAATTCCCCTGGGTAGCTATGCTGCCCTGAATTCTTGTTTGTTGGGAGATTTTTTTAAAAAAGATTTTTATTTATTTATTCATGAGAGACTCAGAGAGAAAGAGGCAGAGAGACAGAGAGAGGGAGAATCAGGCTCCGTGAAGGGAGCCCTATATGGGACTTGACCCTCGGACCCAAGACCATGCCCTGAATGTAAGGCAGACGCTCAACCGCTGAGCCACCCAGATGTCCCTGTTGGGAGATTTTTAATTACTGCTTCAATTTACATGCTGGTTATAGTTCAAGTTTTCTCTTTATTTCTGTTGCAATTTTGGTAGTTTATACATGTCTAGAAATACACATCCATTTCTTCCAGATTGCCAAATTTGTTGGCATAATTGCCATATTTGTTGCTCATAATATGTTCTAATAATTGTTTTTATTCTGTGTTGGTTGTGATGTCTCTTTTTTTCTTTCAGGATTTTATTATTAATTGGGGTCCTTTCTCTTTTCTTTTTGATAAGTTTGCCCAGGAAATTATCAGTCTTATTAATTCTTTCAAAGAACCAGCTCCTAGTATCTTTGTTCTGTTCTATTGTTTTTTTGGTTTCTATTTCATTGATTTCTACTCTACTATTTATTAATTCTCTTCTCCTGCTGGGTTTAAGCTTTATTTCTTGATTTTCCTCCAGCTCCTTTAGGTGTAAGGTTAGATTGTGTATTCGAGAACTTTCTTGTCTCTTGAGAAAGGCCTGTACTGCTATATACTTCCATCTTAGGACCATCTTTGCTGCATCCCAAGGTTTTCAATAGTTGTGTTTTCATTTTCATTTGTTTAATGAATTTTTTAAATTCTTCTTTAATTTCTTGGTTGACCCATTCATTTCTTAGTAGGATGTTCTTTTAGTCTCCATATATTTTTGGCCTTTCCAAGTTTCCTTTTGTGATTGAGTTCTAGTTTCAAAGTAGTGATCTGCAAATATGCAGGGAATGTTCTCAGTCTTTTGCTACCTATTGAGATTGACTTGTGACCCAGTATGTGTTCTATTCTAGACAATGTTCCATTTGCACTTGGGTAGAATGTGTATTCCATTGCTTTAGGATGGAATGCTCTGAATATATCTGTGAAATCCATCTAGTCCGATGTGTCATTCAAAGCCATTTCCTTATTCATCTTCTGCTTAGACGATCTGTCCATTGCTGTGAATGAGGTGTTAATATCCCCTACTATTATTCTATTACTATTGATGTATTTCTTTAATTTTGTTATCTATTGCTTTACATAATTGGCTGCTTCCATGTCAAGGGCATAAATATTTATATTTGTTAGATATTCTTGTTGGATAGGACCTTTAATTATGATATAGTGTCCTTCCTCATCACTTATTACAGTCTTTGCTTCAAAATCTAATTGTCTGATATAGAGATTGACACTCCAGCTTTCTTTTGATGTCCATTAGCATGAAAAATTGTTTTCCACCCCCTCACTTTGAATCTGGAGGTGTCTTTGGTTCTAAGATGAATCTCCTGCAGACAGCATGTATATTGGTCTTGTTTTCTTTTATCCAAACTGATACCCTATGTCTTTTGTTTGGGGCATTGACCCCACTTACATTCAGTGTAACTATTAAAAGACATGAATTTAATGCCATTGTATTACCTGTGACGTAGCTGTTTCTGTGAATTGTTCCTTCTGGTCTATATTACTTTTGGTCTCTCTCTTCGATTAAATAATCTTTTTAAAATATCTTTTGCAGGGCCAGTTTAGTGATCACAAATTATTTTGGTTTCTGTTTGTCTTGAAAGCTTTTTATGTCTCCTATTTTTTAAAGATTTTATTTATTTATTCATGAGAGAGACACAGAGGGAGACAGAAAAAGAGAGAGAGAGAGAGAGGCAGAGACACAGGTAGAGGGAGAAGCAGGCTTTCTGCAACGAGCCCGATGAGGGACTCAATCCTGGATCCCGGGATCACGCCCTGAGCCGAAGGCAGATGTTCAACTACTGAGCCACCCAGGCATCCCTATATCTCCTATTTTTAATGACATCATAGTTGAATAAAGTATTCTTGGCTGCATATTTTTCTCATTTAGTACCTGAATATATCATGCCAATCCTTTCTGGCCTGCCAGGTCTCTGTGGATAAGTGTGCTGCCAGTCTCATGTTTCCACCCTTGGAAGTTATGGAACACTTGTCCTGAGCTGCTTTTAATATTTTCTCTTTGTCTCTGAGATTTGCAAATTTTTCTGTTATCTGTCGGGTTGTTGATTATTTCTATTGATTTTGAGGGGAATTCTGTTCCTCCTGGACTTTAATGCCTATTTCCTTCCCTTGGTTAGGGAAGTCCTCAGGTATTATTTGCTCCAATGTACTTTATTCCCCCTCTTTCCTCTTCTTCTGCAAGCCCAATTATTCTAATATTGTTTGTTTTATGGTACCATTTATCTCTTGAAGTCTCCCCGCATGGTCCAGTCATTGTTTATCTCTCTTTTACTCAGTTTTATTCTCCATCATTTTGTCTTCTATATTACTAATTCTCTCTGCTGCCTCATTTATCCTAGGATTTAGTCTCCATTTTTTTTATTGCACCCTATTAATAGTCTTTCTTATTTTGACCTGATTAGATTTTAGTTCTTTTATTTCTTCAGAAAGGGATTCTCTAGCATCTTCTATATTTTTTTCAAGCCCAGCTAATATCTTTATAATCATTATTCTGAACTATAGTTCTGACATCTTATAGCCATACTCATTAGGTCCCTGGCACTCAGTACAGTCTCTTGTCCTCTTTTTTTTTTTTCAGATTTTTCCATTTTGTCATCCTGTCTGCAGAAGAATAGATGAATGAGAGAATAAAATACTAAAATGGCAACAACAGTCACAAATAAATATACAGTAAAAGGGACGCCTGGGTGGAACAGCAGTTCAGCATCTGCCCTTGGCTTAGGGCGTGATCTCAGAGTTGTAGGATTGAGTCCTGCATTGGGCTCCTTGCAGGAAGCCTGATTGTCTGCCTGTGTCTCTGTCTCTGTCTCTCTCTTTCTCTCTGTCTCTCATGAGTAAATAAATAAAATTTTTTAAAAAAGAGAATATACAGTAAACCAATGGAAGAGACTTGAAGCTGAAGAAAAAAAATTTTAAAGAGAAGATACAATTAGACAGTGGAACAGAACAGAGCAATTCACTGGATCCTGTGTGTATTTTCATCTGTTTGTTAGGAAACTAGATCACAAAACTAAAGAAAGAAAAACTTATATATGTAGAAAAATGAAACTAAATACAATGAAGGGAACTAAATACAATGTAGCAGTAAAAATGAAAATTAAAAGAAAAAAAGAATATAAACAGACAGGTGAACAGAACAGAGAAATACATTATATCCTGAGTGTATTTTGATCAGTTTGTTAGAAGAAATTACATCTCCAAATGGTAAGGAATGAAAAACATATCTATACAAAAATAAAATGAACTACATTGAAATGCTAGAATGTTAAGTATAAAGACGAAAATTAAAAAAGACTTTAACAAAAAAATAAAAAGAGAGAATATGTTCAGACAGGTAAAGAGAACAGAACTATACATTAGATTCTGGGCGTATTTTGGTCTGTTTGTTAGAAGAAACTGCATCCCAAAATTGTGAAGAAAGAAAGTTATATATATACAAAAATCAAATTAAATACAAGGAAGGGTTAGAATGTAACTTGCAGAAACTGGCCAATTTTCTATTTTAGAATTGCAGCTATTCTTTTCTTAGATCTCTGATTTAGTTCACAGGTGTTCAGAATGATTTGATAGCCATCTAGCTGAATTCTTGGGATCAGACGAAACAAAAGTCTCCTACTCCTCAGCCATCTTGGACTATCTCTTGCTCAGAATGGCTAAAATTAACAACACAGGAAGCAACAGGTGTTGGAGGGATTCAGAGAAAGGGGAATCCTTTTACACTGTCGGTGGGAATGCAAACTAGGGTATTCACTGTTTATTATGGAGGTTCCTCAAAAAGTTAGGAACTTCCCTACTTTTCCGCAATTGTACTATTAGATATTTACCCAAAAGATACAAAAAGAGTGATTTGAAAGGGCACATTGTATTGCATGTATGGAACTTTCTGTGATTTGTCTTGCATAACCAACCACCATGACTTGCACCTACACAGGCAGGCTAAAGAATGTTGTTTATGATATTTGTGCTGCATAAGTGACACTGGGAGCTTGATTAGTTGACATTAGCTTGTCACCAGGTCAGAATTAGCCCTTCTGGTCTGGATGCCAAGAGTATAAATTTTGCCTTATGTCCTCTCCAGCTCCAGGTTGGGCTGGCCCCTGGAATGGAATCTGGGAAGGGAGGCAAGCAAACCTAGCCCAGGCTTTTTGAATATGTAAAGACATGAAAGCATAGGAATGCAGCTTGCTCCAAACATAGGCAAACAAATGTTTAACTTCAGACCCCTAACATTTGCTCTATAAATAAGGCTCTTATGGGGATAATCAGTTGGAAGTTCCACTTGAGGGGAGGACACTGTCCAGGACTTCAGTCTGGTCACCTCTATGGGGTTTCCCCAGCTAATGAAGTTGGATGTTGTAAGTACCTGATTTTATGTAACTGTCTTATTATACTTTAGTACTTACTATTGGACTCATCTATGCAGATTGCCCTTTCATTCTTTCTATTTCTATTAGAGTTTTATTTTTATAATATCAATGAAGTGTTTTTCTCCTTCAAAACTGAGAGTACAGCTGCCATGAATCTTTTGTTTAAAACACTTATGCACCTTGATGTTTACAGCATTATTCACAGTAGTCAAATTATGGAAAGAGTCCAAATATCTGTATAGAGAACAAACTGAGAGTTGCTGGAAGGGAAGTTGGCAGTGAGATAGGTTAAATGGGTAATGAGTATTAAGGAGGGCATTTGTGATGAGCACTGGGTATTGTATGTAAGTGATGAATCACTAAATTCTACACCTGAAACTAATATCACACTATTTGTTAACCAACTGGAATTTAAGTAAAAACTTGAAATTACAAAAAAAGTCTTAGTGGTTAACATAATGATAGTAACACTGACAATATTGGTTGATCCACGCTGGGGAGTGGTAGAAAATATATTTTGGGAAAAAGAAGAGGAAGTTGTTTTTTTTTTGTTTTTTTTTAATTTTTTTTTTATTTATTTATGATAGTCACAGAGAGAGAGAGAGAGGCAGAGACACAGGCAGAGGGAGAAGCAGGCTCCATGCACCGGGAGCCCGACGTGGGATTCGATCCCGGGTCTCCAGGATCGCGCCCTGGGCCAAAGGCAGGCGCCAAACCGCTGCGCCACCCAGGGATCCCAGGAAGTTGTTTTTTGAAAATACAACTAACTGGTATTGATTGAGTGTCCATTTAGGCTAGACATTGGCCTGAATATTTGAGTAATACAGAGACAACATTCCTACCTTCAGGAATTTTCCAATCTAATTGGGTAAATGATATTTAATATATAAAACAATAGAGGGCACTGTAAGATAAATACTCAAATTTTTGCATCTAGGAATCTGGGGAAAGGGGCTGCAACATATTCTTAAATTTAGAAGATATTACTTATTTACAGAACACATGCTTTAAAAGTTCTGATATAAGATTTTTGTTTGTGAAATTATATTGTCCTTATAACAATGCATTTCAGACATACAGAAAATACAGAGAAGAAAATGGATATCACATATTTCCAGCACCCAGATAAACCACAGCTAATATATTGCTGTATTCACCTTCAATTTTCTCTCCAGAAAGTATATACACAAGCAGTATATTACAATGTCTATTTAAGAAAAAAATCACCAATAGAAGGTGTTATCATTCTTTTTCATTTTTATTAAATTGATTGGTGAAAACCGATATTTTATTTTTGTTTTAATTTTCAGCTCTTATTCGAATGGGAATGAATTTTATTCAAACATTCACCAGCTATTGGTATTTTTGTGAATTATAGGTTCCAATATTTTATTCATTTCTAAGTATTACTATATTCTTTGATGTTTTATTTTTTTAAGATTATTTATTTCTTCATTAGAGATACAGAGAGAGAGGTAGAGACATAGGTAGAGGGAGAAGCAAGCTCCCTGCAGGGAGCCTGATGGGGGACTCCATCCTGGGATCCTGGGATTACAACCTGAGTTGAAGGCAGACGCTCAACCACTGAGCCACTCAGGTCCCCTTCTTTGATATTTTAAATCAAGACTCATTTTGGGAGCACCTGGGTGGCTCAGTCCATTCAGTATCCAGCTCTTGATTTCAGCTCAGATCATGATCTCATGGATAGTGAGACTGAGCTCCACATCAGACTCCACACTCAGTAGGGACTCTGCTTAAAGATTCTCTCCTTCTGCCCCTCTCCCCACTCATGCTGTCATTCTCTCTCTCTCTCTTTCTCAAATAAATAAATAAATCTTTTTTTTTAATTTTTTTTATTTATTTATGATAGTCACAGAGAGAGAAAGAGAGAGAGGCAGAGACATAGGCAGAGGGAGAAGCAGGCTCCATGCACCGGAAGCCCGATGTGGGATTCGATCCCGGGTCTCCAGGATCGCGCCCTGGGCCAAAGGCAGGCGCCAAACCGCTGCGCCACCCAGGGATCCCAATAAATCTTTTTTGAAAAAAAAAAAAGACTCATTTAAGGAGAGCCCTGGTGGCTCAGCGGTTTAGCGCTGCCTTCAGCCTGGGGTGTGATCCTGGAGAACCGGGATCGAGTCCCACGTCAAGTTCGGCTCCCTGCATGGAGCCTGCTTCTCCCTCTGCCTGTGTCTCTGCCTCTCTCTCCTGTGTCTCTCATGAATAAATAAATAAAATCTTAAAAAAAGACTCATTTAAAAATCTTATCAACCAACATTTAAAACTCATAACCTATTTTTTGCAGTTTCTGTGGATGAAAAACTTTGCTGATTTTCGTTTTATATGCCATTTTATGACATTTTAACCATTAACTTTCCTTATCTTTTTTGCTCTTTAATCTCTATGTAATTATGACTTATTATACTCTCTTTTTGTCTGTCATTCACTCAAGCAGGCAAAGTTATGTCAGTCATGCCACTCTCCCACCAAAGACAGCTCGATTACATCATCCTAATATTCCTCCTAGAACTAAGTGATGACATCATTCAGTCCTTTATGAAAGAGACATAACAAGAGGCAGTGTTAAGCCACTTCATTTGTTTTATGTTATAAAGTTATGTTTTGTTGACTTTTTGAAATACCTCTAAATTGATAACATTTTCACACTGCCACAGCTTTTAGAAATGATATTACAGATATTGCTCAGTGGATGCAAAATTATACTTAGTTTCAAAAGTGTATTAAAATAGACTTGTAAATAGTCACTCAATCACACCAAGGGGCAACTTATTCCAAGCAAGTAGAGAAGAACGACAGTGCCATTGTTTTCCTACTTATGTGTGTGCTGCATAGAAAATAGTCTTTTGGTGTGGTGGGTGGGAAGATGTGAACCCTTTACAATATTTTATATTTATTTTATTTTAATGTTTTATACTTGCACTAAATTTTAAATTTCTTACTTTCCCCCCTTTAAAAAAGAACATACACCAACATTTAAATTAGTTTCAAATCTCTCAGGAATAAGAAGTCTACTTCTTATGCTTCCATTCCACAATTCTTGTCACAGTATTCTCATCACTGTCCTATCCTGTTGCTACTAAGGCATTTTGTAATGTGTTCAAGTTGTTCTTACAGATCACCCAGTGCCTTGTTATTCTGTTGTGTGTTTGGGGCTTTGAGGAAGTTTGTTTGTTTTGTTGGTTAGGAAGCCTTGGACAAATGATTTGTTAATTCAAGTGCTTTGCTGTTCCAGTATAGCAAGATGCTTTTGTGATACAATTATGAAAGAGTCATGCATTTCTTGACTAGCAGAAGCTGGTGAGATATAACATGGAAGACTATATTGTTTAACTACCCAAGGTCAATTTAAAGAAGCTAGTGGATTAGCAACAAATGTGGACAGCATCAGGGAAAGTGTTTATATGATTTCCAAGATAGCTTTCCTTTTACATTACAGGGAGTGAATTTCTTTGTTCTAACTTTGTTTCAAAGAAGGGTTTCATCCAGAAGCTTAGGCATAGCTATTCTGATACATTTGTTACACTGAAATCACCTCACAGCATTTCTAAAAATGTCTACACTGAAAAAAAATACCATTTCAACATGAGGCATTACACAGCAGTAGCAATACCTAAATTGGAAACTATGGACATCCCCTTTGGCTCAGCTGAGTTGGGAAAAAGTCACACTGCTGAAGTGGCAAAGCCTTCAACTTGATGTAGTTCATGAGGCATTGGTTTCTAGTGCATACCATGGAGTAGGATAGTAAATATTTATTTTTGCAATAAATGATATTAGGGATTTCTGGGGACAGAGAAGACATAAGCTCTAAGGAAAAATAGTCCCTGCAGGGAGCTTAGGTTTCTCCCTGTGATAGCTTAAGACAACCTGTTTCTTCAAAAGTCGTGTAATCTTTGACTTGGAAAGAAACTTCGATGCTCACTAGAGCTTATCAAAATGCATCAGCATTCATAGTAGGGACTCCTTAATATTTGTCTCATGACAGACATAATAAATGGATGACTGCATAACTATACCACATGCAAGAATCCCCACTACGGAGTTTGGTCTGAATGGTCAACCTGAAATCACTTTGAAAATAGCTCTGGTTATTAGAAAATTTGTCTTAATAGAAGTAAAATGAGTCTTTTTGAGGCCTATACCTATCTATTTCTCCTATTGATAATGCTTGGAGTCATGAAGAGTAAATCTAATTCTTCTTTACGAACTCTTAATATTTTGGGATATTACCATTACTTTATCTTCTCCATTGCAAGTTTTCTCCAGTCTTCATACTGGTTCCAATATATATACCCTCCTCAATATCCTTCACATGGACATACTCTTCTAGATATGATTTGACACAAGTAAAATAGAACTATAATATTTCTTGTTAAGAATAATAATAACTGGTCCACCTGGGTAGCTCAGCAGTTAAGCATTTGCCTTTGGCTCAGGTCGTGGTCCTGGGTCTGGGGATGGAGTCTCACATGGGGCTCCCTGTGAGGAGTCTGTTTATCCCTCTGCCTATGTCTCTGCCTCTCACATGAATAAATAAATAATATCTTTTTAAAAAACTAAAAATAACCAGGGTTTTAAATGTTTGTACTTAGCCCAGTGCTATATGTTTTACATAGGCTTTTTCATCTAATCTTTGCAAAAGACCTTAAAAAATTATTATTATTAACCTGATTTTAAAAATCTGATATTATGCTTTTACTAGCGCTACTTAAGATTGTGTTTGCTTTTTTTCTGTTTTGTTTCATTTTGTTGTATTAGTTGGTTTAATAGATGCTTGTGATTAATAAAATTCCATATTTTTACTCCATAAATTGCTGTGAAAATTTTCAGTTTTGAAACTGAAAAAAAATTTTGTGATTTTCATTTTCTTATGATTTTTTATTGCAGTTCAATTTGCCAACATATAGCATAACATCCAGTGCTCATCCCGCCAAATGCACCCCTCAGTGCCCATCACCCAGTCACCCCAAACCTCAGCCCACCTACCCTTCCACTAACCCTTGTTCATTTCAAGTTAGGTGTCTCTCATGTTTTGCAACCTCGCTGATATTTTCACTCATTTACTCTCCTTTCCTCTTTATTCCCTTTCACTAATTTTTATATTCCCCAAATGAATGAGACCATATAGTGTTTGCCCTTCTCCAACTGACTTAATTTACTCACCACAGTACCCTCCGGTTCCATCCACGTCGAAGCAAATGGTGGGTATTTGTCGTTTCTAATGGTTGAGGATTATTCCATTGTATACATAGACCACATCTTCTTTATCCATTCGTCTTTCAGTGGATACTGAGGCTCCTTCCATGGTTAGGCTATTGTGGACATTGCTGCTAGAAACATTGGGGTGCAGGTGTCTCGGTCCTTCACTGCATCTGTATCTTTGGGGTAAATCCCCAGCAGTGCAATTGCTGGGTCGTAGGGCAGTTCTATTTTAATCTCTTTGAGGAACCTTTGCACAGTTTTCCGGAGTGGCTGCACCAGTTCACATTCCCACCAAAAGTGCAAGAGGGTTCCTCTTTCTGCACATCCTCTCCAATATTTGTGGTTTCCTGTCTTGTTAATTCTCCCCATTCTCACTGGGGTAAGGTGGTATCTCAGTGTGGTTTTGATTTGTATTTCTCTGATGGCCAGCAATGCGGAGTGTTTTCTCGTGTGCTTGTTGGCCATGTCTATGTCTTCCTCTGTGAGATTTCTGTTCATGTCTTTGGCCCATTTCATGATTGGATTGTTTGTTTCTTTGCTGTTGAGTTTAATAAGTTCTTTATAGATCTTGGAAACTAGCCCTTTATCTGATACGTCATTTGCAAATATCGTCTCCCATTCTGTAGGCTGTCTTTTAGTTTTGTTGACTGTATCCTTTGCTGTGCAAAAGCTTTTTATCTTGATGAAGTCCCAATAATTCATTTTTGCTTTTGTTTCTTTTGCCTTCGTGGATGTATCTTGCAAGAAGTTACTGTGGCCAAGTTCAAAATGGGTGTTGCCTGTGTTGTCCTCTAGGAATTTGATGGAATCTTGTCTCACATTTAGATCTTTCATCCATTTTGAGTTTATTTTTGTGTATGGTGTAAGAGAATGGTCCAGTTTCATTCTTCTGCATGTGGATGTCCAATTTTCCCACCACCATTTATTGAAGAGTCTTTTTTCCAGTGGATAGTTTTTCCTGCTATGTTGAATATTAGTTGACCATAGAGTTGAGGGTCCACTTCTGGATTCTCTATTCTGTTTCATTGATCTATGTGTTTTTGTGCCAGTACCACACTGTCTTGATGACCACGGCTTTTTAGTATAACCTGAAATCTGGCATTGTGATGCCCCCAGCTATGGTTTTCTTTTTTAATATTCCCCTGGATATTTGGGGGCTTTTCTGATTCCACACAAATAGTAAGATGATTGGTTCCAACTCTCTGAAGAAAATCCGTAGTATTTTGATAGGGATTGCATTAAATGTGTAAATTGCCCTGAGTAGCATTGACATTTTCACAATATTAATTCTTCCAATCCATGAACATGGAATATTTTTCCATCTCTTTGTGTCTTCCTCAAGTTTTTTCAGAAGTGTTCTGTAGTTTTTAGGGTATAGATCCTTTACCTCTTTGGTTAGGTTTATTCCTAGGTATCTTATGCTTTTGGGTGCAATTGTAAATGGGATTGACTCCTTAATTTCGCTTTCTTCAGTCTCACTGTTAGTGTATTTAAATGCCACTGATTTCTGGGCATTGATTTTGTATGCTGCCACACTGCCAAATTGCTGTATGAGTTCTAGCAATCTTGGGGTGGAGTCTTTTGGGTTTTCTACGTAGAGTACCATGTCATCTGCGAAGAGGGAGAGTTTGACTTCTTCTTTGCCAATTTGAATGACTTTTATTTCTTTTTATTGCCTGACTATTGAGGCTAGGACTTCTAGTATCTGTTGAATAGCAGTGGTGAGAGTGGACTTCCCTGTCGTGTTCCTGATCTTAGGGGAAAGGCTCCCAATGTTTCCCCATTGAGAATGATATTTGCTGTGGGCTTTTCGTAGATGGCTTCTAAGATGCTGAGGAATATTCCTTCTATCCCTACTCTAGGAAGAGTTTTGATCAGGAATGGAAGCTGTATTTTGTCAAATGCTTTCTCTGCATCTATGGAGAGGATCATATGGTTCTTGTTTTTTCTCTTGCTGATATGATGAATCACATTGATTGTTTTACGAGTGTTGAACCAGCCTTGCATCCCGGGAATAGATCTCACTTAGGTTTCTGATTTACTAAGTTAAATACAGAACTTTATACATGGACCAATTAAATTTCTTAACAGTTTTTTAAAATATTATTTTATTTATTTATTTATTTATTTATTTATTTATTTATTTATTTATTTATTTTAGAGAGACAACAAATGGGAGAGAGGGAGAGGCCAGGCCACCAAGCAGGGATCTTAATGCTGGGTTCAATTCCAAGACCCGGGGATCATGACCTGTACCAAAGGCAGATGTTTGACTGACTGAGCCACCCAGCTGCCCCCTTTTTAACAGTTTTATACTGTTTTTAAAATTTCTCTTCCCTTTTTCTGGATGGGGGTGCATTTCTCTAGAATTTTCATAGAATTTTACTTTGATCTATATAAATATTTAGATTGGTAAACTCTATTTAATTTGTCTGAATTGAAGAGTTAAACCTACAAAAGGGAGCTCAATGGTATCTTGATATTGTCTCCCTTATCTTTTAAAACAGCGAGTTTGTCCTGCAGAAGTTAACTACTCTCTTCCCAGCTTTGTTTTTTACATGCCTGATAAACTTGCCTTCGACATCTTCATTCAAATAATAATAAAAATGCTAAAGATAGCGGGTTATGGACAGAGTTTTGTAGCACAACATTCAATAGCTCTTTCCAGAATAACAAAAGTCAGCAGTGTTTGAGTTCAGTTGTTCAATCCACCTGACTACTATTCAGCTTTCTTTTTCTCATATTAGTAACAGGACATTATGAAATACTTTGTCTGAACTTGTTGGGAATAAGATATTTGATATCTGGGGCACTCCCTTTTCAACCTAACTAGTAACCTCAACAAGAAAAGAAATGAGATTCATTTGGTATGACTTGTTACCAATTGACCTTTGCTGTCTCCCCTTAGATCTCTTCTTTTTTTTAAGATTTTATTAATTTATTCATGAGGACACAGAGAGAGGCAGAGACACAGGCAGAGGGAGAAGCAAGCTTCCTGCAGGAAGCCTGATGTGGGACTCAATCCCAGGACCCCACGTTCACAACCTGAGCCAAATGCAGATGCTCAACCACTGTGCCACCCAGGCATCCCTTAGATTTCTTCTAAGTAGTCATAAATCACCCACAATATTATTTTCTTTAATTTTTTTAAGCATCAAGGTTAAATCTGTCAATAATTCCCAGAATCTAACTTTACAGTCTTTTGGCATCCTTACAGATTTTCATGATTTGCTCAAGACTGCTAAATGGTTCAGCAACCCAATCAGTTAACTCTATTTAATTTGTCTGAATTGAAGAGTTAACCCTACAAAAGAGGGCTCAATGATATCTTGATATTTTGTCCCTCATCTTAAGCTTCACATTTTTACTTCAAAGGTATAGTCTGAATTTTGGTATTGACACTCCCTCCTCACCAGTTTCTTTCTGTTCTGCCTTGTTTCTCATTGGGCAAGATAAATGAATATGTCATTAGCAATTATATAGTTAAAAATGGATTCTAAATGAGAATGTTCTTGAGATATGAGCATTTTTTATAGACAGTGTCATTATCTCTTGCTTTTATTTACAATCAAGATAGACTAGAACTAGTGTTACCTAATCACATAAACACATTAGACAAACGATTCATTTTGATTTATACTATAAATAAAATTCTACTATGTTTACAGGAAAAGAAAACTTTGAAGTGGAGGAAAGCCACCAAAGTAAAAACCGAGACACCAAAACCATGTGAAATAAATTCAATAACAAAAGGAGTCTCAAAAGCAAGTAAGGAGAACTGAGACATAATAAAGACCTTAAAGTTGATATTTTTTAGATTCCATATATAAATTCAATAATTTGGTATTTGTCTTTCTCTGTCTGACTGATATCACGTAGCATAATACCCCCATGTCAATCCATGTTGTCACAAATGGCAAGATTCCATTCTTTTTAATGGCTGCATAATATTTCAGCATATATAAATATATAAATATATAGATGATGAATCATACATATATATACATTTAGAGATTATGGACTTTGGGAGGGGATGGGAAGTGGAGAGGCATGGAGGGTGTGGTAAGGTGATGACTGAGGCTGTGGCTATGGAAGAGGTGAATCTTATTTTACTATTTTATTTTTTTTCTAAGATTTTATTTATTTGACAGAGAGAGTGCACAAGCAAGGGGAGCAGCAGGCAGGAGGAGAAGGAGGCTCCCCGCTGAGCAAAAAGCCCCATATGGGGCTCAATCCTAGGATCTTGGGATCATGACCTGAGCCAAAATAGATGATTAACTGACTGAGCCACCCAGGTACCCTGCCATTCACTATGTTTAAGGGAAATTATAGGATGCCGATTTACATGGATCATGGTTTTTCAGGTACCAACTCAGCATTCAAAAGGAGTAGTGTGATGGGAAAAGTATATATATATTTATATATCTCCCACAAATTCTTTATCCATTCGTGTATCAATGGACACTTGGGTTGTCCATTGTCCATTGTCCACTTAGCCATACCGTGGCTATTGTGATGATAATAATAATAATAATAATAATAATAATAATAATAAAATACTGCAATAAATAGGGGTGTATATATCTTTTCAAATTAGCAATTTTTAAAAAGATTTCATTTATTTATTTATTTAGAGCATGAGTAGGGAGGAGGGGCAGAGCCTGATATGAGGCTTGATCTTACATCACCAAGATCATGACCTGAGCCATGACCAGGAGTCAGATTCTCAAAGGGCTGAGCCATGTAGGCACTCCTCAAAATTAGTGTTTTCATTTTCTTTGTGTAAGTACCTAGCCGTGGAATTACTGGATCATATGATAATTCCATTTTTAATTGTTTGAAGAAAAAAACAGACTGTTTTTATTAATAAATTTTAAAGATTAATACTGTTTTCCATAGTGGTTGCCCTAACATTCCCACCAACAATGCACAAGGGTTTTCTTTTCTCTACATCCTCGCCAACACTTTTCTTTTTAATACCAGCCTTTCTGATTGGTGTGAGGTGAAATGAATAACAATAAGAACAGAAACAGATTCATAAATACAGAGAATTGGTGGTTGCCAGAAGAGAGGAGGGGGGACAGGCAAAATAAGTGAAGGGAATTCAGAGGTACAAACTTCCAGATATGGGATGCCTGGGTGGCTGTGGTTAAGCGTCTACCTTTGAGTCAGGGCGTGAATCCGGATTCCTGGGTTCGAGTCCTACATCGGGTTCCTTGCATGGAGCCTGCTTCTCCCTCTGCCTGTGTCTCTGCCTCTCTTTCTGTGTCTCTCATGAATAAATAAATAAAATATTAAACAAACAAGCAAAACTTCCAGTTATAAAGTCATGGGGATGAAAAGTACAGCATAAGGAATATAGTTAATCATATTGTAATAATTTTGCATGGTGACAGATGCTGACTACACTTATCTTAGTGAACACTGTGTAATGTATAGAATTGTCAAATAACTGTGTTGTACACCTGAAACTAATATAACATTGTATGTCAACTATATTTCATTTTAAAAAGATTTTATAGTTGATGAATGGACACTGGGAAGAACAATTCTTTAATGAGTTAAGAGTCAAAAATACTTGAGTATTAGACATTCTGGGAATTAAAATGATGGATTTAGGAACAGTGAAAGTAAAATTTTACAGTAACTGGGGGAAAATCAGAAGTTACTTCCTAGACATTTAATTTCCATAGCAGTAACATTACATTTCCTCTCCCTATAAGCACTTTCTCCAAATTCTAAAGTGATGAACAATGTCCTGTATCTGCAAATGAGTTTACTTATCTTGCAGTTGATTTATCTACAAAGGAATCCTAATCAAACAAAACTGTGGTAGGATTAATGAATGTGCCATAAGGATTAATGTCGGGGCCAAGAAGGAGTACATAGTGAGAAAGTGGCCCCAAAACTAGATAGCAGGCAGTTGTATTCCATCTGGCCCCTGACCACCAATGAAAACCCAAATAACTGCATCTTAATCCTACTAATGCATACATGTACATGTACACACATTGCTAATTCTTCCCTGAATTTCATCACCTTTTGGTCTCGGATACAGGACTCTACTTTCAATTGGCCGAAGTTTACCTTTCTCACCAATGTCATAAAATTGTCTTATGATAAGTTATTCAATTAATTAAGCTTTGATTATCTTCTATTTTTTGAAATCTGCATCATTATTTCTCTTCCATAAACATTAATATTTGAGAGCTGACTGCAATATATAACTAGAGACCCAGCTTTGCCTCCTCTCATCCAATGCTCTGCTTTCATGAGACTTTTTTGCAGAGCACTGAGATCTAATAATCTTTAAAAAGAGAGACTTGGCATGGTCTTCCATAAAATACATGATTATGATTATACCTATCTGAGATAAATGCCTGATGTGTGACTGTTTGCAGGAACCTAGGAAAAAAAAACAGCTAAGAACATGCTTGGGTGTGGCATACTATCAGCTAATTACTAGCATTTTGTTTGGAAATCTCCCTTAATATGGTAGAATATACTAGTTGGAAATAAATTTCTAAGGAAATGTTTATTAGGACAAAGCCAGTTCTTACATTTAGGGACTCACTCCAAAGAATTGTGTTCCAGCTAGTTCCTTACTAACAGATTTGTTTTCTATTTCTTATGGAAGTTGTGTGTTAGTCTTTTGGTTAGAAAAAGAATATCCCAATTTTTAAAATTTTGGTGTTCCAGGAGCTGTTCTGAACATGGAATAAATATTATGTCTTAGTTCAAAATTTAGGAAACTGAGAAAATGTTTAGACATATAGAAGAAATTGAAAGACCTCTGGTGTTATCTTCAATAGGATCTAAGTCAAAGATAATTTCTCAATGTTCAGTTTTCATTATCCTTATGGGTAACCATTCGATTTAATCCATGTCACTGTAACAAACATGAATCATTCCAAAATAGTTTCCAGTCAGCTTCCTTGTCCAAACTAAACAGAAACATTAATTTAAAATACAACTTTCATCCACATGTGAGGTTGAATTTTACTTTTTAGGGTAGATTTCTCTTAAGCTGTTACTAAGTACAACATTTGATTATATTTGTGCCTTTAATCTGTGTTCCAGGCCTGAAATGAATCATTTGACCTCTTTTAAAGTAATTAAATTTGCAGTGATTTTTAGAAGTTAATAAAACCATGCTACGGATAAAGACATTTAGAAAAAGGGGCTGGATAAATACTATCTTCGGAAATGAGTTCTTTAAGCAGTACCTTAAAAACAGTAACTTCCACGATGACGAAAAATTAATAATTTCCTCTTTCATTAAGTAGAGCACATGAACACGTAATTCAGCAGCATGTGCCTACTTAAGTAAAAATGATGATAATAATGACTATTTTGTATGAAGGAAGCTTTCCCTATAGTAACCTTAAAAACTCACCTTTCATTTTGGTCCATTTCTTCTATGAACACATATAATTAGCATAGTTTGATATATATGTTTTTTTACACATCTGTGCATATTAGTATTTCATTTGTCTGACTTCTCTTTTCCTTTAAGATTATAAAAAACTAGGTGAAGAGACATGCTTTATATAAAATACATTCAACAAATGGTAGTATTTATATCTGATTGAGTAGAAACCAAGTCAAACAATCTATATGGCCTCTTCAAAAAATAAAATCAATGTTTCTTTTCCTTGGTAAAGTTTTTTTTTCTTTTGAATTTATATTTTTTATTTAAAAAATTTTTAAACTGTTTTAGGGAGTTAAATTTGCCAACATATAGCATAATACCCAGTTATCATCCTGCCAAGTGCACCCCTCAGTGCTCATCCCACTCAGTGCCCCGCCCACTTCCCCTTCCAATACCCCATGTTCATTTCCCAGAGTTAGGTGTCTCTCATGTTTTGTCACCCTCACTGATATTTTCACTCTTTTCCCTTTATTCCCTTTCACTAAGTTTTATATTCCCCAAAAGAGTGAGACCATATAATGTTTGTCCTTTTCCCATGACTTATTTCACTCAGCATAATACCCTCCAGGTCCCTCCACGTCGAGGAAAATAGTGTGTATTTGTCGTTTCTAATGGCTGAGTAAAATTCCATTGTATACATATACCACATCTTCTTTATCCATTCATCTTTCGATGGACACTGAGGCTCTTTCCACAGTTTGGCTATTGTGGCCATTGCTGCTAGAAACATTGGGGTGCAGGTGTCCCGGCGTTTCATTGCATCTGAATTTTTGGGGTAAATCCCCAACAGTGCAATTTCTGGGTTGTATGTAGGGCAGGTCTATTTTTAACTCTTTGAGGAACCTCCACATAGTTTTCCAGAGTGGCTGCAACATTTCACATTCCCACCAACAGTGCAAGAGGGTTCCCCTTTCTCCACATCCTCTCCAACATTTGTGGTTTCCTGGTTTGTTAATTTTCCCCATTCTCACTGGGGTGAGGTGGTATCTCATTGTGGTTGATTTGTATTTCTCTGATGGCAAGTGCTGTGGAGATTGCCTCATGTGCTTGTGGCCATGTCTATATCTTCCACTGTGAGATTTTTGTTCATGTCTTTTGCCCATTTCATAATTGGACTGTTTGTTTCTTTGCTGTTGAGTTTCATAAGTTCTTTATAGATCTTGGATACTAGACCTTATTCTGATAGGTCATTGGCAAATATCTTCTCCTATTCTGTACCTTGTCTTTGAGTTTTGTTGACTGTTTCTTTTGCTGTGTGGAAGCTTTTGATCTTGATGAAGTCCCAATAGTTCATTTTTGCTTTTGTTTCTCTTGTCTTCATGGATCAATCTTGCAAGAAGTTACTGTGGCCGAGTTCAAAAAGGGTGTTGCCTGTGTTCTCCTCTAGGATTTTGATGGAATCTTGTCTCACATTTAGATCTTTCATCCATTTTGAGTTTATTTTTGTGTATGGTGTAAGAGAATGGTCTAGTTTCATTCTTCTGTATGTGGCTGTCCAATTTTCCCAACACCACTTGTTGAAGATACCATCCTTTTTCCAGTGGATAGTCTTTCCTGCTTTGTCGAATATTAGTTAACCATAGAGTTGAGGGTCCACTTCTGGATTCTCTATTCTGTTCCATTGATCTATGTGTCTGTTTTGTGCCAGGCCACACTGTCCTGATGATCACAACTTTGTAGTACAGCCTGAAATCGGCCATTGTGATGCCCCCACCTATGGTTTTCTTTTTTAATATTCCATTGGCTATTCGGGGTCTTTTCTGATTCCACACAAATCTTAAGATGATTGGTTCCAACTATCTGAAGAAAATCCATAGTATTTTGATAGGGATTGCATTAAAGGTGTAAATTGCCTCGGGTAACATTGAAATTTTCACAATATTAATTCTTCCAATCCATGAGCATGGAATATTTTTCCATCTCTTTGTGTCTTCCTCAAGTTCTTTCAGAAGAGTTCTATAGTTTTTAGGATATAGATCCTTTACCTCTTTGGTTAGGTTTATTCCTAGGCATCTTATGCTTTTGGGTGCAATTGCCAATGGGATTGACTCCTTAGTTTCTCTTTCTTCAGTCTCATTGTTAGTGTATAGAAATGCCACTGACTTCTGGGCATTGATTTTGTATCCTGCCACACTGCCGAATTGCTGTATGAGTTCTAGAAGTCTTGGGGTGGAGGCTTTTGGGTTTTCTATGTAGAGTATCATGTCATCTGCGAAGAGGGAGAGTTTGACTTCTTCTTTCCAATTTGAGTGCCTTTTATTTCTTTTTGTTGCCTGATTGCTGAGGCTAGGACTTGTAGTACTATGTTGAATAGGAATGGTAAAAATGAACATTACTGTCTTGTTCCTGATCTTAGGGGAAAGGCTCCCAGTGTTTCCCCATTGAGACTGATATTTGCTGTAGGCTTTTAGTAGATGGCTTTTAAGATGCTGAGGAATGTTCCCTCTATCTCTACACTCTGAAGAGTTTTGATCAGGAATGGATGCTGTATTTTTCAAATGCTTTCTCTGCATCTAATGAGAGGATCATATGGTTCTTGGTTTTTCTCTTGCTGATATGATCAATCACATTGATTGCTTTTCGAGTGTTGAACCAGCCTTGCATCCCAGGGATAAATCCCACTTGGTCATAATGAATAATCTTCTTAATGTACTGTTGGATCCTATTGGCTAGTATCTTGTTGAGAATTTTTGTATCCGTGTTCATCAGGGATATTGGTCTATAATTCTCTATTTGGTGGAGTCTTTGTCTGGTTTTGGAAGTAAGGTGATGCTGGCCTCATAGAACGAGTTTGGAACTACTCCATCTCTTTCTATCTTTCCAAACAGCTTTAGTAGAATAGGTATGGTTTCTTCTTAAACGTTTGATAGAATTCCCCTGGGTAGCCACCTGGCCCTGGACTTTTGTGTTTTGGGAAGTATTTGATGACTGCTTCAATTTCCTCCCTCGTTATTGGCCTGTTCAGGTTTTCTATTTCTTCCAGTTCCAGTTTTGTTAGTTGTGGTTTTCTGGAAATGCGTCCATTTCTTCTAGATTGCCTAATTTATTGGCGTAAAGCTCCTCATAATAAGTGTTTAAGGTCGTTTGTATTTCCTTTGTTTTGCTTGTGATCTCTCCTTCCTCATTCATGATTTTATTAATTTGAGTATTTTCTCTCTTCTTTTTAATAAGGCTGGCTAATGGTTTGTCTAATTAATTCTTTCAAAGAGCCAATTCCTGGTTTTGTTAATCTGTTCCACAGTTCTTCTGGTCTCTATTTCATTGAGTTCTGCTCGATTCTTTATTAATTATCTTCTTCTGCGTGATAGGTGTAGGATCTCTTTGCTGTTTTTTTCTCCAGCTCCTTTAGGTGCAAGGTTAGCTTTTGTATTTTGGGTACTTTCCAGATTTTGGGTGGTTGCTTGTTTTGTGATGTATTTCCCCCTCAGGACTGCTTTTGCTATACCCCAAAGATTTTGAATGGTTGTACCTTCGTTCTCATTAGTTTCCATCAATCTTTTTAATTCTTCCCTATTTTCCTGGTTGACCCTTTCTTCTTTTAGCAAGAGGGTCCTTAACTTCCATGTGTTTGAAATCCTTGCAAACTTTTTCTTGTGATTGAGTTCTAGTTTCAAAGCATTATGGTATGACAATACGCAGGGGATGATCCCAATCTTTTGGTATCGGTTAAGACGTGATTTATGACCCAGTATGTGTTCTATTTTGGAGAAATTTCCATGTGCACTTGAGAAGAATGTGTATTCAGCTGCATTGGATGTAAAGTTCTGTAAATATCTGTGAAATCCATCTTGTTCAGTGTATCATTTAAAGCTCTTGTTTCTTTGGAAATGTTGTTCTTAGAGGACCTGTCGAGTGTAGAAAGTGTTACATTCAAGTCACCAAGTATAAGTGTCTCATTATCTAAGTATGTCTTAACTTTGATTATTGATTGATTGATATACTTGGCGGCTCCCACATTTGGGGCATAAATATTGATGATTGTTAAGTCCTCTTGTTGGACAGATCCTTGAAGTATGATATAGTGTCCCGCTTCATCTTTCACTACAGTCTTTGGGATAAACTTTAGTTTATCTGATATAAGGATGGCTACCCCTGCTTTCTTTTGAGGACCATTTGAATGGTATATGTTTCTCCAACCTTTCATTTTTAGGCTGTAGGTGTCCTTCTGTCTAAAATGAGTCTCTTGTAGACAGCAAATAGATGGGTCCTGCTTTTTTATCCAGTCTGACACCCTGCGCCTTTTGATGGAGTCATTAAGCCCATTCACATTCAGAGTTACTATTGAAAGATATGAATTTAGTGTCATCATGATACCTATTCATTCCCTGTTTTTGTGGATTGTTCCCTTGGACTTCCCTCTTTCTTTTACAGAGTCCTCCTTAATATTTCTTGCAAACCCGGCTTAGTGGTCACATATTCTTTCAGTTTCTGCCTATCTTGGAAGCTCTTTCTCTCTCCTTCTCTTATGAATGAGAGCCTTGCTGGAAAAAGTACTCTTGGCTGCATGTTCTTCTCATTTAGGACCCTGAATATATCCTGCCAGCCCTTTCTGGCCTGCTAGGTCTCGGTGGATAGGTCTGTTGTTATCCTAATGCTTCTCCCCATAAAATTTAGGTATTTATCATCTCTTGCTGCTTTAAGTGTCTTCTCTTTATATTTGGAATTTGCAAGTTTCACTATGAAATGTTGAGTTGTTGAGCGAGCGGTTTTTATTGATTTTAGCGGGGGATCTCTCTATCTCCTGGATCTGAATGCCTGTTTCCCTTCCCAAGTTAGGAAAGTTCTCAGCTATGATTTGTTCAAATACAGTTTCTGGACCTCTCTCCCTTTGGGTGCCCTCGGGAACCGGAATTAATCGTAGATTTTTCCTTCTGAGGCTATCATTTATTTCCCTTAACTTATCCTCATGATCTTTTAATTGTTTTTCTCTTTTTTTCCTCAGTTTCCCACCTTGCCATCAACTTGTCTTCTAAGTCACTCACTCGTTTTTCTACCTTGTTTACCCTCATCGTTAGGACCTCCACTTTGGATTGCATCTCGCTTAATTGATTTTTAATTTTAGCGTTATTAGATCTAAATTCTGCAGTCGTGAAGTCTTTTGAATCCGTTATGCTGTTTTCTAGAGCCACCAGTAGATTTATAATAGTGCTTCTGAATTGGCTTTCTGACATTGAATTGTAATCCAAATTTTGTAACTCTGTGGGAGAGAGGACTGTTTCTGATTCTTTATTTTGTGGTGAGATTTTCCTTCTAGTCATTTTGCTCAGTGCAGAGTGGCCAAAAACAAGTTGTACTGGAAAAAGGGGTAAAGAGAGAAAAAAAGGAAAAAAAAAAGGGGGTGGGGAACAAACAGAAAACAAAAAACAAGGGGAAGTATCCATTGATTCTATATACTGTAAATCCTTCGACTTCCCCTGGAATTTTCCAGTGCTGCTTGGTCAATAAGTTGCACAAAGCCTTTTTTACAGGAATATTTATAAAAGCTGTGTTTATGATATCAAAGCAAATCCTTAACAATAAAAGATCTGTTGATTAAAATATGACAAAATTTTATTACATGACTATTAAAATCTTGTAATATGTTTTAGCTTTCAAATATTAATAAAATATGGCGAGTTGAAAAGCAATTAATGACACAACATGTTCAGATGATACTGTTTTAAAATCTCTATGCATATGCATAAAAAGACTGGAATGACATTTGTCTTTAAGAAGGGGATTCAAGATTTATAAAGAACTTATTAAACTCAATAGCAAAGAGACAAACAAACCAATCACAAAATGGGCAAAAGACATGAACAGAAATTTCACTAAAGAAGACATACACATGGCCAACAAGCACATGAGAAAATGCTCTGCATCACTTGCCATCAGGGAAATACAAACCAAACCCACAATGAGACACCACCTCACACCAGTGAGTATGGTAAAAATTAACAAGACAGGAAACAACAAATGTTGGAGAGTTTGTGGAGAAAAGGGAATCCTCTTGCAATGTTGGTGGGACTGTGAACTGGCGCAGCCACTCTGGAAAACTGTGTGGAGGTTCCTCAAAGAGTTAAACATAGACCTGTCCCTTGGACTCAGCAATTGCACTGCTGGGGATTTACCCAACGATACAGATGCAGTGAAATGCCAGAACCTCTGCACCCCAATGTTTATAGCAACAATGTCCACAATAGGCTAACTGTGGAAGGAGCCTCAATGTCCATCGAAAGATGAATGGATAAAGAAGATGTGGTCTGTATATACAGTGCAATATTACTCAGCCATTAGAAACAATAAATACCCACCATTTGCTTCAACATGGATGGAACTGGAAGGTATTATGCTGAGTGAAATAAGTCAATCGTAGGACAAACATTATTTGGTTTCATTCATATATATCTATAGATCTATCTATATAGATATAGATATAGATATAAAATAGTGAAAGGCATTATAGGGAAAAGGAGAGAAAATGAGTGGAAAATATCAGTGAGGGTGACAGAACACGAGAGACTCATAACTCTGGGAATTTAACTAGGGGTAATGGAAGGAGTAGTGGAAGGTGGGCAGGGGGACGGGGTGACTGGGTGACAGGCACTGTAGGGGGCACTTGATGGGATGAGCCCTGGGTGTTATACTTTATGTTGGCAAATAATCGAACTCCAATAAAAAATATACAAAATTTTTTTTAAAAAGAAATGGATTTGTGGGTGATTTATGTTATTTTTTCATTCCTTTTTTTCCAATTTTCTGCAATAAGCACGTATTATTTTAGAAAGTAAAGCAGAAAATGCAGCAATTCTGTCTAAAGCAATGGCACCATTTACCAGTGAAATTATGAGCATGGAAGATGCCTGGAAGAAATGTATGATTCTCCAGCTTCCTTTTCTCACCTTTATAAATACCAAGGATTGGTAGGTAGAATGAAGAGAAGAGGTAGGTTAAAGCTACTTGTCTTCCCATGTGTCTTCTAGAAGGGTGATACCCTTAGTCTGATTCCTTCATTCATTCAAGCCCAGGCTCCTAACAAATGCCTCATTCCCTTCATGTCTGTCAAATTCAGTCTATTCCTGTATAGAGATTTTTGTTCCAAGCCTTGCCTGTCTTCCTGCCCTGGTTAACTGGGCTGGCCAATAAAATTCCTTCAAGTGCCATTCCTAAAGCTGTTAAAGCTTAAGGAGAACTCTTACAAGAAATCTTTGCTTTCTTTACTTTTGGACTCGCCTCCCCAGACTGGAGAGTTAAAGACACAACTAGGCAGAATAAGCCTCAGCTCACCAAATTAGCCTCTCCCTGTATTATTACTCAAAGAATCAAGAAAGTAGAAAAGTAATAAAGCTTTTTGATAATTCTTACCATAAGAAAAAGGAAGAAAGGTGAGTGCACACATCCCTCAAATTTCCCAGAGCAAAAGTTTTATAACAGTTGGAAATCTGACAAAATTATCAAAGTACCTGAAACCAGGGACTTTATGTAAATTACACTTCTCTTTGTTCTGTAAAAATATGAAACTCACATTTTCAATAAGATAGCAGATAAAATTGAGTACTCCTACATCTGTGTAATCAGTAAATTTAGCCGTTTTAACTATACCATACGTGTCTCACATCATAAATTCCATACTTACATATCTCATGGTGTACTAACTTGGGGAGGAGGTTGTATGTGAAAATCAGGGCATGTGTGTTACTCTTTATGATCCTCAAAATGGTATTTTTCCACTTCATTTTACTCTTTTCATTACTATAGTGGCTCTTTCAAAGCTGTCTACTTTTAAACTCCTTGATGGATTTGCTAGGGCCCCCAAGGATATTAGAATAAGGATGGTGAATATGGGGCCAAGACATAATTAATTCTATATGTTAAAACTCTGGTAAAAAAAAAAAAAACAACCTAGAACTCCATCTTTAAAGTTCCCAGTTCTGGAGTCTGAGGGAAGATGGCAGAGTAGGAGGACCCTGAGCTCTCTCTGTCATACATTTACAACTAGATATCATCCACATCCAAGTCAATAAACTGGAGAGTGAACTGAAGACTGGCAAACAAACTCCACAACTGAATATAGAGAAGAAACTGCATCTGATAGGTTAGGAAGGTCATAAAGATGGAGGGGGCTACCCACAGAAGGGAGGAAGATGTATGCATAGAGAAGTCAGAAAACCAGGACCCTTGGCATCAGGGAGCTCATATGGGGGAAAACTAATCCCCATGATAGTTTGGCTTTGAAACCCCCAGAGCCTGAATTCCATGCATTTTTGTAACCAGTGGGACTTGGATCCTGGAGCTTTAAAAGTCAACTTAGCACTGATAGAGCCAGGAGGGTGAATCATAGCTGGGTTGCTACCCTTAGCAGCCTACACAAAGGGGCAACATAAAAAGGAGAGTTTACACAATGCTGAGGGTAAATGGGAGACAGATCTGTTCATACTGAATTCAGGGTGCTTTGGGGAACTTCACCAAATACAAGAGAGCCAGCAGGCAACATTTTCCTCCCCCACCGTGCCCCAGCATAAACACAGAGCCACTGTGGGAGGTGCTGCTGCACAGACACTTGCTACCCAAACTGCCTGCAGTGTGCCATGCCCAGAGATTCTCCTGAAGACTCACCCACTCCAAGTCTGCTAACCTTCTCACTGAGCTCAGGGCAAATTTAGTTAGTGCATACACCTTGCCCAGCAACCAGTTACATGTTGTCACTGTGCTCCATGTCCAGCCACAGTCCTGCACCCAGTTGTGTGCCCCCAGCCAAAATCATGCATTGGGGCCATTCGTGCCCAGACATTGTCATGTGTGACACCCAGTTTCACACCCCTGGTTAATTAATTCTTAATTAAAGAAGAAATTGAAAAATACATGGAAGCAAATGAAAATGAAAACACTACAGTCCAAAACCTTTGGGATGCAGCAAAGGCAGTCACAAGAGGGAGGGATGTAGCAATACAGGCCTTCCTGAAGAAGCAAGAAAAGTCTCAAATATACAATCTAACATTACAACTAAAGGAGATGGAAAAAGAACAGCAAATAAACCCTAAAATCAGCAGAAGGGAAATAATTAAGATTAGAGCAAAAACAAATTATATAGAAATAAGACAAAAACCATAGAACAGATGAGCTTAACTAGGAGCTGGTTCTGTGAAAGAATGAACAAAATTGATAAATACCTAGCCAGACTTATCAAAAAGTAAAGAGAAAGGACCCAAATAAGTAAAATCATGAATGAGAGAGTAGGAATAATAATCAGCACTACAGAATTATAAACAATAATAAGAAAATATTATGAGCAATTATATGCCAACAAATTGGGCAATCTGGAAGAAATGAATAAATTCCTAGAAACACATAAACTACCAAAACTGAAACAAGAAAAAAAGAATACTTGAACAGACACATAACCAGCAAAGAAATTGAATCAGTAATCAACAATCCCCCAACAAACAAGAGTCAAGAACCAGGTGGCTTCCTAGGGGAATCCTAGCAAACATTGAAAGAAAAATTTTAATACCTATTCTTCTAAAGCTGTTATAAAAAATAGAAATGGAAGGAAAACTTCCAAACTCATTCTATTAAACCAGCATTACCTTGATTCCAAAACAAGACAAAGACCTCATTTAAATGGAGAACTACAGGCAATATCCCTGATGACATGGATGCCAAAATTCTCAACAAGACACAAGCTAATTGAATCCAACAGTACATTAAAAGGATTATTCACCACAATCAAGTGGGATTTATTCCTAGGCTTCAGGATATTCCAATATCTGCAAATCAATGTGAGACATCACATTAATAAAAGAAAGGATAACAATCATATGATTCTCTCAACAGATGCAGGAAAAGCACTTGACAAAATAAAGCATCTTTTCCTAATAAAAACCCTGAATAGAGTAGGGATAGAAGGAACATACCTCAACATCATAAAGACGTTATATGAAGGACCCACAGGTAATATCTTCAATAGGGAAAAACTGAGACTTTTCCCCATAAGGTCAGGAACATGACACAGATATCCACTCTCACCACTGTTGTTCAACATAGTAACTGGAATTCCTAGCCTTAGCAATCAGATAACAAAAAGAGAAAAAATACATCCAAATTGGCAAGGAAGAGGTCAAACTTTCACTATTTTCAGATGACATGATATTCTATGTAGAAAACCCAAAAGGCTCCACCAAAAAATTGCCAGAATTGATACATGAATTCAGTAAACTCACATGATACAAAATTAATGTAAAGAAATATGTTGAATACAATGATGAAGCAATGGAAAGAGAAATCAAGGAATCGATCCCATACACAATATCGCAAAAAAACATAAGATAACTAGGAATAAACCTAACCAAAGAGGTAAAAGATCTGCACACTGAATTCTAAAACACTTATGAAAAAAATTGAAGAATCCACAAAGAAATGGAAAAAATTCCAAGCTTATGAATTGGAAGAACAATATTGCTAAAATGTCTATACTACCAAAGCAATCTATATTCAATGCAATCCCTATCAAAACAACACCGGCATTTTTCATAGAAGTTGAACAATTATAAAATTTGTATGAACCAGAAAAGACCCTGAATGGCCAAAGAAATGTTGAAAAAGGAAGCAAAGTGGGAGGCATCACAATTCTGGACTTCAAGGTCTATTACACAGCTCTAATCATCAAGACAGTATGGTTGAGGCACAAAAACAGACACAGATCAATGGAACAGAATAGAGAACCCAGAAAAGGACTCACAGCTGTATGGCTGATTAATCTTTGACTAAGCAGAAAAGAATATCAAAGGAATAAAAAGACAGTCTTTTCAACAAATGATGTTGAGAATACTGGACAGTGACATGCAGAAAAATGAAACTGGACCATTGTCTTATACGATACAAAAAAAAATAGGCTAAAAATTGTTGAAAGACCTAAATGTAAGACAAGAATCCATCAAAATCCTAGGGGATAATACAGGCAGCAACCTCTTTGACCTTGGCCACAGCAACTGCTTACTAGACACATCTCCAGAGGCAAGGAAAACAAAAGCAACAATAAACTCAAGATAAAAAGCTTCTGCACAGTGAAGGAAACAATCAACAAAACTAAAATGTAACCAAACAAAACAGGAGAAGATATTTGCCAATGACATATCAGATAAAAACTTAGTATCCAAAATTAATAAAGATCTTCTCAAAGCTAACATCCAAAAAACAAAGAATCCAGTTAATAATTTGGTAGAAGACAGATGCCTCAGTGGCTCAGTATGTTAAGCATACTCTTGATTTCAGATCAGGTTATGATCTCAGGATCATGAGATGAAGCCCTGTGTCAGGCTCCACATTCAGTTCAGAGTCTGATTGAAATTCCCGCTCTACCTCACCTTCTACCCTTCCCCCACTCATGCTCTGTATCTCCCTTTAAAATAAATAAATAATATATTTTAAAAAGAAATGGGCAGAAGACATGAATAGACACTTTTCCAAAGAAGACATACAGATAGCTAACAGACACATGAAAAGATGTTAAACATCACTCATCATCTGGGAAATATGAATCAAAACCACAATGAGATACCACATCACAACTGTCAGAATGGTAAAATTAATAACTCAGGAAACAACAGATGTTGGCAAGGATGCAGAGAAGGGGGAATCTTCTTGCACTGCTGGTGAGAATGCAAAGTGATGCAGCCACTGTGGAAAACAGTATGGAGGTTCCTCAAAATGTTAAAAATAGAACTACCCTATGACCCAGGAATTGCACCACTAGGTATTTCCCAAAGGATATAAAAATACTGATTTGAAGGAGCACATGCCCCCCGATGTTTATGGCAGGATTATCAACAATAGCCAAATTATGGATAAAGTCCAAACATCCATTGATTGATGAATGGATAAAGAAGATGTGGTGTTCCACACACAATGGAATGGAATATTATTTGGAGATCAAAAAAATAAAATCTTTCCATTTGCAGCAACGTGGATGGAGCTAGAGTGTATTCTGCTAAGTGAGGTAAGTCAGAAAAAGAAAAATATCATATGATTTCACTCATATGTGGAAAGAAATAAAACAGATGAATATAGGGTAAGGGGAGGAAAAATAAAATAAAAATAGAGAGGGAAGCAAACTATAAGAGATTCTTAAATATAGAGAAAGAATAGGGTTTCTGGAGGGGAGGTGGGGGGGCTGGGCTAAATGGATGATGGGCATTGAGGAGAGCACTTGTTGGGATGAGCATCGGGTATTATTTGTAAGTGATTAATCGGTAAATTCTACTCCTGAAACCAATGCTACAGTATAATTTAACTCACTTGAATTTAAATTTTAAAAAGAAGAAAACACACACACACTCTCGAAAGACATAATTTCAGGCATATGACAATTATTTGATATTTGCATATATTTCAAAATGATCATCACAATGTCTAGCTAATATCCATCACCACATTATGATTAGAACTATCTTGTGATAAGAACTTTTAAGATCTACTCTTTTAGCAACTTTCCAATATACAATACATTATATAAACTATTGTCATGATGCTGTATATTACATCTTGTGAATAATTTATTTTATAACTGGAAATTTGTACTTTTGACTCCCTTTATCCATTTCACTTATCTCTGTCTTTGGCAACCACCAATTTGTTCTCTGTATCTATCAGCTAGTGGGTTTTTTAAAAATTCCATATATAAATGAGATCATATGGTATTTGTCTTTCTCTGTCCAACTTATTTCTCTCAGCATAATGACCTCAAGATCCATCTCCACCCATGCTATCACAGATGGCAATATTTCCTTCTTCTATATGGCTGAATAGTATTCCGTTATATATAATGTATACACACACACACACACACACATACAAACGCACAACATTTTCTTTTTCCATTCATTCATTGATGGAAACTTTGCTTTCTGTGAATACATTTCATAATGATATCTATATCTCTATAATGCATTCCTAATTCTTCACCATGGTTATGTCTAATATTTTGGACTTTGAATAATTTTCTTGCCAATTCATTTATTATTACTCATCCACAATGAAATTCATTCTTTTCTGTCTGCTCATCCTTGGGAGAATATTCTGACATTCTTGTTATAGGTCTGGCAGTGTACCACCTTGACAGAAGTTAAGTATCTCACAAATATGGAGACACAGAGGCATTGTGAAAGAAAACTTTAGTTATGAGTCAAAATGTCACAGTTCTTAGCACTGGCTTTGCTGCCAACTAGCTGTATGACATTGAAGAAATCACCTATGGCTTCTTTCCTCCTATGTTACATAATTTAATTGTGTATGCTCTCTTTTATATTTATTAAATTCTCTAGAAGTAAGAAAAAACATTGTCTCCATCTCTTGAATAATCTCAAGTTTCTCAGGCTTCTAATGAATAAAAAGTATGTCTCCTCAAAAATGCTATAAATGTTTTTGGTTGCAAAATAATACAAGAGTCAACAAAGAATTCAGAAAATGAACCATAATTAAACATAAAATAAGATGCATGGAATAAGTTAAACTTCTGCTTGAATTTACATTATTTTCATGATTTTTTGTAAAGAGAATATGAATACAGAGTATGAATGATTAAATCCATCCAAACTTACACAAGAATTATATCTCCTCACTTCAAATATTGAATTGATCAGCCTAGGTAGATTTTGTTTTTACCCTGATGTGCTATCATCAACTACAGAAGGAAAAAAAATCTGTATCTGAAAAGTTCTTTGTATTTGAAAATGTTTCTGATTGTATATTTTCTTGGACAGACACATAGTATCAGCAAAATTTACACCCAACTTGTTTTTATTGTTGCCATATTGAAAAAACTCAACATAGAACAATATTGTTCTAAAGCATCCTTATTAGGCAGGTTTTAGAATTAGCAGTGCATCTTCCCTTAGGAATAATGACATAAATGGTGACTACATTTCCTGGCTAGCACAAAAATACCAATTTAATTCATGATGTGGCTGAAGTATATTATCAATAGATTATTTAAAATTGTAACAGAGAGTACATTGGGGATGGTTCTGAGAAGATAAGTTGAAAACCAGAAAAGATTTTAGTCAAAGCCAAAATTTGGAGAAACAAGTAGTCTGGACTGGTGTTTATGGTTCAGAGTTACCCAATAGGTACCAGAAAAATAAAGTATATTAGGTAAAGACAAATTTAAATTTACCTTGGAATATTCAAGAGGAAGAAGTTTCAAAGAATATAGGGAAGAGGGAAGAAGGAAAATTAGTCTTACTTATTAACGAGCTAGAAGCTAGACTATCTGCTTTGCCTAAATGAATTGTAGTATAATAAAAGAGCCGTTAGTACTTCAGGTGGCAAACCATATTACTTCAGATGGCATCAGCATAGTAGTAAAATAGGGTGACTTTGTAACAAAAATAGTCTTTAAATTATTCACTAAAAGTCTATTTCTGAAAGTATATTCTTTCAGGAATCTCTCTTCCAGGGAAACTGAAGTGTTTTAAATACATTCACAAATCATGAATGTTTACTTTCACAGGTAGATCCCATCACTCTGTCTACCATTCATACCTGGCACTTCAAGCTTCTATAATATCCCATAAAATCATCTTTCCAGGCCATTGATAACTTTCCATTTAGATGGATATCCAGGATTTTATTTAACAATCATGGAACTGAAATGGAGGAGAAAATTTCCTTCTTCATCCCCTACCCATCATCTGTTCTATTACAAAGCGACAAGGCAAAAGCACCTGATGCCTTCTATTTATAGTCTATTTTGAGAACATGAATGTAGCTTTTCCATTTTATTTACTCCTTGAGTCAGCTAGAAGCCATCTGGTCCTAGGGATCTGCCACAGTTTCCTAGGACAGGACTAGAAGTAATCACTATCACATGGCCCTCACTGGCACCAACATTATTACAATTACAATAAATCTTTACCTCCTACCCCCACCAGGCTTCTAAACCAAGTATGAATATCTTGACTCTTATTTTTTTCAGAGTCAGTGATCTTACTATTAAGTGGACATTTTGAAAGAGTACTTATTAACAAGCTATTAAGCTAGGTCACTCTTATTACCTTACAATACGTGTGTTCTTAGTTTGAGGAGGCGTCTGTTAGACCCAACTCATCCAGTTATTGTCACACATAGAGATTGTTGGCCTTTTGAACAATTTCAAGAATCCTCAATCCTGTAGCATCAATTATAATAAAAATAGCTGTAACCATAAAATTCAGACTGCCACCTTCCACCTTTGAGTACCCAAAATAACAGAAGGAATCCCATTATTTTCAGGCTGAATTCTACTAACATGAGAAAAAATAGCACCAAATTTGTCCTATACCAAATCCCACCTTCTATTAACTCAAACTTACTACTAATCTTAGTCACTATATGAATCCTAATCAGAGGATGAGAAGGACTAAAACTCAATTATGAAAAAACTTATTCATCAATCACCCATATAGGATGAAGAAAAGTTATTATAGTTTATAATCCCATTATAATAATCTTAAACATATTAATCTATATCATATAATACTCACAACATTTATACTATTTATACATAATCTATTCTATACACCACAGCACTATAACTATCATATACATAAAATAAAATACTCTTTATTACTACACTATCCTTACCACAATGGTATTATTGGGAATCCTCCCACCTCTCTGAGGGATCCTACTCAAATGAATGATCATGCAAAAATTAACAAAAATGATTTCATTATGTTGGTGGGAATGCAAATAGGTTGTGGGAATGCAAATGGGTGCAACCACTCTGGGAAACAGTATGGAGATTCCTCAAAAAGTTAGAATTAGAACTGCTAAACAATCCAGCAATTGCACTATTAGGTATTTACCCAAAGGATACAAAAATAATGATTCAAAGAGGGTACATGGACCCTGATATTTTGCAGCATTATCAACATTAGCCAAATTATGGAAAGAGCCCAAATGTCCATCAACTGATGAATGGATAAAGAAGACATATATATATAATGGAATATTACTCAAGCATAAAAAATGAAATCTTACCATTTGCAGTTACAGAATATTATGCTAAGTGAAATAAGTCAGAGAAAGACAAATACCATATGATTTCACTCATATGTGGAATATAAGAAACAAGACAAATGAACACAGGGGGAAGAAAGAGAAGCAAATCAAGAAATAGACTCCTAACTATAGAGAACAAACTGGAGGAGTGGATGTGGATCAGGGGTGGAGGGTGGGATTGGTTACATAGGTGATGAGTACTAAGGAGGGCACTTGTTTTTTTAAAAAATATTTTATTTATTTATTCATGAGAGACACAGAAAGAGAGAGAGAGAGAGAGAGAGAGAGGCAGAGACACAGGCAGAGGGAGAAACAGGCTCCATGCAGGGAGCCGGACATGGGACTTGATCCTGGGTCTCCAGGATCACACCCTTGGCTGAAGGTGGCGCTAAACCACTGCCCTAAGGAGGGCACTTGTGATGAACACCGGGTGTTTTATGTGGATGATGAATCACTAAATTGTACACATGAAACTAATATATTTTTTAAATAAATTTATTTTTTATTGGTGTTCAATTTGCCAACTTACAGAATAACACCCAGTGCTCATCCCATCAAGTGCTCCCCTCAGTGCCGGTCACCCATTCACCCCCACCCCCCGCCCTCCTCCCCTTCCACCACCCCTAGTTCGTTTCCCAGAGTTAGGAGTTTTTATGTTCTGTCTCCCTTTCTGATATTTCCCACACACTTCTTCTTCCTTCCCTTATATTCCCTTTCACTATTAGTACACTGTAAGTTAACTAACTGGATTTAAATAAAAACTTGAAGAAAAAAAAAGAAGAAACTAAAAAAAAATATTTCATTATTATACCAACACTAATAGCCATTATAGCACTACTCAACTTATACTTCTACATGATTAGCATATTCGACATTATCAAATATATTCCCCTCAATAAACATAAAAGTCAAGATGCCTGGATGACTTAGTGGTTTAGCACCTGCCTTTGGCCCATGGTGTGATCCTGGAGTCCTAGGATCGAATCCCATATTGGGCTCCCTGCATGGATCCTGCTTCTCCCTCTGCCTGTTGTCTCTGCCGCTATGTGTGTCTCTCATGAGTATGTACATATTTTTTTTAAAAATGCAATAAATCATAAAAGTAAAATGATAATTTGAAAATAGAAAGCAACTAATTTTTTATCACCATTAATTGTAACCTCAGCAATAACACTCCCACTAACAACAATATTATCAATTTGGACTAGGAATTTAGGTTAAAAAGACCAAGAGACTTCAAATCCCTAAACAAGAGTAATTCATTTAATCCCTGAAAAATATAAGGGTCCCAAGACTCTATCCTACATCAAATAAACACAAATCAAACACTTTAATTCAGCTAAATCATTACTATATTGGTGGGCTTCCACTCCATGAAATTTTAGTTAACAGCTAAAAACTCTAATGAACTGGCTTCAATCTACTCCTCTTGCAGTCTAGGGGTAAAAAAGGAAGGAGATACCCTGGCAGAATTGAAGCTGCTTCTTTGAATTTGCAATTGAATATAATTATTCACCACAGAGCTTGGCAAAAAGACAGCTTAATCTTTGTATTCAGAGTTACAGTCTAATGCTTTTCTCAGCCATTTTGCCTATATTCATAAATCACTGATTATTTTCTCCAAATCATAAAAATAATGGCACCCTGTGTCTTCTGTTTGGTACATCATCTGGAAGAGTGGGAACCACCTTAACCCTTCTAATCCATGCCAAGCCAGGCCAATCAGGGGCCTTACTGGAAGATGAAAACATTTATAATGTAATTGTCACTGCCCACACACCAGATATTCGTAATAATTTTCTTTATACTAATGTCTATTATAATTGGATGGTTTGGAAATCGACTAGTACAACTAATAGTAGGAGCACCTAGTAGTTGGAGCACTTATATCTATGAATAAACAATATAAGCTTCTGACTATTACCACCATCATTTCTACTCTTACAACATCCATATTTGAAGCAGACACAGGAACCAGTCGGACTGTATATCCTCCTCTAGCTGACAATGTAGCACACACAGGAGCATCAGTAGATCTAACTAATTTTTCTCTTCACTTAGCAGATGTATCCTCAATTTTAGGGGCTATCTACTTCACTACTACATCAACATGAAGCTACCTGCTGTATTCCAATACCAATCATCTCTATTCATTTGATCAGTCCTAATTACAGTTGTTCTTCTACTTCTGTCACTTCCAGTTTTAGCAGCTGGAATTGCTATGTTACTAACAGACAACAACCTAAATACCACAGCCTTTGACCCTGCAGGAAAAGGAGACACTGTTCCAAAACAACATTTATATTGATTCTTCAGACACTTGAAATATATATCCTAATTTTACCTGGTTTTGGAATAATTCATATATTGTTACCTATTATTCAGGGAGAAAAAAGAACCCTGTGCATATATAGTAATAGTTTGGGCCATAATATCCACCAGATTCCTAGGTTTCATTGCATAAGTTCACCATATATTTACTGTAGGCAGGATATTGACACATGAGCATACCTTACATCAGCCACTAATTATTGCTACCCCAACAGGAGTAAAAATATTTAGTTGACTAACAACCTTTCACCGAGGCAACATCAAATGATTACCAGCCATACTATGAGTCCTGGGTTTTATCTTTTTATTCACAGTGAGGGCCTAACTGGAATTGTATTAGCTAATCAATCCTAGATATTGTACTCCATGACACATATTACATACAGTAGCACATTTCCACTATTTCTTATCAATAGAGAAGTATTTGCTATTATTGGAGGTTTCATTCATTGATTCTCTCTGTTTTCAGGCTGCACACTTAATTCTACTTGAGCAAAAATTCGCTTCACATGTATATTTGCTGAGGTTAATGTAACCTTCTTCTCACAACACTTTCTTAGCTAATCAAGAATACCTTGATGTGGGCAGCCCAGATGGCTCAGCGGTTTAGGGCCACCTTCAGCCCAAACCCTGATCCTGGAGACCTGGGATTGAGTCCCACATCAGGCTTCTTGCATGGAGCCTGCTTCTCCCTCTGCCTGCGTCTCTGCCTCTTTGTCTCTCTCTGTGTGTCTCTGATGAATAAATAAATAAAATCTTAAAAAAAGAATACCTTGATGTTATTCCAATTATATATATATATTTCATAACATGAAATACCACCCCATCTAGAGGCTCATTCATTGCATCAATGGCAGTAATATTAATCGTTTTTATGGTTAGAGAAGGCTTCGCATCCAAAAGAGAAGTGGTAGTGGTAGAATTGATTGATACCAACTTAAGGGATGCCTGGGTGGTTCAGTGGTTGAGTGTCTGTCTTTGGCTCAGGGTGTGATCCCAGAGTCCCAGGATCAAGTCCTGCATCGGGGTTCCTGCATGGAGCTTACTTTTCCATCTGCCTATGTCTCTGCCTCTCTCTCTCTCTGTCTTTCATGAATAAATAAAATCTAACAAAAATACCAACCTCAAATGACTGCATTGATGCCTTCCTCCATATCACATATTTAAAGAATCTACTTATATAAGTCTAAAATAGGAAAGGAAGGAGTCACAACCTCTCAAACTGGTTTCAAGTCAATACCATGACCACTATCTTTCTCAATAATGAGATATTAGTAAAAATTACAAAACTTTATCAAAATTAAATTATAGTTTCTAGCTCTTTGTATCTCTATGGCAGATCGCTTTCAGTTAGCTTTCCAAGAATCAATGTCTCCAATCATAAAAGAACATTTATATTTTCGTGAGACATGCTGATAATCATCTTAATCAGCTCTTTAGTCCTTTATGTTATTTCATTAATACTAAAAACTAAATTAATTCACACAAGTACAATGGATGAAGATGAAGTAGAAACTATACTAGCAGCCATTATCCTAGTCCTAATTGCTCTACCATCACTATGAATTCATCATGCAACAGATGAGATCAATAACTCCTCATTAACCATAAAAATCATGGGTCATGTATGATACTAAACTATGAACATAAAGACGATGAGGACCTAAATTTTGGCTCTTTTATTCCTATGAAATAACTAAAACCAGGGGAGATATAACTATTAGAAGTTGATAACCAAGTTGTCTTACCTGTAGAAATAATAATCCAAGTACTAATTTTATTAGAAGAGTCTTAAACTCATGAGGCGTTCCCTTCTTAGGCCTGAAAACAGATAACCAATCCTGGACAACTGAATCAAAAAGCCTTAATAGCAACATGACTTGGACTATATTGTGGATAATGCTCAGAAATCTGTGGGCCAAAGTATAGTTTTTTACCAATAATTCCTGAATTTCAATATTTTAAGAAACTAATCTGTATCTGTAATGTAATATCGAGAAGCTATAAAACATTTACTTTTTAAGTTAAAGACTGAGAGTTTAGAACTTCTTAATGGAATTCTACAACTAGATACATCAATTTGATTTATTACTATTGTACCAAAAACTATAGTACTATTCATTATATTTCAACTAAAGTTCTCAAAATATTCTTATATATGAAACCTTGAATTAAAATCATCTTAAATACTGAAATATCTATTCTTTGAGAGGAAAAAAATGAACAAAAATCTGTTTGCCTCTTTCACTACCCCAACAGTAATAGGACTGACTTCCTGTTGTCATTGTAATTACTATATTTCCAAGCATTATATTCCTCATATCTAATTGGCTAATTAATAATAGCCTAATCTCCATACAATGTTTAATTCAACTGACATCAAAACAATTAGTAGCTATTTATAATTACAAAGGATAAACTTTAACCTTAAAACTTATATTGCTCATTTATTTTTAAAATTTTTATTAGTTTATTTTTGTTTTTTACTCATTTTATCTATCAGCTCAACAAACTTATTAGGACTATTAGCACTTAGCCTATGAATGAACTCAAAAAGGATTGGAATAAACCAAATGCGATAATTAGCTTAAATTAAAACAAATTATTTCCACTGAAAATAGGCTTAACTTCATAATTATCAAATGTCCCTAGTCTACATCAATCTTTTTCTAGATTCAGTATATTCCTTACAGAACTACTAATATGTCAATCTCACTTAATATCATCTTTATTATGTCTATAAGGCATAATACTATCACTATTATAGTGATCATAATAATTGTAAATATCCACTTCACACTAGCTAGCATGATGCCTATCATCCTATTAGTGTTTGCAGACTGTGAAGCCACACTAGGATTAGCTCTGTTAATAATAGTATCCAGCACTTACAGAACTGAGTACGTACGAAATATCAGCCTCCTACAATGTTAAAAATTGTTATTTCAACTGTCTTACTAGTACCATGAACATAACTATCAAAAAATAACATAATCTGAATCAACACAACAACTCAGGTTATCAATTAGCCTTATCAGTCTATCATACCAAGACCAACTTAATGATAACAGCCTCAAATTTTCATTACTTTCCTGATTCCTTATTCCTTACCTCTTCTGGTACTGACAACTTGACTTCTTTCACTAATATTTATAGCCAGCCAATTCCACTTACCAAAAGAAAACCCAGCTCAAAAAAAATCAGTATATTACAACATTAATCTTACTACAGACATTCTTAATTAGAACTTTTAGGGCACAGAGGTAGGGGGCAAGATGGCAGAAGAGTAGGGTCCCCAAGTCACCTCTCCCAACGAAATTACCTAGATAAATTTCAAATCATCCTAAAAACCTACGAATTTGGCTTGAGATTTAAAGAGAGAACAGCTGGAGTGCTACAGTGAGAAGAGTTTGTGCTTCTATCAAGGTAGGAAGACAGAAAAATAAATAAATAAAAAGCATCCTAGGGGGAGGGGCCCGCAAGGAGCCGGGTTAAGCCCACACGGTGAGTGCCCCCAGGACAGGAAAGACCTGTCCGGGAGAAGCAAGAGCTTCACCAATCTTCCCAGACGGAAAGGCGCTCCAGGGAATGGAGCAGGATCCCAGGAGGGGCGGGGATGCCCTCAGGCTCCCAGGGGCAGTAACAGAGGACCTGCGCCGCGGAGGGACAGTGCACCACACACCGGCCAAGCTCCCAAAAGGGCTGCAACTCGCACCTGGCTTGGCCCGGGAGCATCTCGGAGGTGGCTCCATGCGGAGGGAGCTGCGCCTGGGAGCACCATTCCAGCAGCGCAGGCCCCAGAGCTCAGGGCACTGGGGGACACAGCCCAGGATCCGGTGCTCCCTCGGGACAGGCATAGGCCGAGAGGGCACAGGACAGCCAGGAGGCTCTGCCACTGGGTGGCTCCGGGCTGTGCAGATCAGCAGCCCCGGCCCCCAGAGCATCCAGGCCCCTGCAGACTGGGAGCTGCGGTAGTTACTACACAAACTGACTCTAGGGCTAGAGAGCTGGCCACCGCCACTGTTATTACTCTTCCTGGGTCCTCACAGGATAAACAACCCCCACTGAGCCTCACAGTGGCCTCACAGGATAAACAGGATAAACAACCCCCACTGAGCCAAGCACCAGGCAGGGGGCTGAGCAGCTCCCCCAGGTGCTCACACCTGACAATCAGCACATCAGGTCCCTTCCCCAGAACACCAGCTAGATGGATAGGAGAAAAGCAAGTTATTGACCAAGCAGCACTGGAAAGTTCCAGGGGAAGTTGAGAGATTTAAGTACATAGAATCAGAGGATACTATCCCTTGTTTTTTGTTTTCTGCTTGCTTCCCCCTCGTTTTTTTTTTCTTTTCTCTTTTTTTTCTTTTCTTTTTTCTCTTCTCTCTTTTTCTCCTTTTCTCAGTACAACTTGTTTTTGGCCACTCTGCACTGAGCGAAATGATGAGAAGGAAAAACTCATCTCAAAAGAAAGAATCAGAAACAGTCCTCTCTCCCACAGAGTTACAAAATCTGGATTACAATTCAATGTCAGAAAGCCAATTCAGAAGCACTATTATAAAGCTACTGGTAGCTCTTGAAAAAACCATAAAGGATTCAAGAGACTCCATGACTGCAGAATTTAGATCTAATCATGCCGAAATTAAAAATCAATTAAATGAGATGCAATCCAAACTAGAGGTCCTAACGACAAGGGTTAACGAGGTAGAAGAATGAGTGAGTGACATAGAAGACAAGTTGATAGCAAGGAGGGAAACTGAGGAAAAAAAGAGAAAAACAATTAAAAGATCATGAGGATAGATTAAGGGAAATAAATGACAGCCCGAGGAAGAAAAATCTACGTTTAATTGGGGTTCACGAGGGCACTGAAAGGGACAGAGGTCCGGAATATGTATTTGAACAAATCATAGCTGAGAACTTCCCTAATTTGGGGAGGGAAACGGGCATTCAGATCCAGGAACAAAAAACAGCAAATAGATCTTAGAACCAGCAAAAGAAGGGAGTTAATAAAGATTCAAGCAGAACTCAATGAAATAGAGACCAGAAGAACTGTGGAACAGATGAGCAAAACCAGAAGTTGGTTCTTTGAAAGAATTAATAAGAGAGATAAACCATTAGCCAGCCTTATTAAAAATAAGAGAGAAAGACTAAAGTAATAAAATCATGAATGAGAAAGGAGAGATCACCACCAACACCAAGGAAATACAAACGATCTTAAAGACTTATTATGAGCCACTATTGGCCAATAAATTTGGCAATCTAGAAGAAATGGACGCATTTCTGGAAAACCACAGGCTACCAAAATTGGAACAAGAAGATATCAAAACCTGAACAGGCCAACAGCCAGGGAGGAAATTGAAGCAGTCATCAAAAACCTCCCAAGACACAAAAGCCCAGGGGCCAGATGGCTTCCCAGGGGAATTCTATCAAACGTTGAAAGAAGAAACCATAGCTATTCTACTAAAGGTGTTCGTAAATATAGAAAGAGATGGAATACTTCCAAATTCGTTCTATGAGGCCAGCATCACCTTAATTCCAAAACCAGACAAAGACCCCTTCAAAAAGGAGACATATAGACCAATATCCCTGATGAACATGGATGCAAAAATTCTCAACAAGATACTAGCCAATAGGATCCAACAATACATTAAGATTATTCATCATGACAAGGTGGGATTTATCCCCGGGATGCAAGGCTGGTTCAACACTCGCAAAGCAATCAATGTGATTGATCATATTGTTGTGCCCAAGATTACGTATCTGAGAAATCACCAAGGAGCCGACACGGATGCAAACACATGAGGGGTTATTTACAAGCTCAACCTTGGGTCCAAGCATACCCGACACAGTGGAGCAGGGACTTGGACCCCGAAGTGGGTTTCAGCTTAGTTTTATGGACTGGTCTAGGGGACCTCCAGAAGGGGTGGAGGAATTTCTCAAGTTCTGTTTACATTCTGATATGGGGCTCTCGAAGGCATTGAGTTCTGTTCTCATTCTGATATGGGACTTTCTGGCCACAGGCGTTGAGCTCTGTTCTCATTGTAATATGGGACTTTCCGCCACTGGCTTGGGCTCTGTTCTCATTCTAATATGGGGCTTCCTGCCACTGGCTTGGGCTCTGTTCTCATTCTTATATAGGGCTTTCTCATAAGGCGTTAAGCTGTTAGCTGTTTTTTTTTTTTCCTGTAACTGAAGTAATGTAAATTTCAGCTCTTATTCACAAGGGCCTGGGATGGCTGTACTTGTGCTAAAGCTGAACTTAAAATGGAATGACCTTAATTTTCTCAGACTCGACAGAGGCGTGGCAAGATGGCTGAAGAGTAGGGTTCCCAAGTCACCTGTCCCCACCAAATTACCTAGGTAACCTTCAAATAATCCTGAAAATCTACGAATTCGGCCTGAGATTTAAAGAGAGAACAGCTGGAATGCTACAGTGAGAAGAGTTCATGCTTCTATCAAGGTAGGAAGACGGGAAAAAAGAAATAAAGAAACAAAAGGCATCCAAGGGGGAGGGTCCCCACGAGGAGCCGGGCTAAGGCCAGGGCGAGCGCCCCCAGGACAGGAAAGCCCCGGCCTGGAGAAGCAAGAGCTTCACCAATCTTTCCGGAGGGAAAGGCGCTCACAGGGAGTTAGTGTTGTGCCCAGGATTGCGAATCCGAGAAACCACCGAGGAGCTGACACCAATGCAAACACACGAGGGTTTATTACAAGCTGCAGCTTGGGTCCAAGTATACCGGACACAGCGAAGCAGGGACTTGGAGCCCTAAAATAAGAGGCGTAGCAGCTTTATAGGGGCCAGTAGCCAATGAGATACGCAGAAAGTTGCACAGTCATGTCAGTCCACATGCAGGTGGCCAATTGAATTACATTTTACCCTAAAGTATCCATTTGAACTGGTCTATCACTGAGCGGATTTCCGATTAGGATGTGCCCAGCGGCTTGACTAGGGTGGGACAGTGCCTTAAGGAAAAAGGTCATGTGGGGGCAATACAGGAGGTGGCAGGTGCAGCACAAAATGGAGTTAGTCCTGCTCTGCTTGTCCAGGGGTAGGGGATTTTTGTCAGATTTCCTGGGTCCCACAAGGGCAGGACACCAGGAGGGGTGGGGATGCCCTCAGGCTCCCAGGGAGACTAAGAGAGCACCTGCGCCCTGGGGAGAGCACGCCATGCCCCGTGGCCAAGCTCCCTAAAGGGCTGCAGTGCATGCCCGGCTGGACCCGGGAGCAGATCTTCAGTGGCTCTGGAAGAGGCCCTGCGTGGAGGGGGCTGCGCAGCGGGGAACGAGAATCCAATAGCGCAGGCCCGGGAGCACAGGGTGCGGGGACACAGACCAGGATCCAGCACTCCCCCCGGGACACGCAGAAGCCAGGAGGGCACAGGACAGCAAAGACACTCCTGCCCCAAGCTGAGCAGATCAGCGGCCCCGCCCCCGGAACATCCAGGCCCCTGCAGACTCAGAGCTCCATAGTTACTGCAGGAGCTGAATCCAGGTTTCCAGGGCTGGCGCCAGCCACTGTTGTTGTTCTTCCTGGGGCCTCACAGGATAAATAACCCCCACTGAGCCTCACAGTGGCGTCACCGGATAAACAGCTTAAACATCTTTCACTGAGACCCACACCAGGCAAGGGGCTGAGCAGCTCCCCCAAGTGCTAACTAACACCTGAGAATCAGAACAGCAGGCCCCTACCCAACAAGACCAGCTAGACTGACAGGGGAAAAACAAATTATTCACCAAGCAGCACTCGAATGTTCCAGGGGAAGTTGAGGGATTTACAGTATATAGAATCAGAGGATACTCCCCTTTATTTTTTGTTTTTTTGATTTCTGTTTGCTTCCTCCCCCCCATTTTTTCTTTCTTTTTCTTCTCTTTTCTTTTTTTCTCTTTCTTTTCTTCTATTTTCTTTTTTTTTCTTTTTATTTCCTTCTTTCTCTTCTCTCTTTTTCTCCTTTTCTGAATACAACTAGTTTTTGGCCACTCTGCACTGAGCAAAATGACTAGAAGGAAAAACTCACCTCAAAAGAAAGAATCAGAAACAGTCCTCTCTCCCACAGAATTACAAAATCTGGATTACAATTCAAGGTCAGAAAGCCAATTCAGAAGCACTATTATAAAGCTACTGGTGACTCTAGAAAAAAGCATAAAGAACTGAAGAAACTTCATGACTCCAGAATTTAGATCTAATCAGGCAGAAATTAAAAATCAATTGAATGAGATACAATCCAAACTGAGGTCCTAACGACGAGGGGTAACAAGGTGAAAGAAAGAGTGAGTGACATAGAAGACAAGTTGATGGCAAAGAGGGAAACTGAGGGATAAAAGAGACAAACAATTAAAGGATCATGAAGAAGTGTGTGGGAAATATCAGAAAGGAAGACAGAGCATAAGACTCCTAACTCTGGGAAATGAACTAGGGGTGATAGAAGGGGAGGAGGGCAGGGGGAAGGGATGAATGGGTGACGGGCACTGAGGGGGGCACTTGACGGGATGAGCCCTGGGTGTTATTCTGTACGTTGGCAAATTCAACACCAATAAAAAATAAATTTATTATAAAAAATTAAAGATCATGAGGATAGATTAAGGATAATAATGACAGCCTGAGGAAGAAAAATCTATGTTTAATTGGGGTTCCCGAGGGCAATGAAAGATACAGAGGTCCAGAATACGTATTTGAACATATCATAGCTGAAAACTTTGCTAATCTGGGAAGGGAAACAGGCGTTCAGATCCAGGAAATAGAGAGATTCCCCCCTAAAATCAATAAAAACCATTCAACAGCCCCACATTTAATACTGAGACTTGCAAATTCCAAAGATCAAGAGAAGATCCTTAAAGCACCAAGAGACCAGAAATCTCTAACTTTTATGGGGAGGAGTATTAGGGTAATAGCAGACCTCTCCACAGAGACCTGGCAGGCCAGGAAGGGCTGGCAAGATGTATTCAGGGTCCTAAATGAGAAGAACCTGTAGCCAAGAATACTTTATCCTGCAAGGCTCTCATTCAGAATAGGAGAGATAAAGAGCTTCCACGATAGGAAGAAAATGAAAGAATATGTGAACACCAAACTGGCTCTGCAAGAAATATTAAAGAGGGTCCTTTAAAAGAAAGAGGAAGTCCAAGGAAACAATCCACAAAAACAGGGACTGAATAGGTATCATGATGACATTAAACACATATCTTTCAATAGTAACTCTGAACGTCAATGGGCTTAATGACGCCACCAAAAGGCGCAGGGTTTCAGACTGGATAAAAAAGCAGGACCCATCTATTTGCTGTCTACAAGAAACTAATTTTAGACAGAGGGACACCTCCAGCCTCAAAATAAAAGGCAGAAGAACCATGTACCATTCAAATGGTCCTCAAAAGAAAGCAGGGGTAGCCATCCTTATATCAGATAAACTAAAGTTTATCCCGAGCACTGTAGTGAGAGATGAAGAAGGACACTATATCATACTTAAAGGATCTATCCAACAAGAGGACTTAACAATCCTCAATATATATGCCCCGAATGTGGGAGCTGCCAAGTCTATCAATCAATTAATAACCAAAGTTAAGACATACTTAGATAATAATACACTTATACTTGGTGACTTCAATGTAGTACTTTCTACAATCGATAGGTCTCCTAAGCACAACATCTCCAAAGAAACAAGAGCTTTAAATGATACACTGGACCAGATGGATTTCACAGATATCTACAGAACTTTACATCCAATGCAGCTGAATACACATTCTTCTCAAGTGTACATGGAAATTTCTAAAGAATAGACCACATAATGGGTCACAAATCAGGTCTTAACCGATACCAAAAGTTTCGGATCGTCCCCTGCATATTCTCAGACCATAATGTCTTGAAATTAGAACTAAACCACAACAAGAAGTTTGGAAGGATTTCAAACACGTGGAGGTTAAGGACCATCCTGCTAAAAGATTAAAGGGTCAACCAGGAAATTAAGGAAGAATTAAAAAGATTCATAGAAACTAATGAGAATGAAGATACAACCATTCAAAATCTTTCGGAAACAGCAAAAGCAGTCCTGAGGGGGGAATACATCGCAATACAAGCATCCATCCAAAAACTGGAAAGAACTCTAATACAAAATCTAGCAATGTACCTAAGGGAGCTAGAAAAAAACAGCAAATAGGTCCTACACTCAGCAGAAGAAGAGAGTTAATAAAGATTCGAGCAGAACTCAATGAAATCGAGACCAGAAGAACTGCGGAACATATTAACAAAACCAGGAGTTGCTTCTTTGAAAGAATTAATAAGAGAGATAAACCATTAGCCAGCCTTATTAAAAAAATAGAGAGAAGACTCATTAATAAAATTATGAAGGAGAAAGGAGAGATCACTACCAACACCAAGGAAATAGAAACGATTTCAAAAACATATAAACAGCTATATGACAATAAATTAGGCAATCTAGAAGAAATGGACACATTTCTGGAAAACCACAAACCACCAAAACTGGAACTGGAAGAAATAGAAAACCTGAACATGCCAATAACCAGGGAGTAATTGAAGCAGTCATCAAAAACCTCCCAAGACACAAAAGTCCAGGGCTAGATGGTATCCCTGGGGAATTCTATCAAACGTTTAAAGAAGAAACCAATACCTATTCTAGTAAAACTGTTGGGAAAGATAGAAAGAGACGGAGTACTTCCAAACTCATTCTATGAGGCCAGCATCACCTTAATTCCAAAACTAGACAAAGACCCCACCAAAAAGAAGAATTACAGACCAATATTCCTGATGAACATGGATGCAAAAATTCTCAACAAGATACTAGCCAATAGGATCCAACAATACATTAAGAAGATTCTTCACCATGACCAAGTGCATTTATCCCCGAGACACAGGCTGGTTCAACACTCAAAAAGCAATCAATGTGATTGATCATATCAGCAAGAGAAGAAACAACAACCATATGATCCTCTCAATAGATTCAGAGAAAGCATTTGACAAAATATGGCATCCATTCTGGATCAAAACTCTTCAGAGTGTAGGGATTAAGGGAACATTCCTCTGCATCTTAAAAGCCATCTACAAAAAGCCCACAGCAAATATAATTCTCAATGGGGGAAACACTGGGAGCCTTTCCACTAAGATGAGGAACAAGAAAGGGATGTCCAGTCTCACCACTGCTATTCAACATAGTACTGGAAGTCCTAGCCTCAGCAATCAGGCAACAAAAAGAAATAAAAGGCGTTCAATTTAGCAAAGAACAAGTCAAACACTCCCTCTTCGCACATGACATGATACTGTATATAGAAAACCCATGAGACTCCACCCCAAGATGGCTAGAACTCTAACAGCAATTTGGCAGTGTAGCAGGATACAAAATCAATGCCCAGAAGCCCAGGCAATTCTATACACTAACAATGAGACTGAAGAAAGAGAAACTAAGGAGTCAATCCCATTGACAATTGCACCCAAAAGCATAAGATACCTAGAAATAAACCTAACCAAAGAGGTAAAGGATCTCTACCCTAAAAACTACAGAACACTTCTGAAAGAAATTGAGGAAGACACAAAGAGATGGAAAAATATTCCATGCTCATGGATTGGCAGAATTAATATTGTGAAAATGTCAATGTTACCCAGGGCAATTTACACGTTTAATGCAATCCCTATCAAAATACCATGGACTTTCTTCAGAGAGTAGGAAGAAATTATTTTAAGATTTGTGTGGAATCAGAAAAGATCCCGAATAGCATGGAGAATATTAAAAAAGAAAACCATCGTTGGGGCCATCAGAATGCCAGATTTCAGGTTGTACTACAAAGCTGTGGTCATCAGGACAGTGTGGTACTGGCACAAAAACACACATAGATCAATGGAACAGAATAGAGTATCCAGAAGTGGACCCTCAACTTTATGGTCAACTAATATTCGACAAAGCAGGAAAGACTATCCACTGGAAAAAGGACAGTCTCTTCAATAAATGGTGCTGGGAAAATTGGACATCCACATGCAGAAGAATGAACCTAGACCACTCTCTTGCACCATACACAAAGATAAACTCAAAATAGTTGAAGGATCTAAATGTGAGATAAGATTCCATCAAAATCCTAGAGGAGAACACAGGCAACATCCTTTTTGAACTCGGCCACAGCAACTTCTTGCAATATACATCCACGAAGGCAAGAGAAACAGAAGCAAAAATGAACTATGGACTTAATTATGATAAAAAGCTTCTGCACAGCAAAAGAAACAGTCTACAAAACTCAAAGACAACCTACAGAATGGGAGAAGATATTTGCAAATGACATATCAGATAAAGGGCTAGTATCCAAGATATATAAAGAACTTATTAAACTCAACACCAAAGAAACAAACAATCCAATCATGAAATGGGCAAAAGACATGAACAGAAATGTCACAGAGGTAGACATAGACATGGCCAAGAAGCACATGAGAAAATGCTCTGCATCACTTGCCATCAGGGAAATACAAATCAAAACCACAATGAGATACCACCTCACCCAAGCGAGAATGGGGAAAATTATCAAGGCAGGAAACAACAAATGTTGGAGAGGATGTGGAGAAAGAGGAACCCTCTTGCACTTTTGGTTGGAATGTGAACTGGTGCAGCCACTCTGGAAAACTGTGTGGAGGTTCCCCAAAGAGTTAAAAATGGATCTGCCCTACGACCCAGCAATTGCAGTGCTGGGGATTTACCCCAAAGATACAGATGCAATAAAACGCCGGGACACCTGCATCCCGATGTTTATAGCAGCAATGTCCACAATATCCAAACTGTGGAAGGAGCCTCAGTGTCCATCGAAAAATGAATGGATAAAGGTGATGTGGTCTATGTATACAATGGAATATTTTTGTTTTGTTTTGTTTTGTTTTTTTTTTGTTTGTTTTAATAAAATAATTTTTATTGGTGTTCAATTTACCAACATACAGAATAACACCCAGTGCTCATCCCGTCAAGTGTCCCCCTCAGTGCCCATCACCCACTCACCCCCACATCCCGCCCTCCTCCCCTTCCACCGCCCCTAGTTCGTTTCCCAGAGTTAGGAGTCTTTATGTTCTGTCTCCCTTTCTGATATTTCCCACACATTTCCCCTCTCTTCCCTTATATTCCCTTTCACTATTATTTATATTTCCCAAATGAATGAGAACATACACTGTTTGTCCTTCTCTGATTGACTTACTTCACTCTGCATAATACCCTCCAGTTCCATCCACGTTGAAGCAAATGGTGGGTATTTGTCGTTTCTAATGGCTGAGTAATATTCCATTGTGTACATAAACCACATCTTTTTTATCCATTCATCTTTCGATGGACACCGAGGCTCCTTCCACAGTTTGGCTATTGTGGACATTGCTGCTATAAACATCGGGGTGCAGGTGTCCTGGCATTTCATTGCATCTGTATCTTTGGGGTAAATCCCCAGCACTGCAATTGCTGGGTCGTAGGGCAGATCCATTTTTAACTCTTTGGGGAACCTCCACACAGTTTTCCAGAGTGGCTGCACCAGTTCACATTCCAACCAAAAGTGCAAGAGGATTCCCTTTTCTCCGCATCCTCTCCAACATTTGTGGTTTCCTGCCTTGTTAATTTTCCCCATTCTCACTGGTGTGAGGTGCTATCTCATCGTGGTTTTGATTTGTATTTCCCTGATGGCAAGTGATGCAGAGCATTTTCTCATGTGCATGTTGGCCATGTCTATGTCTTCCTCTGTGAGATTTCTGTTCATGTCTTTTGCCCATTTCATGATTGGATTGTTTGTTTCTTTGGTGTTGAGTTTAAGAAGTTCTTTATAGATCTTGGAAACTAGCCCTATATCTGATAGGTCATTTGCAAATATCTTCTCCCATTCTGTAGGTTGTCTTTTAGTTTTGTTGACTGTATCCTTTGCTGTGCAAAAGCTTCTTATCTTGATGAAGTCCCAATAGTTCATTTTTGCTTTTGTTTCTTTTGCCTTCATAGATGTATCTTGCAAGAAGTTACTGTGGCCGAGTTCAAAAAGGGTGTTGCCTGTGTTCTCCTCTAGGATTTTGATGGAATCTTGTCTCATATTTAGATCTTTCATCCATTTTGAGTTTCTCTTTGTGTATGGTGAAAGAGAATGGTCTAGTTTCATTCTTCTGCATGTGGCTGTCCAATTTTCCCAGCACCATTTATTGAAGAGACTGTCTTTCTTCCAATGGATAGTCTTTCCTCCTTTATCGAATATTAGTTGGCCATAAAGTTCAGGGTCTACTTCTGGTTTCTCTATTCTGTTACAATGGAATATTGCGCAGGCATTAGAAATGAAAAATACCCACCATTTTTTTCTACGTGGATGGAACTGGAGGGTATTATGCTGAGTGAAATAAATCAATCAGAGAAGGAGAAACATTATATGGTTTCATTCATTTGGAGAATATGAAAAATAGTCAATGGGAATAAAGTGGAAAGGAGAAAACATGAATGGGAAATATCAGAAAGGGAGACAGAACATGAGAGACTCCTAACTGTGGGTGGTAGAAGGGAGGTGGGCGGGGGGTGGTGGTGACTGGGTGATGGGCACTGAGGGGGGCACTTGATGGGATGAGCACTGGGTGTTATTATATATGTTGGCAAATTGAACACCAATAAAAAATAAAGTTATAAAAAACAAAACAACAAGAAAAAAAACGCACTGTTTCCTAATTGATTTTCTTTCTCTTTTTTGTAACTTATTTCACTAAAATTCAATTAGTTAACATTTAGTGTATCATTAGTTTTAGATGTGGAATTCAGTAATTCATTAGTTGCATGTAACACTCAGTGCTCATTGCCCCGTGTGCCCTCCTTAATGCCCATAACCCTGTTATTCCATCTCCCACCACCTCCCCTCCTGCAACCCTCAGTTTGTTTCCTATACTTAAGAGTCTTATGTGATTTGTCTGCCTCTCTGATTTTTGTCTTCTTTTATTTTTCCTTCCCTTCCACTATGATCCTGTTTTGTTTCTTAAATTCCACATGAGTGAAATCATATGATAATTGTATTTCTCTGATTTACTTATTTCACTCAGCATAAGACCCTCCAGTTTCAACCACGTCAATGTCAATGGTAAGAGCTCATGTCAATGGTAAGAGCACATCCTTTTTGATGGCTGAATAATATTCCTATATATCTATATCATCTATATATAACATATTCTTTGTCCATTCATCTGTCAGTGGACATCTGGAGTCTTCTCATAGTTTGGCTATTGTGGACATTTCTTATAAACATTGGGGAGAAAAGGCCCCTTCAGTTCACAAAGTTTGTATCCTCTGGGTAAATACCTAATAGTGCAATTGCTGGGTCATGGATTATCTGTCCATTGATGTAAATGATATATTAAAGTACTTTATTATGATTATATTACTATCATTAGTTCCTTATATTTGTTATTAAGAGTTGTGTGTGTTTGGGTGCTACCATGTTGGGTGCATAAATATTTACAATTGTTATATCCTTTTGTTGGATTGTCACCTTTATTATCATATAGTATCTTTTTGTGTAATTTGTTACAGTGTTTGTTTTAAAGTCTATTTTGCTTGATATAAATAATGCTACCACATCTTTTGACATCCCTTTCCATGATAATTATTTCTCCAGTCCCTCAGTTTCAATCTGCAGGTGTCTTTAGGTCCAAAATGAGTCTCCTGTAGGCAGCATATAGATGGATCTTGTTTTCTTAACCATTATGTCATCCTGTCTTTGATTGGAGCATTTAGTTCATTTATAGTTAAAGTTATTATTGATAGGTTGTATTTATTGCTCTTGTTATTATTTTATGATTATTTCTACAGATTTTCTCTGTTCCTTTCTTTTCTTGTCTCTTTCATGGTTTGCTGGCTTTCTTTAGCATTAGACTTGGATTCCTTTCTCTTTATTTTTTTCATAAGTACTACAGATTTTGATTTGTGGTTAGCACTAGGCTTGTATATAACATCTTCTGCATATAGCACTCTATATTTTTTTTAATTTATTTTTTATTGGTGTTCAATTTACTAACATACAGAATAACCCCCAGTGCCCTCACCCATTCACTCCCACCCCCCTCCCTCCTCCCCTTCTACCACCCCTAGTTCGTTTCCCAGAGTTAGCAGTCTTTACGTTCTGTCTCCCTTTCTGATATTTACCACACATTTCTTCTCCCTTCCCTTATATTCCCTTTCACTATTATTTATATTCCCCAAATGAATGAGAACATATAATGTTTGTCCTTCTCCGACTGACTTACTTCACTCAGCATAATACCCTCCAGTTCCATCCACGTTGAAGCAAATGGTGGGTATTTGTCATTTCTAATAGCTGAGTAATATTCCATTGTATACATAAACCACATCTTCTTTATCCATTCATCTTTCGTTGGACACCGACTATTGGGACCTCATCAAGATAAGAAGCTTTTGCACAGCAAAGGATACAGTCAACAAAACTCAAAGACAACCTACAGAATGGGAGAAGATATTTGCAAATGACGTATCAGATAAAGGGCTAGTTTCCAAGATCTATAAAGAACTTCTTAAACTCAACAGCAAAGAAACAAACAATCCAATCATGAAATGGGCAAAAGACATGAACAGAAATCTCACAGAGGAAGACATAGACATGGCCAACATGCACATGAGAAAATGCTCTGCATCACTTGCCATCAGGGAAATACAAATCAAAACCACAATGAGATACCACCTCACACCAGTGAGAATGGGGAAAATTAACAAGGCAGGAAACCACAAATGTTGGAGAGGATGCGGAGAAAAGGGAACCCTCATACACTGTTGGTGGGAATGTGAACTGGTGCAGCCACTCTGGAAAACTGTGTGGAGGTTCCTCAAACAGTTAAAAATAGACCTGCCCTACGACCCAGCAATTGCACTGTTGGGGATTTACCCCAAAGATACAAATGCAATGAAACGCCGGGACACCTGCACCCCGATGTTTATAGCAGTCTATATTAAGTTGATAGTCACTTAAGTTTAAGCTCATTCTTTACTCCTCTCCCCCACCCCCATTTTAAGTATATGGTGACATATTATTAATCCTTTTATTTTATGAATCCTTTGACTGATTTTTTATAGAAATATTTATTTTTACTGCTTTTGTGTTTTTTTTTTAAATTTTCATACTCTCACTTATGATCTTTCCTTTCCACTCAAATAGTCCTCTTTAATGTTTCTTGTAGAACTAATTTAGTGGTCATGAGCTCCTTTAGTTTTTGTTTGTCTCAGAAATTCTTTATCTCCCTTTCTATTCTGAATGATAGTCTTGTTGAATAGGGTATTCTTGGCTGCAGATTTTTCCCTTTCAGGACTTTGAATATATCATGCTCTATACCCTTCTAACCTGCAATGTATTTGATTAAAAAGCCCACCGTTAGCCTTGTGGGGTTTTCCCTGTATGTAGATGTCTTCTTTTCTCTCCCTGCTTTAATTTTTTTATTACTACTTTGACATTTTAATTACTAGCATCTTGGTGTGGACCTCCTTGGGTTGAATTTGGCGGGGGATCTCTATGCCTCCTGGATCTGGATATCTGTTTCCTTCCTCCAGATTAAGGAAGTTTTAAGCTACTATTTCTACAAATAAGTTTTCTGCCCCTTTCTCTCTTTCCTCCTGAGATTCCTATAATGCAAATGCTATTATTGCCTGATGGCATCATTGAGTTACCTAAGACTATTCTCATTTTTCATAATTTTCTTTCCTCTCCTTTTTTCACCTTGGTTACTTCCATTTATCTGTTGCTTTCCATTTATCTGACCGACTATCTGTCGGTCATTAATTCATTTCTCTTCTTTATCTGGCCTGCTATTTATTCTATCAAGTGTATTTTTAATTTCATTTATTGTGTTCTTCATCTCTAATTGGTTCTTTTTTATCTCTTTGTTAAGGGTCTCACTGATGTCCTCCACTCTTCTCTAGTCCAGTGAGTATCTTTATGGTCATTACTTTAAATTCTCTATCAGGCATGTTACTTATATGCATTTTGCTTTGATCTGTTGCTGTGATTTGGTCCTGTTCTTTCATTTGGCAGATATTTCTCTGTCTCATTTTGTCTGACTTTCTGTATTTGTTTTTGTGCATTAGGAAAGTAAGCTGCTTTTCTTGCTATTAATGATAATAGCCTTATGAAGAAGAAGTCCTATAGTGCCCTGTAGGCTGTGTCCCCTATTTCCCAGGGCCTGAGGCTTCAGGGAGTGTTTAGTTTTTTCCTATGTGTGTTGCAAGCCCTCTCCTGATGTTTTGGCCTCTTTTTTATTCAGTCTAGTTGTCTGTATGCAGATGCTCTTTTTGCCTGTTGTGGGTAATGTTTGGTCTCCAGCAGGAATAAGGTACATTTTAAATAGGTGTGCAGTGGTTTGCTTGTGAAATGAGACCTGCCCCTGCTGCTGCCAGAACTGAGGTTCCACAAAACACACAGTTCAGGAGTTGTGATGTTGACAGATTTTGGGCTGGTCTTCTGGAGGAGGGGCCCACTGTGCTGAGACTGAGGTAAGTGTGACTGGGAAGTGTGAATCCACTGAAGTGCAGGGAGTTAGGGTTTGGTGTAAATCAGTCAGCTGGTGAGTGTTGGTGCTGCTCTGGTTCTTGCAGGTGGTGACTATTTATGCATGGGGGTGGTGGTAGAGGAAATGGCACCTGCCATCTCCTTTGTTCCTGGAAGGATCACGCCATGATCCCCGTCTCTTTGGATCACACTGAACACATTGAGATGAGCAAATCACTCTCCCTCCCATCTGCCCCTGGCGTTTTTCAGACTCTTGGTTCTAGGCAGTATCTGCACAAGCTGTTTCTAATGCTGTCTCTTCAAGGGCAAAGACTCTGCTTCCTTTTGTCCTCCAGGCTCTTCTAGAGCCAAGCGTGCCGATTTTTAAAATTCTAGGCTTTAAGTTCTGCTGGTTGTAAGAACTCATGAAATTCAGCCTCTCTCGTTTTCAAAGGCAAATATGGGGATTCATCTTCATGAAATCTGTTTTTTTTTTATCTTCTCTATACCATCAGCTCCCTCTTTACTGTAGATGGTAATGGTCTGTTTAGCTCCTAGACCACATCTTCACCTTCCTACCTTCTTCAATGTGACCTCTTTTACTTTTACTTGTGGAGTTTGTTCTGCCAGTCTTCAGGTCATTTTTAAGATTTCTTATACTGATGTGTTATCTAGTTGTATCCATGGGATGAGGTGAGCTTAGGGTGCTCCTACTCTGCCGTCTTCACAGCTGGCCACAGTTCAGTAAATCTTAAGTGGTGTACTCCTCCTGCTTTGCTCATTAAAAAAATGTATGGCTATTCTAGTACCTTTATCTTTCCATATTATTTTTAGAATCCACTTGTGTGTATCTACAAAGAATCTTGTTGGGATTTTTATTGGGATTGCGCTAAATTTGTAGATCAATTTGGAAAGAACTGTCATTATAACTGTATGGGATCTTTCAATCTATGAACATAGGATCTTTTTCCATTTATTTAGGCCATGTGTGATTTCTTTCATCAGCATTTTGTAATTTTTATTATGCAGTTCATATATTGTTTGTTATGTGCTTTAATATTTCACTGGGAGGTTGTGAATGTTACTGGCTTTTTTATTTCAATTTCCAATTTTTCATGGGTAGTGTATAAGATTCTGATTTTTGTATTTCATTTTGTATCTTGCAGTCTTCCTAAACTCACGTATTAGTTCCAAGAGTCTTTTTTTGTAGAGACCCTTAGAGTTGTCTACATAGACTATCATGCCATTTGCAAATAGACGTAGTTTATTTTTTCCTTTCAAATCTGAAATCTTTTTATTTAATTTTCTTCCTTTTTTTCACTATCAAAGACTTCACATATGATTCTGAATAGGAGTGGTAAGAGCAGATATCATTGCTAGTTCCTGATTGTGGAGGAAAACATTCAGTCTTTTGGGAGATGGCGGAAGAGTAGGGTCCCCAAATCAACTGTCCCCACCAAATTACCTAGATAACCTTCAAATCATCCTGAAAATCTACAAATTCGGCCTGAGAATTAAAGAGAGAACAGCTGGAATTCTACAGTGAAAAGAGTTCACACTTCTATCAAGGTAGGAAGGGGGGGGAAGAAATAAAGAAAAAAAAAGGCATCCAAGGGGGAGGGGCCCCGCGAGGAGCCGGGCTAAGGCCGGGGCGAGTGCCCCCAGGCAGGACAGGAAAGATCCGTCCCAGAGAAGCAGGAGCTTCACCAATCTTTCCGGGTGGAAAGGCGCCCGCAGGGAGTTAGAGCAGGACCCCAGTAGGGCGGAGATAACCTCAGGCATCCTCGGACACTAACACAGCAAATGCGCACTGGGGAGAGTGCGCCGAGCTCCCTAAAGGGCTGCAGCACGCACGCATTGACCTGGGAGCAGCTCGGAGGGGCTTGGGCTGCGACTGCACGGAGAGGCGGCTGCTCCACCGGGAGCGCGACTCCAACAGCGCAGGCCCAGGAGCCCACGGCGCCACGGACACAGCCCAGGATCCGGCCTCCCCCCGGGACAGGCAGAGGCCGGGAGGGCCCAGGACAGCAAGGACGCTCCTGCCCCAGCTGAGCAGATCAGCGGCCCCGCCCCGGAGCCTCCAGGCCCTGCAGACCGAGATCTCTGTAGTTACTGCGGGAGCTGAATCCAGGGCTCCAGAGCTGCGGCAGCCACTGGGGTTGTTCCTCCTGGGGCCTCAAGGGGTAAACAACCCCCACTGAGCCCTGCACCAGGCAGGGGGCAGAGCAGCTCCCCCAAGTGCTAACACGTGAAAATCAGCACAACAGGCCCCTCCCCCAGAAGACCAGCTAGACGGACAAGTTCCAGGGGAAGTCAAGCGACTTAAAGTATACAGAAACAGGATGGTGGGGGGTGGGGGTGAATGGGTGACGGACACTGAGGGGGGCACTTGACGGGATGAGCACTGGGTGTTATTCTGTAAGTTGGCAAATTGAACACCAATAAAAAATAAATTTATTATAAAAAAAGAAAACATTCAGCTTTTTATCATTAAGTATGATGTAAGTTTTTTATAGATGTCTCTTATCTGATTGAGGAGATTTACTTCTTTATCTAGTTTATCAAGACTTATTTTCAGGCATGGATGTAGGTTTTTGTCAAATGCGTTTTTGGCATTTACTAAGATAATTATATATTTTTTCTTCTTTGGTTTGTTAACATGGAATTGATTGATTTTCAAACATTGAATCAGTCTTGCATTCCTGGGATAAACTCCATTTGTTCATAATATATTGTTCATTTTACACATTGTGGATTTTTTTTGGATTTGAATTAGTAAAATTTTGATGAGGATTTTTAAGTTTATGTTCATGGGACTATTTTTCTGTAGTTTTTTATGTATTGTTTTTGTCTATTTTTAATGTCAGGGTAATGCTGGCCTCATAAAATAAATTATAAAGTATTCCTTCCTTTCCATTCTGTGGAAGAGGTTGTATAGGGAACTTACTGATTTTTCCTTAAATGTTTGGTGGAAATCAGCATTTTTCTTTAGGAAGTTTTATTATTATGTATTCTCATTATTTTTTTTTAAATAGGGTTGATCAGGTTATCTATTTCTTTTGGGTGATCTGTGGTACTGTGTGGTTTTCAAGGAATTGGTCCATTTCATCTAAGTTGGAGAATGTATATGCATAGTTGTTCATAGGGCACTTTGTTATCTATTATTGTATGTGGAGTCAGTAGTGATATCTCCTCTTTCATTCATGATTTTGATTATTGTACTTTCTTTTTTTTTTGTCTGTCTTGTTAGAGAATTATCAATATTATTAATTTTTTTTCCAAGAACCATATTTTGGTTTTATGAATCTATTCTTTTTCTTTCTGAATCCTGTAGATTTCAGTTCTTTTTTTATTTGTTGATATTTAAATTCTAGTTAGTTAACATGTAGTGAAATATTAGGTTCAGGAGTAGAATTTAGTGACTCATCATTTACATATAATACCCAGTACTTAATCACAAGTGTCCTCCTTAATACCCATCATCTGTTTAGCCCATCCCCCACTCACCTCCCCTTCAATAAGCCTCAGTTTGTTCTCCATAGTTAAGAGTCTGTTTTATGATTTGCCTCTTAGTTTCCCCCTATGTTTTGTTTCTTAAATTCCACATATGAGTGAAATCATATCATATTTGTCTTCCTCTGACTGACTTATTTCATCTAGCATAATACAGTTCTTATATTTATTATTTCCTTTTTTCTGTTTGATTTGGGCACTTTTGTACAGAATTAGGGGACATGAGGGAAGGAACAAAATAGTTAAAGGAGATTAAGGGTACACTTATCTAGATGATCACTGAGTAATGTATAGGATTGTTGAATCATTATATTGTATACCTGAAACTAATATAACACTCTGCTAATTATACTTCAATAAAAAGAAGAGATGTTGATAATTGAAGATACTCTAATGGATCCCTCTCTAATGAAAATAGCCATTCCTCCCCCAAAATAAAACTCCTTATAATTTCTCTATATTGCACACAGATATCTAGAACAAATATCACAAGACTTTATCTCCTAAGCTCTTTCATCCTAGCCAAGCTTTTTAAATTATAAATAACTGCCTTACAATCGATCTTCTTTATACCTTCTCCTTTTTGTTAAGTTGATTGGGCCTTCTCTAAGTTAACTTGTATTTCCCCATTTCTGTTGTTTTCTCCTTTTGTAAGTCCAGCCTGCTTCATATATTACTTTCTACTCTAAGCAGATTGCCATCTGCAAACCCATAGAAAGCTCTTTTTCCTTTATCCCAAACCAAATTTAGTGCAGAATGTTTAAGAACTGCTTTTTATTGTGTAGCTACTATGTACCAGACACCATGCTAAACACTTTATATGCGTTTTATCTAATCTACGCAACAAATCCTTTGTTAGTGGCTATTATCTATTTCACTGAGAATAACAGAAGCTCAGAGAAGTAACATGATTTTCCAAGCCATAGAACTAATATACAGTAGAGCTAAAATTTAAATTTAAGTCTGTCGGATTGCAAAGCTACACTCATCGACCTTATATAGTCTTTTGGTATACTCCAATATTCTCCTTTTATTAAAATAAAAATATTTTATGTTCACCAGATAGCTTAGATAGCTATAACTAATGTATTATACCATAGTTCATTCTCATTCTAATTTCTCCATAAATATAAAACAGCTTGACTCTTACCAAGGGTTGTAGCTCACCTCTATTATAGAGTTTTAATTACCCGAGCTGCTTGCGAGTTCTTACATAATATTTTGAAAGTCTCATCTTTCTGGCACCATCTTTCTCTTTTATCCAAGCCTGCTTCAAACATACTGGTATAATTCAGGGATTTACAAATTGTAGTGTGTTTCAGAATCACCAGCAGAGCTTATTAAACATACTTGGGCTCCACCCCAGAGTTTCTGACTCAGTAGATCTGGAGTGAGGCCCAAGAATTAGCAGTTGTAAAACTTTTCCAGGTGAAGCTGATATTTCTGGTTCAGGGACCTCGCTTCAAGTATCACTGGTATAATGATATGGCTTGATCAAATGGTCTTTGGTATGTTTTCATTATATTGATAGAATTATAAATTAATTCACAATTAATTGTGAATTCCCACTTCTTTTATGAGTTTAGAACAGATGGAGGAAAAAATATAAAGAAGAAAAATCTGAAGAATACAAGTCACTGAAGTTGTTCCACACAAAATATTTTCCATCACCAACAAAACTTGAAAAACTCTATACAACATGTCACCCATTTAGAAGATCATAATGTATATTAACTTATGAAAAGCTATAATTATGTCAGCAAAGCTACTTCTGAAAGTATATTTAACCAAGTATTTCTTAAACTCAGTTGGATGCAAAGCACTTTTCTAGGTATAACACTCTATAGACTGGTGTTATTCAAGACATACCTTGAGAAATGCTGTTGTAAGTTATCTTTTTACAAGAAAGGTCAGATTTCCCTGGGGATCTGCCAGAATCACAGAATCTTGGTCTCTGTTCAACTGCATTAAAATCATATGGAGGAGTGATTTACTTTGTCTAGAATTGAAGTCTGGTTTACTCTAGTGTGGCTCTTGAAACATTGAAATTAATTCTGAATAAAATTACACCACAGTTAGAATTTACTTAAGGACTGAGATTCAGAAACCAGTATAGGGGATAACCAAAGTTCTCTCAGATATCATTTATCTCTATTCTAAGTATGTGTATCATCAGACACCTGATAATCTGGTATAGACTTTTAACTGAATTGATGTCAGATGAAACTGTTAAGTTTGTAAACTTCACCATTCATGTTTTTTAAATCAAAACAATGTTTTTTCATATCTGATATTCTGAGACATTTCCCAGTCTAAAGTTTCCCAACAACAGTTAAGCAAGATCAACTTTAAGATCTGTCAGAAGGCTGGAATGGAGTTCTGCTAGACAAGTGACCTGGATCCATTTAGTAAAACATAGGTGCTTTCATACAATGTCTCATTATTCATCTCTCTCTAACCAATGCTTATTGACTTTTTACATATGAACATACTTGTCTTATCATAGAGAAGGCAGAAATAATGAGAAGGCCTGAGTGTCATTCCCATAAAACAAGAGGTGGAGTACAGAATTAGTTATACACATAAAAACACTACTGCTGATGATATTCATTTGATGTTAAATTTATAATTACTTGTATTGTTTAAAATTCTAAGATGGTTCTGTACATCCTTTTGGTAAATTAATTACTGATCTATTTTACCTCAATAGTTTTAGGTAGCTAAGCTTTTCAAAAACCAGGCCCATTCATATTTGCTTTCATACCCTATTATTTAAAAAAAAATCTCATACATCATCTGTGAGTAATATAGCTAAAAGCTTATACATGGACAGTGCATTATAATTAGCAGATACTTTCTCATTTGATTCTAATAACAATTTTATGAGCTAGGAAAAATCAAAACTTTTTTAGATGATCTTCAAACATACGTCAAAATATAATCACTGTTTTTTTAATTACCAATAATGTGCACAGCAAACATTCCTGATTCTTAACCCATCCCTTACTCCCAACATCAATATAGGAAGTTTCATTTTCTGCTTTATTCATCTCTTTATTTAATTTTAAAAAATAAATATTTATTTGAGAAAGAGAGGGAGCATGAGTGGGGGATGGGGGAGGGGAGGAGAGGGACAGAAGCAGACACCTTAATGAGTGCAGAGCCCAACATGGGGCTCAATCTCACGACACTGTGATCATGACCAGGGCCAAAACCAAGAGTCAGACACTTAACTGACTGAATGACCCAGGTGTCCCCAACTATTTGTATTTTTAAAGAATGAATTATTTCTATAATCAGGAACAAATATTTTTAAAATTGTGTTAGAACTGAATTAGTTTCTAAGGGGATATCAGTTCTAAGGGGAAATTGAATCTATCATATAAATGAGTTTTTTCAGTACTAAACATAAAATATCTATAGTACTGAGTAAAACATTATAATTGCCAGAAATATAATTAAGGATTCTCTGAACAAGTCTGGAGCTGAAAAAGGAATCAACTGTTATTATTCTATCCACCAATGTTAGAAGGGTAGCATAATCATGAAACTTGCCGAATGCTTTGAGGTTTTAAGTAGAAAACAGGCAAATACCCTTATTAAACAGCCAAATATATTTATATGCATTTATTAATAAAATAGTTGAGTATTAATATAATCTGCATTAAGGAGAAATAATAAAATTGGAGAGGCAGATCATTGAAGGCACAAATGAATTCTCAGAAAAGGAGCAGAAACTAGGGTAAAAAAAATTGATAAACCTCTCTGAGGTGAACCAGGGTGGTCAAATTTATTTCATAGTTAGATGTGGTTTGTCTACCAGAAAGTGCCTAACCTCATTTCTTATATACCATCCCTGATCTTTAAGCTCTCACTTTCACTGCCTCTCTCTCATACCCAGGGATGGGGAAGAATAATGAATGTGGCTCAAGGATTTCACACCTTAATGTTTGCCCAAGTGCATAAATATGGTTGCCTCAAAATACCATCTATTCAAGAAACATGGACAATAGGAACAGCCCTTATTTTATGGATGAAGGAATTTTTATTTATCTCTACTACTTAATAGGTCATGTCTTGGCTGCAGATATTAACAGTACTATGTTTATGTGTGTGTGTGTGTGCTTGGGTGTATTTTAAAACCAGATTTCAACAATCAGAGCTGACTGGATGACCTCACTCACCCATTCCCTGTTCACAAGTAAACTTACCCAAAATGATACTGGTAAAGAAATAATAGCTTATTAATCTGATATTTTGCCAGGCTGTTTGGCAGGTCACGTGTTTCTAATTAAATTTTCATTGATTCTTGAGAAATAGCATTAAAGATAACAAGGATTATATTTGAAACACTAAAGGCAAATACATAGTATAATTTTTAAAGAATTTCCAAAGTTGATTTTCAGCATTTTTCTCACCTCTCCCCCATAAAAATTCCAAAGAAATTAAGGAGTCAATCCCATTGACAGTTGCACCCAAAAGCATAAGATACCTAGGAATAAACCTAATCAAAGAGGTAAAGGATCTATACCCTAAAAACTTTAGAACACTTCTGAAAGAAATTGAGGAAAACACAAAGAGATGGAAAAATATTCCATGCTCATGGATTGGCAGAATTAATATTGTGAAAATGTCAGTGTTACCCAGGGCAATTTACACGTTTAATGCAATCCCTATCAAAATACCATGGACTTTCTTCAGAGAGTTGGAACAAATTTTTTTAAGATTTGTGTGGAATCAGAAAAGACCCCAAATAGCCAGGGGAATTTTAAAAAAGAAAACCATAGCTTGAGGCATCACAATGCCAGATTTCAGGTTGCACTACAAAGCTGTGGTCCTCAAGACAGTGTGGTACTGGCACAAAAAGAGACACATAGGTCAGCGGAACAGAATAGAGAATCCAGAAGTGAACCCTCAACTTTATGGTCAACTAATATTTGACAAAGGAAGAAAGACTATCGACTGGAAGAAAGACAGTCTCTTCAATAAATGGTGCTGGGAAAATTGGACATCCACATGCAGAAGAATGAAACTAGATCACTCCCTTGCACCATACACAAAGAGAAACTCAAAATGGATGAAAGATCTAAATATGAGACAAGATTCCATCAAAATCCTAGAGGAGAACACAGGCAACACCCTTTCTGAACTTGGCCACAGTAACTTCTTGCAAGATTCATCCATGAAGACAAGAGAAACAAAAGCAAAAATGAACTATTGAGACTTCATCAAGATAAGAAGCTTTTGCACAGCAAAGGATACAGTCAACAAAACTAAAAGACAACCTACAGAATGGGAGAAGATATTTGCAAATGATGTATTAGATAAAGGGCTAGTTTCCAAGATCTATAAAGAACTTATTCAACTCAACAGCAAAAAACAAACAATTCAATCATGAAATGGGCAAAAGACATGAAGATAAATCTCACAGAGGAAGACATAGACATGACCAACAAGCTCATGAGAAAATGCCCTGCATCACTTGCCATCAGGGAATACAAATCAAAACCACCATGAGATACCACCTCACACCAGTGAGAATGCTGAAAATTAACAAGGCAGGAAACCACAAATGTTGGAGAGGATGTGGAAAAAGGGGAACCCTCCTGCACTGTTGGTGTGAATGTGAACTGGTGCAGCCACTCTGGCAAACTGTGGAGGTTCCTCAAAGTGTTAAAAATAGATCTGCCCTAGGACCCAGCAATTGCACTGCTGGGGATTTACCCCAAAGATTCAGATGCAATGAAACACCGGGACACCTGCACCCCGATGTTTCTAGCAGCAATGTCCACAATAGCCAAACTGTGGAAAGAGCCTCAGTGTCCATCGAAAGATGAATGGATAAAGAAGATGTGGTTTATGTGTACAATGGAATATTACTCAGCCATTAGAAATGACAAACACCCACCATTTGCTTTGACGTGGATGGAACTGGAGGGTATTATGCTGAGTGAAATAAGTCAATCGGAGAAGGACAAACATTATATGGTCTCATTCATTTGGGGAATATAAAAAATAGTGAAAGGGAATAAAGGGGAAAGGAGAAAAAATGAGTGGGAAATATCAGAAAGGGAGACAGAACATGAAAGACTCCTAACTCTGGGAAAAGAACTAGGGGTGGTAGAAGGGGAGGTGGGTGTGGGGTGGGGGTGGCTGGGTTACGGGCACTGAGGTGAACACTTGACGGGATGAGCACTGGGTGTTATTCTATATGTTGGCAAATTGAACACCAATAAAAAGTAAATTTATAAAAAAATCCAAAGATTCTTTTTAAAGTCATTTATGAAGCATAAGTTCAAAACTGCTTTTGATTTTCCACCTAGAAGATTTATTAGATGGCCAGATACAGAACACAATTTTAAAATTTATATAGCAAAAAAAAATGCAGTAAGCAAGAGCTTAGTCTCAAAAATGAGTTGCTTTATATTAAAATCCTAGATCCATCATTTGCTAGTTGTTTAATTTTGGGAAATGTGTCTCTCTGTGTCTGTGCCTTAGTTCCTTACCTATACACCCTCATAAAGTTGTGAAGATGACAGGTAAATCATGCAAAATTTCTCATACAGTACCTGGTCATAGTAAGTTACCAGTAAATCACTACTTTTTGTTCACTTAGCAGATAAAAGGTTGGGTAGCCAGCTCAATGATATTCTCCTCCTCTCTAAGATGGTGACAATGTGCTAGGTTCTATGGTGTATATTCACACTAGGAAGATACGCCTTTTCTGAAGATACACTTGGTGAGTATTCTCTAGTTCAGTGATGCTGAAGTATACTGCAAGGCAAAATTTGGTGAGTAGGCATTATGATTGTAGTTTCAGATTGCAATAAATATAAGTGCTGAGAATGTTTAAATCTCATTTCATAAAGTAAGGCACCTCTTAGGACTCACGGCTCCCTTACTAGATATTAAAAAAGAAATCGAACTCAGTATTTCCTAGGGTACACATAAAGTCAGGGTACATTCCTTTGTAAAAATGCAAAACAATAAATATAAATGCTGAAATGCAAAGCATTTGTGGAATGGTAAGATCTTTCTTGACCGATCTCCCATTTATAGATACAATTAAATCATTTAGACAACTCTACTTCAATATATGTTAGAAAGTCATAGGAGGTCTGGAGCAAGATACACAGGTCCATAAATTAGAGTTGCTAGACAGAGACCCCATAGCAATCTTCCTTAAATGAAATTACCAGCTGGGTTGTGCAAAGAATGCAAATTTATCTTTGAAAATTAGTGTTTCCCTAGGCTAATACCTTGTCTTTTGTTCTGGGACTCTGGAATGATAATACCCATGCCTATAATTCTCTTTGCTAAGTTTAAGAACCATGGGAAGGTCACTTTCATGTGATGTTTGCGACTTTTTTTCTCTAGGAAGTTTAGGCATGAGCCTGTCTTTGTCTGCCTATTTACAGTTAAATGAATTTCCAAGCCTGTGGACTCGGAAGATCTGGTTTCATCCCTAAAATTCTTCATTTCTGTTCTTTCCAGACTCTCTTATCTACTTGAATGCAGCCTTGTATCTTTGTGGCAAAGCAGGGCCTCTCCTGGCAGGTAATCCTGAGGGGCGTGTCAGTACCATTTCCTGGAGCAATCTTACAGGGTGGTTCTGCTTTTTATTTGCGCTCAAATGCTCAAATAACTTTGCTCCCTCCTCTGCAGCTGCCAGACCAGTTCCTGCTGCTGCTCAGGTAACTCTAACCTCTCCTGGGCACCACTATAGGCAGAGGGGGTTGATAAATGACTTCTACGTGTGCCTGCTTGCCTTCCTTCTTACCCTTATTCACGAGCATGCTCTCTCTCTCTCTCTCTCTCTCTCTCTCTCTCTCTCTATTTGTTCCATAGGGAGAGCGTCTGGGAAGTACCTTGCTGACCATTAAGAACATCATGAGCTCAAGCTATTGGAGTGAGATGAGCAGCAGCAGCTGTGGGACTCCACAGCCCCCAGAGGTGCTGCAGTGCCAGCCTCAGCATTACCACTGCTACCATCAGTCAAGCCAAACCCAGAACCCTCCAGAAAAAAATGTAGTGTATGAGAGAGTGAGGACCTACAGTGGGCCAATGAACAAGGTGGTTCAGGCCTTGAACCCCATCACCTCACAGGAAGTGCTCTCTCCTATTAAAACTGTCTCTTCCCACCAAAATTTGGTTTGGAGCAACCATTCTCAGGTACCATAAAGATAACTATGCCAGATTTGTAGAGAGAACCTCATTTCCTTTCTTTCTGCTTTTTCTACTTCTCTGCCTATTCTATAGGATGTTATCTTTTGGTGGACTGCAGCTATATAAGCAATATACGGTCATCCAAATTCCTTCTCTTGTTGTTTTTTTTTTTCATTTACTAGTGCCTGTGGTTGTTTAACAGCTCCAATGAGTTTCATAATCTAACTAGAGCATAGGATGACTCATTTTTTTGTTGGATTTGATTGAAGTTTCAGAACCGGGGTATTCTTTTGCCCCTACTGTAAAGCAATCCTCAACTTAAATACAATATTTTTTGTAGAATAAGTTCACATTGATTCACTTTATTTCAGAAGTAAACAGATTTTTTATATTAAATATGGCAGTTCAGAGACAATGGCTTATATGGAGTGAAAAGCAGTTATTTGTGTTCAGCAAATAGTATGCTGCTCCTGGATAAGTGACATGAACAAATATCTGTACAGATTGTCATATGTGTTTCATCTTCTGAAAATGACACACTGGTGTCAGCCAAAGTGAATAATATATGAAATATTGGTAAGAGGATTGAAAAAGTGGATATAGGATTCAGGAAGGGCAGATATAAGTAATTGTTATACAAAAACTTTAAAAAGCAGAACTCTAAGACACCTTTTAAAATAAAATAATTTTTTAATAAAATAAATTTGCCTTTAAAGGGGTTATTTTAGCATCAGTATATGTGCTAATAATCTTGCCAATGAATGTAAAGGAACATTGCAAGGCTATATAAAATTAAAAGCTCTGTTGTGTTTTCATTCTTTGAATACCCTCACACTAAATTTGCATGACTTTAAGCTTTCTGGAAACATCTGTCCAAACTAAAATTATGTTTTCAAGATAAAAATTTATACTGTAAAAATTCAAAAAGCAATCATTGGAATAATATCTGATGTTATATTATTTTACTGATCTAGAATAATACAAGTTATTTTCCCCAAAGCCACAATTTATGGTAGGATATGAAGCAATATTTCTAAAGTATATGTTAAAACTCTTTAAAATATTTTTTAAAGATATAGATAACACAACAACTACAAAGGCCACAATTTTACTGGTATTTAATGCTTAGCTTAATTTGAGGGAAAAATATGAAGAAAAAAATCTAGGATTTACTGTCAGTAGTTTCCTAGTTGAAAAAAACTCCACCTGATTTGAAGTCAAAAGGAAGAAAAAATATGAAGGTAAAAAATACTACTTTGTATAACTGATAATAATGTGAATGAACATGCCAATATTTAGCATTAGGATGTTAATGAACAACAAAGTAGGTGTCATCTATGTTCCTTGTTAGCCCCTAAACAATGCAAAAACAAGTTACCATTTATTATAGAAATGCTAAAATCACCCTATCTGGCATAGTTATTTAAAAACAATAATTTCTTTTCTTGTCAACTTACTAGTAAAGATAGATAAAAACTTAACAGCAAAAATTTAGCAAATTATAAATACTGACTACATATTAACTTTTAGGATCACTTTATTGTATATTCCTTAGTTCAACTTTCATTTTTAATAATCTCAGGACCAAGCTGTTTGAGCTTTTTTATAGGACTTATCGTCTCTTTACCTGATAATTACTAAAGAGATTCTTATAAGACTATCTCCTTCCTGAAACATATTTCCCTGTAGAGGAGTTTATAAAGAAACCTAGGGACACAAAATATTGCCGCAAAAACTGGGATAAGAGATTGGAATGGGGTGTTCTGAAGTCTGAAGTTATTTATAATTGAAACGAAAGAAAACTAAGGGGTGTGTGAGGATGAGGTAGTTGAAATTCTGGATATGTAGTAAAGGACAATTTAAAGCATTTAATTTACAATTTTAATTTAGGGACGCTGGGTGGCTCAGTGGTTGAGCGTCTGCCTTTGGCTAAGGTTGTGATCCCAGAGTCCCAGAATTGGGTCCTTCATCAGACTTCCTGCAAGGAGCCTGCTTCTCCCTTTGCCTATGTCACTGCCTCTCTCTCTCTCTCTCTCTCTCTCTCTCTGTCTCTCATGAATAAATAAATAAGATCTTTACAAAATAAAATAAAATTTTAATTTAATTTATTAAAAATTTATACAAATTTAATTTATTAAAAAGGAAAGTTGAATTAAGGAGTATACAATAAAGTAATCCTAAAACTTGTTCTATAGTAAATATTTATAATTTGTTAAATTCCTGCTGTTAAATTTTTATTTCTCTTTAATAGCAAATTGACAAAAGAGATTAATGTTTTTAAATGTTTAAGGACATTCCCTTAGTGAAATAAGAAGAAAATTTGACTATAAAATTTCAAACTGAGTTAGATATCAAAGGGTATTTACGAGTCTACTAAAAGATAATTTGGCAAGAAAGCTTTTTGATAGCTGTCACAAATAATGTGATGAAGAAACTCTATTTTATTTTTCTTTCTCCCTGTTTTTTGGCAGGATGACATTGTGTAAAGTAGAACCTAGATTTTGAAATTAATCTGAAATTAATTAATACTAATGTAATGGGTAAGACGTGGCAGCAGCTTTATAACATACAATGCCAAACAAAAGCAAACAATACATATTACTCAAAATCCTTTTTTGTTTGTTTCCTGTTTTAATAAAGTCTCTCTTTAATATGTCATATTTTATTTTATTTTATTTAATATGTCATGTTTTAGAGACATTTTGAGTTGGTATGTAGCAACTATTCTGATGCTAGAGTTTGTGATTCTGGCAGGTAGGAGAATGTGTATTATAATCAACTGCTGGTCATCACAAATTCAGTTAAATTTTTACTTTATCTTTTAGCATTTTGGTGTTTTTAGATAATTAAGATAATTTATAAGATTTAAAAAATATATATAATTGGTGTGCCGAGCTGGGTCACTCAGTAAAGCATGTGACTCTGCTTCTCAAGATTGTTAGTTCAAGCCCCATGATAGATGTGGAGCCTACATTAAAATAAATAAAATAAAATAAAATAAAATAAAATAAAATAAAATAATTATATATAAAATAATTATATATAATTATATACAATAATTATATTTATATAATAAAATATGTTCCCACTGAAAAACTGAAATTGATGTCACTCTTCTTTGTTTCCCTCCAGATCTTAATTTTAGCTTATGTAGTAGATATTTTAGATTTAACTAATGCTCTTTACGACACTTTAGTATTTTCTATTTGGCTTTTTAGTACGTGTTTTTCCTCTATCACCTTCTGGTGCAATAAAATGGTGTTTATAAGTATAAACATATTTTAAATTTCTCTAGATATACTGTTGCTTTGTTTCCTGTCTATAATTATTAATATATTTTATTATTCTCTCAGTTATTTTTTATCTGGTTGATAGAGCAGTGAAAATTGAATGCAGAAAACAGACAATGTAGAAATTGTCTAAATTCATTCTAGAATTAAAATTACCAGGTTGATCCATATGGACAGGTAAAATCAAACACGGGGTAATCAAGGGCACAGATGCATTTAAAACTGAATGCAGTCTTGTGAATACATGAAGTTCTAGAAACTACACAAAACAAAATAAAACAACTTACAGCTCAATCTTTTAAAAAGCTTAAGTATTAACTTACCATCATTAACTCAAAATGAAATACTGCCTTAATGAATGCCATTGATGCAAAATTACTCAACATATATATTTCCCATCCACTAATCTAGCTTTTCATGTTCAAGATATTTTCCATGTATGCAAAAGGAAATCTGTTGTGTGAGAGAGAATTGAATTAAAATAAAATATTTTTAATAACAGTGATTCATTGAATTGAATATTTATTAATTGCCTATTATGGGGGAATCACTGTGATTATTTGGATGACTACTGTTTGCTTATCTCAGGGAGAGTCCACCTTGAAGATAGATATACAGGATTTGGTCTGTAAGTGTTCCATATATCTCTATTTCATTTTTAAATATTATTTTGTGCTTTGGCCATCAATATTTTATTGAATAAAACAAGTTTTAGTCAAAGAAAGGACCTCTTAATGTGTGTCCTCTTAATATGGGTTACCATTATTTTCAAGCTAAAACTTGCAACCAAATTTAACTCTAGAAATTGGTCAGGGAAAATGTGTTTTTATGTGTGTTATTGATAGCCTCTGCTATCAATAATTACTCAGTTTGGGTTTATCTTTGTTCACATGATTTTTCCCCCTTTTCTTTGGTGATGAAAATTGTGGGTAGGTCCCTTGCTGTGCCAGGATTTCTATACAGTATCAGAAAAATTTCCTGTTCTGTGGGGAGGGGTGTGTTGCTTTGATAAATTGTTGTTCAAGGGTGTGTTCACTAAAGTGAATGATTGTTCAGGGAAGTAGGTTGTAGAGAAAGGAATGAGGTCATAAGATAAAGAGGCCCATGTTTTCAGCTTTGATCAGCCCTTTTATACTTGCAGTTACATAAAGATGTAGAAATTGTAAGTCCAACTAATTGCTGGGTAAAAATGCCCATGCCAATTGTTTCTTGTTTAAGGGAGATTTGATAAATTGCTGGGCCTGTTTTCCGGCCATGAAACCACAAGCTGTCCTTGTGTGTGTTTGTGGCAAGGTGGGGAAGGGAAGCGAGGCAAGGCAAGGGGAAAGGTGAACTGGTCCTCAAACTGCTGTGATCCAAATTTCTTTTCGCGGCAATGGCAATTCATGGTAAAACAACTGGGATATTTGCCATGCTCTTAAATACCATTTATTTTTATTTAAATTTTTTTATTTGACTGTAGCTGAAAAACAATGTTACATAGTTTCAGGTGTACTACATAGTAATTCAACTTCTGTATATATTATGCTATGCTCACCACAAGTGTAGCTACAATCTGCCCCCATTCAACATTAATATAACTGTAGCTCTGACCTATGCTTTTTATTCCAGTGATGTATTCATTCCATAACTGGAAGCCTATATTTCCCACTCTCCTTCACCCATTTTCTCCATACCCTCACACCCCTTCCTTCTGGCAATCATCAGTTTGTTCTTTGTATTTATAGTCTGATTCTGCTTTTTGTTTATTAAACCCCATTTAAAAGTGAAAACCTTTATAAACAAGTATATTTGAGCTTACTTTTTTTTTTTTACATCAGCAGCTATGGTGTTAGCATCCTTTTTTTGATTTCTAATGGAGCATATATATGTCTAGTTTTTAAAGACAAAAAGCATGTACTTCAAAGAGACTGTATACTTTATTTTTTCTCCTAATTTCCTTCAGGAAAAGGAGAGAAAAAATGAGTCTCTTAAATGAGGGATTTCCTTTGGAGGAAAAGGATGAGGGGAAGAAGTTTTATTTCTAGCACAGTCTATTGCTTTCTTAACATGAGAACAGAATTACAGGTTTTATCCTAAATCAAGGAAGTGTTTGTTTGATCTAAAAAAATATTGTAATTTATATGTTTCTTCCTGTACAAAGTTCAGAACAACATTGAACAATAACCTGAGGCAGGTGTTTAACCATGTTATTGGCTTTGAAAGGTTTTCACAGAAGCATCTTTTAAACTATTCAGGGAATGTATTCAAATGGCAGTTTGCCTTGCCAAATTCTGTCAGCATAAATATCAGATCGTATTTAAAGATATTGCCTCTTTTGAAACTGTGGTCCTGAACTGTTCATAAGTCACTACTATTACTTTCAGTGATTCTCATAGTCATTTTTTTATTTAAATTTATTTTTTATTGGTGTTCAATTTGCCAACATATAGAATAGCACCCAGTGCTCATCCCATCAAGTGTCCACCTCAGTGCCCGTCACCCAGTCACCCCCATCCCCCGCCCATCTCCCCTTCCCCTCCCCTTCCACCACCCCTAGTTCATTTCCCAGAGTTAGAAGTCTTTCATGTTCTGTCTCCCTTTCTGATAGTTCCCACTCATTTTTTCTCCTTTCCCCTTTATTCCCTTTCACTATTTTTTATATTCCCCAAATGAATGAGACCATATAATGTTTGTCCTTCTTTGATTGACTTATTTCATTCAGCATAAATGTCATTTTAAGACCCCTTCTTGGAACATTGTATAATTTATTAGTTTTTCAAAGTTTTAAAGTTCAAATTACACAGTATGAGCATTCCATGTTCATTTCAACAAGCTTCCAAATATTTAAAGAACAAAGGCTTATACTGTGTGTGTAATCTCTATTCTTATTCCCAGCAATCTTGCCATCTCTCCTGTATTTATTGCACCAAAGTCTTGAACTCTTTGATAAGAGTTATCAATAAGAAATGATAGCTAGTAGGTGTTGGCTAAAGAGGTTCATATTTTTCAGAGTATAAAGATGAGTTGCAGGAAACATTGTGTGGAGAAAACGCCCATACAAATGAATCTATGTGGAATGACTCATAGAGGGCTATAAATAATAAACGGGCAGAACATACTCATATGCTGCCTTAATATATTAGGCTTGCAGTGGTAGTCCTAACGTACTACTGAAAGGGAGGATGAAAATGTTACAAGCTGAACCAAAAGAAAAACAAAAGAAAAACCACAGCATGCAAAATATTTGGCAATTTGTTTTAAGAACAACACATTACACCTACAGTATAGATATACTTCCATATGTATTTGCCAGTGTTTCCCTTGTAAGTCTGTGATTCTGATTTTCAATAGCCTTGTTCCAAAAAAAAGAAATATTTTTATTGTCGTGGGAATATATCCTGGAGTTCTGTCAATTGGTTGTAAATTATTGTAATATATGAAGAGATTGAGTAACACTATCAACTCTTTGCACACTAATAAAACTACACAATTTTCTGATTTGGGAAAAAATGAAAAGAAGGTCAGCATAATCAGGAAAGTGACTTATCTAATAATTATTAAAAATCATACTCTTACTTTTATAGACCATTTTCTTTTAAAATGAGAGCCTATTCTGGAATTTAACTAGAAGCAGATCAGACAAACCATAATTAAAAGTCAGAAGGAATATCAAGGCAGTAGTCTCTTTTTTTAAGTTTTTATTATAATTCTGGTGTGGGCACTTGGATGGCTCAATGGTTGAGTGTCTGCATTTGGCTCAGGTCATGATCCTGGGGTCCTGGGATGAAGTTCCACATCAAGCTCCTGGCAGGGAGCCTGCTTCTCCCTCTACCTATGTCTCTGCCTCTCTCTGTGTGTCTCTCATGAATAAACTTAAAAAACTTTAATTCCGGTTAGTTAATATGCAGTGTAATATTAGTTTCAGGTGCACAATTTAGCGATTCAACAATTCCATACATCACCCAGTACTCATCACAATTACCCGCCTTATTCCCCATCACCTATTTAACCCATCCCCTCTGGTAACCAACAGTTTGTTCTCTATAGTTAAGAGCCTGTTTCTTGGTTTGCCTCTCTTTCTCTCTTTATTCCTCTTCGCTCATTTGTTTTGTTTCTTAAAATCCACATATGAGTGAAATCACATGGTATTTGCCTTTCTCTGACTTATTTCACTTAGCATTATATTTTTGTATTCTTTGGATAAATATTCAATAGTGCAATTGATTGTTGAATTATTGGGCAGTTTCTATTTTTAACTATTTGAGGAAGCTCCATACTGTTTTCCAGAGTAGTAAAGGAGTACCAGTTTACATTACCACCAATAAGCGCAAGAGGGTTTCTCTTTCTCCATATTGTTGCCAAAACGTCGTTTTTGTGGGTGTGTGTGGTTTTTTTAGCCATTCTGACAGGTGTGAGGAAATATTTCATTGTAGTTTTGATTTGCATTTTCAGGACAGTAGACTTAAATAAGTTTTATTTCTTTAATAAATTTATTTTTTATTGGTGTTAAATTTGTCAACATGAGGAATAACACCCAGTGCTCATCCCGTCAAGTGCCCAACTCATTGCCCGCCACCCAGCCACCCCCCCACCTCCCCTTACACCACCCTTGCTTCTTTTCCCAGAGTTAGGAGTCATTCAGGTTCTGTCTCCCTTTCTGATATTTCCCACTTAATTTTTCTACTTTCCCTTTTATTCCCTTTCACTACTTTTTATATTCCCCAAGTGAATGAGACCATATAATGTTTGTCCTTCTCTGATTGACTTATGTCACTCAGCATAATACCCTCCAGTTCCATCCACGTTGAAGCAAATGGTGGGTATTTGTCGTTTCTAATGGCTGAGTAATATTCCATTGTATACATAAACCACATCTTCTTTATCCACTCATCTTTCATTGGACACCGAGGCTCCTTCCACAGTTTGGCTATCGTGGCCATTGCTGCTATAAACATCGGGGTGCAGGTGTCCCGGCGTTTCACTGCATCTGTATCTTTGGGGTAAATCCCCATCAGTGCAATTGCTGGGTCGTAGGGCAGATCTATTTTTAACTCTTTGAGGAACCTCCACACAGTTTTCCAGAGTGGCTGCACCAGTTCACATTCCCGCCAACAGTGTAAGAGGGTTCCCTTTTCTCCGCATCCTCTCCAACATTTGTGGTTTCCTGGTTTGTTAATTTTCCCCATTCTCACTGGTGTGAGGTGGTATCTCATTGTGGTTTTGATTTGTATTTCCCTGATGGCAAGTGATGCAGAGCATTTCTCATGTGCGTGTTGGCCATGTCTATGTCTTCCTCTGTGAGATTTCTGTTCATGTCTTTTGCCCATTTCATGATTGGATTGTTTGTTTCTTTGGTGTTGAGTTTAAGAAGTTCTTTATAGATCTTGGATACTAGCCCTTTATCTGATACGTCATTTGCAAATATCTTCTCCCATTCTGTAGGTTGTCTTTTAGTTTTGTTGACTGTATCCTTTGCTGTGCAAAAGCTTCTTATCTTGATGAAGTCCCAAGAGTTCATTTTTGCTTTTGTTTCTTTTGACTTCGTGGTTGTATCTTGCAAGTTACTGTGGCCAAGTTCAAAAAGGGTGTTGCCTGTGTTCTCCTCTAGGATTTTGATGGAATCTTGTCTCACAGTTAGATCTTTCATTCATTTTGAGTTTATCTTTGTGTATGATGCAAGAGACTGGTCTAGTTTCATTCTTCTGCATGTGGATTGCCAAATTTCCCAGCACCATTTATTGAAGAGACTGTCTTTCTTATAGTGGATAGTCTTTTCTCCTTTGTCGAATATTAGTTGGCCATAGAGTTGAGGGTCCACCTCTAGATTCTCTATTCTGTTCCATTGATCTATGTGCCTGTTTTTGTACCAGTACCACACTGTCTTGATGACCACAGCTTTGTAGTAAAACTTGAAATCTGGCATTGTGATGCCCCCAGCTATGGTTTTCTTTTTTAATATTCCCCTCGGTATTTGGGGTCTTTTCTGCTTCCACACAAATCTTGAAATAATTGAAATAATTTCTTCCTACTCTCTGAAGAAAGTCCATGATATTTTGATAGGGATTGCATTAAACATGTAAATTACCCTGGGTAACATTGACATTTTCACAATATTAATTCTTCCAATCCACGAGCATGGAATATTTTTCCAATTCTTTGTGTCTTCCTCAAGTTCTTTCAGAAGTGTTCTGTAGTTTTTAGAGTATAGATCCTTTACCTCTTTGGTTGGGTTTATTCCTAGGTATCTTATGCTTTTGGGTGCAACTGTCAATGGGATTGACTCCTTAATTTCTCTTTCTTAAGTCTCATTGTTAGTGTATAGAAATGCCTGGGCTTCTGGGCATTGATTTTGTATCCTGCCACACTGCCAAATTGCTGTATGAGTTCTAGCAATCTGGGGTGGAGTCTTTTGGGTATTCTATGTAGAGTATCATGTCATCTGCGAAGAGGGAGAGTTTGACTTCTTTGCCAATTTGAATGCCTTTTATTTCTTTTTGTTGTCTGATTGGTGAGGCTAGGACTTCTAGTACTATGTTGAATAGCAGTGGTGAGAGTGGACATCCCTGTCTTGTTCCTGATCTTAGGGGAACGGCTCCCAGTGCTTCCCCATAGAGAATGATATTTGCTGTGGGCTTTTCGTAGATGGCTTTTAAGATGTTGAGGAATGTTCCCTGTATCCCTACACTCTGAAGAGTTTTGACCAGGAATGGATGCTATATTTTGTCAAATTCTTTCTCTGCATCTATTGAGAGGATCACACGGTTCTTGTTTTTTCTCTTGCTGATATGATGAATCACATTGATTTTTTTATGAGTGTTGAATCAGCCTTGCATCCCGGGGATAAATCCTGCTAGGTTATGGTGAATAATCTTCTTAATGTACTGTGGATCCTATTGGCTAGTATATCTTGTTGAGAATTTTTGCATCCATGCTCTTCAGGGATATTGGTCTATAATTCTTCTTTTTGGTGGGGTCTTTGTCTGGTTTTGGAATTAAGGTGATGCTGGCCTCATAGAACGAATTTGGAAGTACTCCATCACTTTCTGTCTTTCGAAACAGCTTTAGTAGAATAGGTATGGTTTCTTTTTTTTTTATGATAGTCACACAGAGAGAGAGAGAGAGAGAGGCAGAGACACAGGCAGAGGGAGAGGCAGGCTCCATGCACCCGGAATCCGACGTGGGATTTGATCCCGGGTCTCCAGGATCGCGCCCTGGGCCAAAGGCAGGCGCCAAACTGCTGCGCCACCCAGGGATCCCTGGTTTCTTTTTTAAACGTTTGATAGAATTCCCCAGGGAAGCCATCTGGCCCTGGACTTTTGTGTCTTGGGAGGTTTTTGATGACTGCTTCAATTTCCTCCCTGGTTATTGGCCTGTTCAGGTTTTCTATTTCTTCCTGTTCCAGTTTTCGCAGTTTGTGGTTTTCCAGAAATGCGTCCATTTCTTCTCAATTGCCTAATTTATTGGCGTATACCTGTTCATAATAAGTCTTTAAGATCGTGTGTATTTCCTTGGTGTTGGTGGAGATCTCTGCTTTCTCATTCAGATTTTATTAATTTGAGTCTTCTCTCTCTTCTTTTTAATAAGGCTGGCTAATGGTTTATCTATCTTATTAATTCTTTCAAAGAACCAACTCCTGGTTTTGTTGATCTGTTCCACAGTTCTTCTGGTCTCGATTTCGTTGAGTTCTGCTCGAATCATTATTAACTCTTTCTTTCTGCTGGGTGTAGGATCTGTTTGCTGTTTTTTCTCTAGCTCCCTTAGGTGTAAGGTTAGCTTTTGTATTTGAGTTCTTTCCAGTTTTTGGATGGATGCTTGTATTGTGATGTGTTTGCCCCTCAGGACTGCTTTTGCTGTATCCCAAAGATTTTGATTGGTTGTATCTTCATTCTCATTAGTTTCCATGAATCTTTTTTAATTCTTCTCTAATTTCCTGGTTGACCCTTTAATCTTTTAGCAGGGTGGTCCTTAACCTCCACGTGTTTGAAGTCCTTCCAAACTTCTTATTGTGATTTAGTTCTAACTTCAAGGCATTGTGGTCTGAGAATATGCAGGGGACGATCCCAGTCTTTTGGTGTCAGTTAAGACCCAATTTGTGACCCAGTATGTGGTCTATTCTGGAGAAAGTTCCATGTGCACTTGAGAACAATGTGTATTCCGTTGCATTTGGATGTAAAGTTCTGTAAATAGGGGATCCCTGGGTGGCGCAGTGGTTTAGCGCCTGCCTTTGGCCCAGGGCAAGATCCTGGAGACCCGGGATCGAGTCCCACATCGAGCTTCCGGTGCATGGAGCCTGCTTCTCCCTCTGCCTGTGTCTTTGCCTCTCTCTCTCTCTCTCTCTCTCTGTGACTATCATAAATAATAAAAAAAAAAGTTAAAAAAAAAGAAGAAGTTTAAAAAAAAATAAAGTTCTGTAAATATCTGTGAAATCCATCTGGTCCAGTGTATCAATTAAAGATCTTGTTTCTTTGGAGATGTTGTGATTAGAAGACCTATCAAGTGTAGAAAGCACTAGATTGAAGTCACCAAGTATAAGTGTTTTATTATCTAAGTATGTCTTAATTTTGGTTATTAATTGATTGATATATTTGGCAGCTCCCTCATTCGGGGCATATATATTGAGGATTGTTAAGCCCTCTCGTTGGACAGATCCTTTAAGTATGATATAGTGTCCCTCTTCATCTCTCACTGCCATCTTCAGGGTACATTTTAGTTTATCTGATATAAGGATGGCTACCCCTGCTTTCTTTTGAGGACCATTTGAATGGTAAATGGTTCTTCTACCTTTTATTTTGAGGCTGGAGGTTTCCTTATGTTTAAAATGATTCTCTTGTAGACAGCAAATAGATGGGTCCTGCTTTTTTATCCAGTCTGAAATCCAGTGCCTTTAGATGGCATCATTAAGCCCATTCACGTTCAGAGTTACTATTGAAAGATATGAGTTTAGTGTCATCATGATACCTATCCAGTCCCTGTTTTTGTGGATTGTTCCATTGGACTTCTTAAGAGGGACTTTTAAGAGTCCCCCTTAAAATTTCTTGCAGAGCTGGTTTGGAGTTCACATATTCTTTCAGTTCTTGCCTGTCTTAGAAGCTCTTTATCTCTCCTTCCATTCTGAATGAGAGCCTTGCTGGATAAAGTATTCTTGGCTGTATGTTTTTCTCATTTAGGACTCTGAATATATCCTGCCAGCCCTTTCTAGCCTGCCAGGTCTCTGTGGACAGGTCTGCTGTTAATCTGATATTCCTCCTCATAATTTAGGGATTTCTTGTCTCTTGCTGCTTTAAGGATATTCTCTTTATCTTTGGAATTCGCAAGTTTCACTATTAAATGTCGAGGTGTTGAATGGTTTTTATTGATTTTAGGGGGGGGGTCTTCTATTTCCTGGATCTGAATGCCTGTTTCCCTTCCCAGATTAGGAAAGTTTTCAGCTATGATTTGTTCAAATACATATTCTGGCCCTCTGGCCCTTTTGGTGCCCTCGGAAACCGCAATTAAACGTAGGTTTTTCTTCCTCAGGCTGTCACTTATTACTCTTAATCTATCCTCATGATCTTTTAATTGTTTGTTTCTTTTTTCCTCAGTTTCCGTCTTTCCCATCAACTTGTCTTCTATGTCACTCACTCATTCTTCCACCTCGTTAACCCTCATCGTTAGGACCTCTAGTTTGGATTGCATCTCATTCAATTGATTTTTAATTTCTGCCTGATTAGATCTAAATCCTGCAGTCATGAAGTCTCTTGAGTCCTTTATGCTTTTTTCTAGAGCCACCAGTAGCTTTATAATAGTGCTTCTGAATTGGCCCTCTGACATTGAATTGTAATCCAAATTTTGTAACTCTGTGGGAGAGAGGACTGTTTCTGATTCTTTCTTTTGAGGTGAGCTTTTCCTTCTAGTCATTTTGCTCAATGCAGAGTGGCCAAAAACAAGTTGTATTGGGAAGAGGGGAAAAAGAGAGAATACAAAGAAGGAAAGAAAAAGAAGAAAAGAAAAAGAAAAACAGAAGAAAAGAAAGAGAAAAAATGCAAAAAAGAGAGAAGAAAAGAAGAAAAGAAAAGAAAAGAAAGGGGGGCAAAGCAAACAGACATCAAAAAAAAAATAAGGGGGAGTATCCTCTGATTCTGTATACTGTAAATCCCTCGACTTCCCCTGGAACTTTCCGGTGCTGCTTGGTCAATAATTTATTTTTCCCCTGTCCGTCTAGCTGGTCTTCTGTGGTAGGGGCCTGTTGTGTGGATTCTCAGGTGTTAGCACTTAGGGGAGCTGCTCAGCCCCCTGCCTGGTACAGGGCTCAGTGAGTGATGTTTAAGCTGTTTATCTGGTGAGGCCACTGTGAGGCTCAGTGGGGGTTGTTTGTCCTGTGAGGCCCCAGGAGGAACAACAACAGTGGCTGGGGCCAGCTCTGGAGCCCTGGATTCAGCTCCTGCAGTAACTACAGAGCTCTCAGCCTGCAGGGTCCTGGATGCTCAAGGGGGCGGGGCGCTGATCTGCTCAGCTTGGGGCAGGAGTGTCCTTGCTGTCCTGTGCACTCCTGGCTTCTGCGTGTCCCGGGGGAGGCCGGATCCTGGGCTGTGTCCCCAGTGCCCTGTGCTCCCAGGCCTGCGCTGCTGGATTCGCGCTCCCCACCGTGCAGCCCCATCTGCGTGGAGCCTCTGTTGGAGCTGCTGCAGACCTGCTCCTGGGTCGAGCCGGGTGCTCACTGCAGCCCTTTAGGGAGCTCCGTGGCGGGGTGTGGCGTGCTCTCCCCAGGGTGCAGGTCCCTGTTAGTGTCCCTGGGAGCCTGAGGGTATCCCCGCCCCTCCTGGGGCCCTGCTCTAACTCCCTCTGCTGGCCTTTCTGCCCGGGAAGACTGAAGAAGATCCTGCTTCTCCAGGTGGGGGCTTTCCTGTCCTGGGGGCACTCGCCCCAACCTTAGCCCGGCTCCTCGTGCGGCCCCTACTTCTTGGATGCCTTTTGTTTCTTTATTTCTTTTTTCCCCGTCTTTCTACCTTGATAGAAGCGTGAACTCTTCTCACTGTAGCATTCCAGCTCTTCTCTCTTTAAATCTCAGGCCGAATTCGTGGATTTTCAGGATGATATGAAGGTTATCTAGGTAATTTGGTGGGGACAGGTGACTTGGGGCCCCTACTCTTCAGCCATCTTGCCTCGCCCTCTTAACTAAGTTTTCAAAGGTAGTTTCCTACGATGGTTAGAAAATCTTTGCATTGTATGTTTTTGTGTTGAGAAATTTTGCATTTTGCTAAATTACAGACATATATTAACATTGGAGTGTGTATTAGCAGATATTTCCAAAAGAAAAGAAGGATATAAACAATTAGTACAAGAATAAATATGGAGTTATCAAAATATTCTAGAAATTATTTTATCATTAGTTTTACTAGCAAAGCTAAGAAAGGAATACAGTAATGTGCTCTTTGGATATCATCTAATAAAACACTAAAGTTATTACTCCTGAAAAAGTAGTTTATTATTAAATTAAGGGAAATAATACCTAAAGAATGTAGTCCATTCAAATGACACTGTTTAGTAACCATTTCTGACACCCCCTTTTTTTTCTCAACAGGAACTCCATTCTCCAACTCTGAAAATATCTACTTGTTCCCCAAGCAGTCTACATATAACCCCAAATACTGAACAGGTAAAAGAAGTTATGGATTAGACTAGATTCTTTTCTTTTTATGTAAGCCTTGCTCATATGTTTAAGTAATCTTTAAGTCCTCCTAAGGCTCTAGACATTTACAAAATGTCAGGAATACAAAACCAGAAAGGAGATTCTCACATATGATAATCAGCTCAGCCCATTAAAAGAATGTGAAACAAGTGCTGAAACAAATGCTGTGAATTGAGATTTTTCAGTTTCATTGTCTACTCAATCTGATTGGTTTCAGTTTGAGTGTAGTTTATTTATTAAGTGATTCAAGGATCTCCTAATAATTATATATATTTTATGAGTCCTTGATTTTAGCACAAATAAAGTACCTAGATCTTGGAATGATTAAGTACCTGACTTTGTGATAGCATTGTAAGTTTACATTCAGAAAGAACATCTTATAGGGTCAGAACTAGCCCTTCTCAAAGGTACATGATCTGAAAGACATGCAAGGATCTAGTTCCCTTAGCCTTCACAATTTAATAATCTCATTTTTAAGATTACCCTGGAGTCTAGGCATTATATCTTCAAAAGGTACCTATAATAATAATTAAATACCATATTGACAAATATGTGTTTAATGAGCTAGTCACCATACATTAAAAAGTGAATCATAAGAAAACTAAAATTAAACGTTATAAGTTTGTTACTACATAGGAGGGGAGTATAAAGGATATGGGATTTGGGGGCTAAGAGGGAGAAAGATGGTGTTCTAGGAAAGCAGGCCTGCCCAGATGAGGTGCCAGGGTATGAGCTTGGACAATAAGGGAACAAAGAGACAAAAGTTGATCTCCAAACATTAGTACAGTAAGAAAAAGGTGAGCTCATGCAAAACAAATAAAATTCTCAAAAGTTTGTCTACCACTTCCCAATTTGGCCTAGCCTAGAGCTAAGTTGGTTAGAGTCATGCATGTATTTATTTATTTATTTATAAATATTTCTTTATTATTTTAGAGAGACAGAGAGGAGGAGTGAGAAGGGGGCAGAGGGTGAGGAGGGAGAGATAAAGAAGCAGACTCCTTGCTGAGCAAGGAGCCCTGTGCTGGGCTCCCAGAACCCTGAGATCATGACCTGAGCCAAAATCAAGAGAGAGTCACTTGAGCAACTGAGCTACCCAGGTGCCCCTAGAGTCATGCATTTATTTAGCAAACATTTGTTAAGTGCTCACTATGTATCAAATATTGTACAAAGATGTAATAGACCCAATTACTCTTCTCAAAAGCTCACAAACTAGCATGGGTCACATATACAACAAAACATAGAACAGTGGGATAAAGGCTGCAACAGAGATAGATATAGAGCCCTACAGGACCACCAAGACAGGATTACCTCAGAAAAGTAAGTCCACTTAAATCACAGAGCTATTCACTGTATTCAGATACAGGCAATAAATTGCATTAGCTGCTACTTTTCATAATGAAGGCTTTAAAATTGGGTTTACTGTGTTTTATTTCTGATAATGCAAATATGTTTATTGTAGAGAATTTTGGAACCATAAAAAATTGTAGAGTAAAAGAAATAAAAATCACGCATGATCTCTTCTCTTACCCACAGATAGTATTATTAGCATTTTGTTTTCCTTCATTCAACTAAATAATTTAGATCATACCATATATGCTTATTCATATCTTCATTTATCACTTACTCTTATATGATATTATGAGCTTTTTCATGTAAATTTGTATTTACTCAAAATCCTTATTTTAATAGCTACCTATTTCAGCCTATGGATGATTAATCTTCCCCCTCTCCAGAGGAAAGTTCTTCTCCCAGCTATACCTTCAGCGGTATTATTTTTTTTTCTAATTAAAATACAGTGTTCTGTTGTTATGTTTATTTGATTCTTAGCTTGGTTGAATACTTCTTGCTATTAACCATTTGTTTTTCTTCTATTATAAATGTTCATGTTATTTTTTTTAATGTTCATGTTATTTGCTGATTTTTCTACTAGTAGGAATTTTTTTCTTATTGAGGTATAAAAACTCTATATTAATGATATTGATTCTTTTTCCATCAAAAGTTTACAAATGACTTTGTTTTAGTGTTTTGTCTCCCTTTTAATGTTATTTATGGCCTTCTCCCACCAACACCCTGAAGATTTAAATGTTTAAGTACACAAACACACACACACATACAAACACACATTTTTCTCTTTGTGTCTCCTTCTGTTTAAATAATTTTTATTTCTTTTTTTTAAGATTTCGTGTATTTATTTATTCATGACACACACACACACACACACACACACACACACACACACAGAGGCAGAGACTTAGGCAGAGGGAGAAGCGGGCTCCCTGCAGGGCCCTGGGATCATGCCTGAGCCAAAGACAGGTGCTCAACCACTGAGCCACCCAGGTGTCCCAAAGAATTTTTTTCTTGAGGATTTTATTTATTTATTAATGAAAGACAGAGAGAGAGGCAGAGACATAGGCAGAGGGAGAAGCAGGCTCCCTACTGGGACCCAAATGCAAGACTTGATCCTTGGACCCCAGGATCACTCCCTGAGCCAAAAAGTGGACACTCAGCCGCTGACCCACCCAGGTGTCCCTCCTTCCACTTTTTAAAATAGGAGATAACTAGGGATCCCTGGGTGGCGCAGTGGTTTGGCGCCTGCCTTTGGCCCAGGGCGCGATCCTGGAGACCCCGGATCGAATCCCACGACGGGCTCCTGGTGCATGGAGCCTGCTTCTCCCTCTGCCTATGTCTCTGCCTCTCTCTCTGTGTGTGTGACTATCATAAATAAATAAAAAAATTAAAAAAATAAAATAGGAGATAACTAATAAATATTAAGCTATATTTTCTTCTAATACTGTGGAGCATTTACAATGTAATGAAGATTTTGAAACTCTCATCAAAATGCTTGGAATGTGTAATAAATTAACATGAAATGAGTATAATAGAGATAGTTAACAGTGCTAAACACATAAACACATGCATAAATATATGTTTCTAAGGCTGAAATTAACTAAAACCACAAATTCACATGTCATCATTTATGCAAATGACTTAAAATTTCACTCTGAAAATTGCTCCCTATTATTTTTAATGACTTCAAGGTCACTAAGCAACTATAATTATATGCAGCTTTTATCTTTCTTTACAGGAACTCCATTCTCCAACAGTGAAAGTCACTGCATGTCCACAGACTAATATTAAGAGATACATAGTACAAAATCCTGAACAGGTAAGCTATATCACCCAAACTCTTGTCCCAACCTATAATTCCTTAGAAGTTGATAGCTTAAATGAGAAGGGTGAGTCAATTATCCAATCACTAAAATCAGACTATTGGGAGTTTCCTCCAGTTATAAAGTTAATTTATAATCATTAGTATTAAAAAGTCATTTTTAAAATATTTTTTAAAGATTTAGTCTTTTATTTTATTTTTTTATTCATCAGTTGCATATAACACCCAGTGCTCATTATATCAATTGCCTTCCTTAATTCCCATCATCCAATTATCCCTTCCTCCCATCCACTTCCCCTCCAGCAATCCTCAGTTTGTTTCCTATAGTTAAGAATCTCTTATGGTTTGCCTCTCTCTGTTTTAATCTTATTTTATTTTTCCTTCCCTTCCCCCATATTCATCCATTTTGTTTTTTTAAATTCCACATATGAATAAAGTCATATGGTATTTATCTTTCTCTGACTGACTTATTTTGCTTAGCATAATACACTCTAGCTCTACTCACATCATTCTTTTTGATGACTAATATTTCATTGTATATATGTACCACATCTTCTTTATCTATTCATCTGTTGATGGACATTTGGGTTCTTTCCATGGTTTGGCTATTGTGAACATTGCTGCTATAAACTTTGGAGTGCTTGTGCCCCTTCAAATCACTATTTTAAAAAGTCATTTTTAATTTCAGACAACTATGTGTCCATATTTTCTGATTTAGTGAGGCAACAGTTCCAAGCAGCATGGAAATTCTCGAATTATAAAATCTTTCTACATCTATAGCCCCACCTTTGTACTACAAAGGATTTTGTACCCTTCGAGCCAAGGGGAAAAAGGACAAAGTTCTTTTTTTTAAAAAAAGATTTTATTCATTTATTCATGAGAGACACAGAGATAGAGAGAGGCAGAGACATAGGCAGAGGGAGAAGCAGGCTCCCTGCAGGGCGCCTGATGTAGGACTCGACTCTGGGACTCCTGGATCACACCCTGAGCTGAAGGCAGACGCTCAACTGCTGAATCTCCCAGGCATCCCAAAAAGGACAAGGTTCTTTCACTGACTTCACATAGCAGCTATCAGCTGTTACATCAGGGACTGGAATCCTTAATTTATTTAGATTTTCCATTGAGATATGGGCTAGGAAGAAAAAAATGAAAAATCAAAAGTTCAAAACTGCCTCCATGCCTTTTTTTGCCTATGCTATGAACTTTGGTGCCTAGCAATGAGCTTTTTTGAAAATTATATTGATGTTTTCTAAGATATAAAGTTTATATTTTACAAACTAGGATATTATTCTCTATTTCATTTTGAGGGGAAAATTAAGAAAAAAATTTCCCACAGTAAAAATCCTTCCTCAACACACACAAAACCATATATAGCCCTTCTTTAGCTGCAACAGGAGGTTCTTTGGGGTTATAGGGACAAAGTATCACAGATAGAAACTGTACCACAGATAATAATATGGCAATTCTTTGCTTTGATCTCTATTTCTCCACTATTGCAGGAAAGAATACTCCCCTTACTCACAAAATAAAATAATTATTTACTTCAGATGTGAAAGTGTGTGCATGTGTGAACATATGAGCATGCAAGCTCTTGTGGTGGGGGGATGATTATTTTGAACATTTGCTTCAGTTTTCACATATCTTTATAAGTATCAAAGGAGAATGTGATTATATTAAATGAGGTGCTTGTGCCTTCTTTCAGAATTAAATGTTTAAACAAGAGATCTGAAAAGTGTGTTGGGGAAGGGAGACATAAAGAAAGCTTGGCAGATGAAAATGTGCATTTTTCTAGAACATGATCACTTTCCCCTTCTTCCTCCCTCTTTCTCCTTTTCCTTTCCTTCATACAGAAACTGGGGAATATATATATTTGGATGCATATTACACTTGATATTCTTGGCTTTCAAAAAATTAGTTCTAGATAGCACTATTTTTTCATAATGTGAGAATTGCTGTGTTTACCTAGGATATATTCACAGAGTAAGTTTTAAATATCAAATAATTTAGATTCCAACCTACTTTGCCAGTGTTTCTTATATGACTTTAGGTAAATACTTATTCTTAAGTTAATGAAGAAAGGGAAGAATTCATGTTTATTGGACATATGCTCCGTGGTAGAAGATCTACAGATTTTATCCTATTTAATCCTTAAAAGGTGAGAAAAAGAAGCACAAAGAAGTTCAGTTATTTACTCATTGAATATTTATAAATTGTCTGCTATGTACTAAAAATTGCTCCAAGAATTGGGTATAGAGCAGCGAACAAAAACAAAGTCCCAATCTTCTTGAAACTTGAGCTCTTAACTAGACCCAAACCATTCAGTTACAAATACAAGAATGGGAACAGAAATTGAATAATGATGATCTGGAAAAAATACATTTGCAAATTAAGATGTAGGTGAATTAGGATCCAGATACTCATCTACATACCAACTTCCCTCCCATCATCCCAGTGTAATAAAAGGGAGAGAAATAATTTTTTTAATAATAAATTTATTTTTTATTGGTGTTCAATTTGCCAACATACAGAATAACACCCAGTGCTCATCCCGCCAAGCATCCCCCTCAGTGCCCGTCACCCATTCACCCCCACCCCATGCCCTCCTCCCCTTCCACCACCCCTAGTTCGTTTCCCAGAGTTAGGAGTCTTTATGTCCTGTTTCCCTTTCAAGGCAGAGAAATTAGAGGTATGTATGGAAATACATAACATATTTGTACCACTGAGCCTGCCCATGTAAAGGCTTATTATATTGACTGTGTACAACTACCAAAAAGCAAATTGTTTCTCAAGGAAAACCTCCAAAAGATGGTAATGATTATTTTAAAGCTTGTAACTCTCTATTGAGAAATAAAACAAATTTCAACCCCTATGCTTTGTAAACAGAAATAATCTAACTGGTTTTGCAGAGCAGCTTGAAAATCTTATTTTGATATATCTCCCATTTTATTTATCTATGAATATGCCTTTTTGTTTGCTCTTTTAAATCCCCCTAGGAGAAGATTCTGACTTAATTACAATATTTATAATAAGCTGAGCCTCCTAAATGGCAAATTTATCCTCTTTCACCTCCCAGCTTGTCTAATCTTCACTTCTACTCCTTGTAATTAAATTGATCTCAATCTACTTCTCTTATGATGATTTCCTTCTACCTCTGTTCAACCTTCTTTTTTATTTTTGGTTGTTCATGATCTTCATTCTGCATTTATTGTCATTTTAGCCAAAGCATTCACGTATTCTGGTATATAACTTGACCTAGAAATGAAGAAAATGTTTTTGTTCTATCAGTAGATAGGATCCAATTGATATTAATCAGTTTTATTAATTTTCTAGTTGTAGAGCTCCTGCTATGGGGAGGGCACTGTATAGCCTTCAAATAGGAGGATAGGAAACAAGACATGGTTGCCATAGCAAAAGAGCTTATAGTTCCTCTTGCAAGGGAAATAGGGTATGTCCACAAATAGCAATATAAAATATATGGTGGGGTGTATGATAGCTTCCAGGAAAAAATTACAGATAAAGTCTTTTTTTATAATAAATTTATTTTTATTGGTGTTCAATTTACCAACATACAGAATAACACCCAGTGCTCATCCCATCAAGTGCCCCCCTCAGTACCCGACACCCATTCACCCCCACTCCTCCCCTTCCACCACCCCTAGTTCGTTTCCCAGAGTTAGGAGTCTTTCATGTTATGTCTCCCTTTCTGATATTTCCCACACATTTCTTCTCCAATCCCTTATATTCCCTTTCACTATAGTTTATATTCCTCAAATGAATGAGAACATATAATGTTTGTCCTCCGATTGACTTACTTCACTCAGCACAATACCCTCCAGTTCAATCCACGTTGAAGCAAATGGTGGGTATTTGTCATTTCTAATGGCTGAGTAATATTCCATTCTAAACATAAACCACATCTTCTTTATCGATTCATCTTTCGATGGACACCTAGGCTCCTTCCACAGTTTGGCTATTGTGGACATTGCTGCTATAAACATCAGGGTGCAGGTGTCCCGGAGTTTCATTGCATCTGTATCTTTGGGGTAAATCTCCAACAGTGCAATTGCTGGGTCCTAGGGCAGGTCTATTTTTAACTCTTTGAGGAACCTCCACACAGTTTTCCAGAGTGGCTGCACCAGTTCACACTCCCACCAACAGTGTAAGAAGGTTCCCTTTTCTCCGCATCCTCTGCAACATTTGTGGTTTCCTGCCTTGTTAATGTTCCCCATTCTCACTGGTGTGAGGTGGGATCTCATTGTGGTTTTGATTTGTATTTCCCTGATGGCAAGTGATGCAGAGCATTTTCTCATGTGCATGTTGGCCATGTCTATGTCTTCCTCTGAGAGATTTCTGTTCATGTCTTTTGCCCATTTCATGATTGGATTGTTTCTTTCTTTGGTGTTGAGTTTAAGAAGTTCTTTATAGATCTTGGATACTAGCCCTTTATCTGATACGTCATTTGCAAATACCTGCTCCCATTCTGTAGGTTGTCTTTGGGTTTTGTTGACTGTATCCTTTGCTGTGCAAAAGCTTCTTATCTTAATGAAGTCCCAATAGTTCATTTTTACTTTTGTTTCTTTTGCCTTCGTGGATGTATCTTGCAAGAAGTTACTGTGGCCGAGTTCAAAAAGGATGTTGCCTGTGTTCTCCTCTAGGATTTTGATGGAATCTTGTCTCACATTTAGATCTTTCATCCATTTTGAGTTGATCTTTGTGTATGGTGAAAGAGAGTGGTCTAGTTTCATTCTTCTGAATGTGGATGTCCAATTTTCCCAGCACCATTTATTGAAGAGACTTTATTCCAATGGATAGTATTTCCTCCTTTGTCGAATATTAGTTGGCCATAAAGTTCAGGGTCCACTTCTGGGTTCTCTATTCTGTTCCATTGATCTATGTGTCTGTTTTTGTTCCAGTACCACACTGTCATGATGACCACAGCTTTGTAGTACAACCTGAAATCTGGCGTTGTGATGCCCCCAGATATGGTTTTCTTTTTTAAAATTCCCCTGGCTATTCGGGGTCTCTTCTGATTCCACACAAATCTTAAAACAATTTGTTCTAACTCTCTGAAGAAAGTCCATGGTATTTTGATAGGGATTGCATTAAACGTGTATATTGCCCTGGGTAACATTGACAATTTCACAATATTAATTTTGCCAATCCATGAGCATGGAATATTTTTCCATCTCTTTTTGTCTTCCTCAAGTTCTTTCAGAAGCGTTCTATAGTTTTGAGGGTATAGATCCTTTACTCTTTGGTTAGGTTTATTCCTAGATATCTTATGCTTTTGGGTGCAATTGTAAATGGGATTGACTCCTTAATTTCTCTTTCTTCAGTCTCATTGTTAGTGTATAAAAATGCCACTGATTTCTGGGCATTGATTTTGTGTCCTGCCACGCTACCGAATTGCTGTATGAGTTCTAGCAATCTTGGGGTGGAGGCTTTTGGGTTTTCTATGTAGAGTATCATGTCATCGGCGAAGAGGGAGAGTTTGACTTCTTCTTTGCCAATTTGAATGCCTTTAATGTCTTTTTGTTGTCTGATTGCTGAGGCTGGTACATCCAGTACTATGTTGAATAGCAGTGGTGAGAGTGGACATCCTTGTCTTGTTCCTGATCTTAGGGGAAAGGCTCCGAGTGCTTCCCCATTGAGAATGATATTTGCTGTGGGCTTTTCGTAGATGGCTTTTAAGATGTTGAGGAATGTTCCCTCTATCCCTACACTCTGAAGAGTTTTGATCAGAAATGGATGCTGTATTTTGTCAAATGCTTTCTCTGCATCTAATGAGAGGATCATATGGTTCTTGGTTTTTCTCTTGCTGATATGATGAATCACATTGATTGTTTTATGGGTGTTGAACCAGCCTTGTGTTCCGGGGATAAATCCTAGTTGGTCATGGTCAATAAATTTTCTTAATGTATTGTTGGATCCTATTGGCTAGTATCTTGCTGAGAATTTTTGCATCCATGTTCATCAGGGATATTGGTCTGTAATTCTCCTTTTTGGTGGGGTCTTTTTCTGGTTTTGGAATTAAGGTGATGCTGGCCCCATAGAACGAGTTTGGAAATACTCTATCTCTTTCTATCTTTCCAAACAGCTTTAGTACAATAGGTATGGTTTGTTCTTTAACGTTTGATAGAATTCCCCTGGGAAGCCATCTGGCCCTGTAGTCTTGTGTCTTGGGAGGTTTTTGATGACTGCTTCAATTTCCTCCCTGGTTATTGGCCTGTTCAGGTGTTCTATTTCTTCCTGTTCCAGTTTCGGTAGTTTGTGGATTTCCAAGAATGCGTCCATTTCTTCTAGAGTGCCTAATTTATTGGCGTATACCTGTTCATAATATGTTTTTTCAATCGTTTGTATTTTCTTGGTGTTGGTAGTGATCTCTCCTTTCTCCTTCATAATTTTATTAATGAGTCTTCTCTCTATTATTTTTAATAAGGCTGGCTAATGGCTTATCTATCTTATTAATTCTTTCAAAGAACCAACTCCTGGTTTTGTTGATCTGTTCCACAGTTCTTCTGGTCTCGATTTCGTTGATTTCTGTTTGAATCATTATTAACTCTTTTTTTCTGCTGGGTGTAGGATCTGTTTGCTGTTTTTTCTCTAGCTCCCTTAGGTGTAAGGTTAGGTTTTGTATTTGAGTTCTTTCCAGTTTTTGGATGGATGCTTGTATTGCGATGTATTTCCCCCTCAGGACTGCTTTTGCTGCATCCCAAAGATTTTGAATGGTTGTATCTTCATTTTCATTAGTTTCCATGAATCTTTTTAATTCTTCCTTAATTTCATGGTTGACCCTTTCATCTTTTAGCAGGATGGTCTTTAACCACCACGGGTTTGAGGTCCTTCCAAACTTCTTGTTGTGATTTAGTTCTAATTTCAAGGCATTATGGTCTGTGAATATGCAGGGGACGATCCCAATCTTTTGGTATTGGTTCAGACCCGATTTGTGATCCAATATGTGGTCTATTCTGGAGAAATTTCCATGTGTACTTGAGAAGAATGTGTTTTCAGTTGAGTTTGGATGTAAAGTTCTGTAGATATCTGTGAAATCCATCTGGTCCAGTGTATCATTTAAAGCTCTCGTTCCTCTGGAGATGTTGTGCTTAGAAGACCTATAGAGTATCGAAAGAGCTAGATGAAGTCACCAAGTATAAGTGTATTATTATCTAAGTATGTCTTCACTTTGGTTATTAATTGATTGATATATTTGGCAGCTCCCACATTGGGGGCATATACATTGAGGATTGTTAAGTCCTCTTGTTGGATAGATCCTTGAAGTATGATATAGTGTCCCTCTTCATCTCTCACTACAGTCTTCAGGGTATATTTTAGTGTATCAAATATAAGGATGGCTACCTCTGCTTTCTTTTGAGGACCATTTGAGTGGCAAAAGGTTCTCCAACCTTATTTTCAGGTTGTAGGTGTCCTTCTGTCTAAAATGAGTCTCTTGTAGACAGCAAATAGATGGGTCCTGCTTTTTTATCCAGTCTGACACCCTGCGCCTTTTGATGGGGTCATTAAGCCCGTTCACGTTCAGAGTTACTATTGAAAGATTTGAGTTTAGTGTCATCATGATATCTATTCAGTCCCGGTTTTTCTGGATTGTTCCACTGAATTTCTTCTTAAAGGTGAATTTGAAGAGTCCCCCTTAAAATTTCTTGCAGAGCTGGTTTGGAGGTCACATATTCTTTCAGTTCTGGCCTGTCTTGGAAGCTCTTTATCTCTCCTACCATTCTGAATGAGAGCCTTGCTGGATAAAGTATTTTTGTTTCTATATTTTTCTCATTTAGGACCCTGAATATATCCTGCCAGCCCTTTCTGGCCTGCCAGGTCTCTGTGGAGTGGTCTACTTTTACCTCCTCCCCATAAAAGTCAGGGATATCTTGTCTCTTGCTGCTTTAAGGATCTTCTCTTTATCTTTGGAATTTGCAAGCTTCACTATTAAATGTCGAGGTGTTGAACGGTTTTTATTGATTTTAGGGGGGGATCTTCTATTTCCTGGATCTGAATGCATGTTTCCCTTCCCAGATTAGGAATGTTTTCAGCTATGATTTGTTCAAATACATATTCTGGCCCTCTGGCCCTTTTGGTGCCCTCGGAAACCGCAATTAAACGTAGGTTTTTCTTCCTCAGGCTGTCGTTTATTTCCCTTAATCTATCTTCATGATCTTTTAATTGTTTGTCTTTTTTCCTCAGTTTCCTTCTTTTCCATCAACTTGTCTTCTATGTGACTCACTCGTTCTTCTACCTCGTTATCCCTCATCGTCAGGATTTATAGTTTGGATTGCATCTCATTCAATTGATTTTTAATTTCTGCCTGATTGGATATAAATTCTGCAGTCATGAAGTCTCTTGAGTCCTTTATGCTTTTTTCTAGAGCCACCAGTAGCTGTATAATAGTGCTTCTGAATTGGCTTTCTGACATTGAATTGTAATCCAGATTTTGTAACTTGTGGGAGAGAGGATTGTTTCTGATTCTTTCTTTTTTTTTTAATTTTTATTTATTTACTTATGATAGTCACAGAGAGAGAGAGAGGCAGAGACACGGGCAGAGGGAGAAGCAGGCTCCATGCACCGGGAGCCTGATATGGGATTGGATCCCGGGTCTCCAGGATCGCGCCCTGGGCCAAAGGCAGGCGCCAAACCGCTGCGCCACCCAGGGATCCTTGGTTCTTTCTTTTGAGGTGAGGTTTTCCTTTTAGTCATTTTGCTCAGTGCAGAGTGGCCAAAAACAAGTTGTATTGGGGAAAGGAGAGGAAAATGACAAAAGAGAGGAGAGAAAGAAGGAAATAAAAAAGAAAAAGAAAAAAGAAAAAAAAGAAAAAAGAAGAAAAAGAGAAAGAAAAAGAAAGAAAGGAAAAAAAGGGGTGGGGGAAGCAAACAGAAATCAAAAAGAAAATAAAAAAAACCACGGGAGAGTATCTTCTGATTCTGTATACTTTAAGTCCCTTGACTTCCCCTGGAACTTGTCCGTCTAGCTGGTCTTCTGGGGGAGGGGCCTGTTGTGCTGATTTTCAGGTGTTAGCACTTGGGGGAGTTGCTCTGCCCCCTGCCTGGTGCAGGGCTCAGTGGGGGTTGTTTACCCCGTGAGGCCCCAGGAGCAACAGCCCTAGTGGCGGGGCCAGCTCTGGAAACCTGGATTCAGCTCCCACAGTAACTAGGAAGCTCTCAGTCTGCAGGGCCTGGAGGCTCCGGGGCGGGGCCGCTGATCTGCTCAGCTCTGGCAGGAGCGTCCTTGCTGTCCTGGGCCCTCCCGGCCTCTGCCTGTCCTGGGGGGAGGCAGGATCCTGGGCTGTGTCCCCGGCGCCCAGTGCTCTCGGGCCTGCGCTGTTGGATTCACTCTCCCGCTGACGCAGCACCCTCCGCGGAGCCGCCACCCGAGCCCCTCCGAGCTGCTCCCCCAGCCGCGCAGCCCCCTCTGCAGGGAGCCTCTTCCTCTGCTGGAGCCGCTTCTGAGCTGCTCCCGGGGCCCCGCAGCCCCCTCCGCTGATCCGCCGCCAGAGCCCCTCTGAGCTGCTCCCGGGTCAATGCGTGTGCGCGCTGCAGCCCTTTAGGGAGCTCCGCACACTCTCTCAGGGGCGCAGGTGTCTGTTAGTGTCCCCGGGAGCCTGAGGGCATCCCCGCCCTCCTGGGTCCTGCTCTAACTCCCTGCGGGCGCCTTTCCACCCGGGAAGATTGGTGCAGCTCCTGCTTCTCCGGGACGGGGCTCTCCTTTCCTGGGGACACTCACCCCGGCCTTAGCCCGGCTCCTCGTGGGGCCCCTCCCCCTGGGATGCCTTTTGTTTTTTTATTTCTTTTTCCCCGTCTTCCTACCTTGATAGAAGCGTGAACTCTTGTCACTGTAGCATTCCAGGTGTTCTCTCTTTAAATCTCAGGCCAAATTCGTAGATTCTCAGGATGATTTGACGGTTATTTAGGTAATTTGGTGGGGACAGGTGATTTGGGGACCCTACTCTTCCGCCATTTTGCCCCTCCCCTACAGATGAAGTCTTATTGATGTTCCTTGATTGGAGATAACACTTTTTGGGGAATCAGAGAAGGATTTATTGTGGTATATAAGGTATTATTACAGTTAACATTGAAAAGTTAATGAGTGAATAGATCAAGAAGTGGAGGAAATAAATGAGGATTACTCTTCTAAGAAGGATATTGGCAAAAGAAGTAAAGATGGGATTGTAGCAAGAGGATAAAACAGAATCTTGGAGATCTGAGAGATTTATTTCTGTTTTCTTAAATTAGGCATTTCACAAGGTTCTGTACCTCTCCATTACCCATCAGTTTTCTCAGTCATTCTCATAGCTACAATGACAATTTTCAGAGGAATAACTCCCAAGACTCTATCTCAAATGTGACTTTTCTCCAGGTCATTTTTTTATTAAGTAGGCACCACACCCAGAGTGGAGCCCATTGTGGAGCTGAACCCATGACCCTGAGATTAAGACCTGAGCTGAGATCAAAAGTCAGACATTCAGCCAACTAAGCCAACCAGTCACCTCTCTCCAGATCATTTTTAAAAGATTTATTTGTTTATTTATTTATGAGAGAGAGAGAGAGAGAATAGAGGGAGGGGCAGAGGGAGAACCAGTAATAAGACTAAAGATGCCACATAGAAAGGGGACAAATGGGACACAATTCTGGAATAGACAAGAGGGGATAGGATTTTCTACAGAAGTGACTTCAGGATAAAAGGAGGAGTATGTCTTTCTTGGTAATGAGATGGAAGTAGCAGAAGTTGAAGAGATTTTTGAGGTAGGGTGGAAAATGAAGGAATCTCATTGGATAGATCTTGGTTCTCTCAAGAAGAAGAAAGAGAATGAGAGAATGTGAGCACAGGGGATTGAAGAATTTGGGAAAAAATTGTAAGCAGAGTTGTAGAAAATTTGAGAAATATGACTATGACCATGAAGGTTAGAAGGGCTCTTAAAGTTAAAAAACTTGAATTTGTACAGAGCCAAATCAGCAAATATTTTGTAACTTTCTTCAGCAAATTTTCATGGCCTGGGAACAGCAAAGTAGATGCTGGGGATTATGTACTTGGTTAGATGTGAGAACTACTGCCAGAGGTTCTAAAAGTAACAATTAAGATGATAAGATCAGCCATCTTTGAAGACACCTATTAATTTTTAGGGTGGATCTGGCACCAATTCAAATGTACAGATAAAATATAAGCTGCCAAAATAGTAAATCTGTCTACCAGCTCATTTGTGAAAAATCTGACTTCTAATTAAACTTATTTTGCTGATCTGTTTTACTCAGAATGATTTATTCAAATATAATAAAATTTTATTTTACTTTCTTACATATTTTGGGAAAATAATAGTCCCCTAAACTTGGAAGTCTTTTTTTTTCAGTAAGTCATTTAAAAAAGCGAGAGAATCAACACTGTTAGGACCTAACCCATTTTTCTTCTTAAAAACAATAGCAGTTCAGCATTTATAGTAAACAAAGAGAAATTTTCTTTTGCTAACTTTGTTTATCCTTCTAGAAGGTGCTTATATCCTTAAGATAAACATTCATATCATCTCTTTTCATCCAGTTATCACTACGGGATTTTCAAGATGGATATAGTCCCTGCCCTCAATAAGCCTATTTTTTATATATACTTTACCTTGATATCTTAGAATAGTTCTAACAAGGTTCTCATAAACTTTTAAATGCAGTATGGACTTAAAATGTTATATTACTATATTATTAAAAGCCAATATCATTTATACATTAAAATCACAGTTAAAGTTACTTTAAAATACGTTATTTTGCTTGATATAAATTATTCCGCATTACTATCACTATGATAAGAAAACAGCCTCAAAGAAGGTAAATGACTTTCCACAGCAAGTAGATGATAGAGGCAGTACTAAATACAGGTTTTATGACTCTAGAACTTTTTCCCATTATTTCTTCTTCCACTAATTTTAATAGCCCGATCCAATGGATCTGTAGTAGTCCAAATCCAATCTGCTTTGGAATTCTCAGCTGTTGACCTCTCTGAAGCATATATACTGTCATTCTCCTTTCCACTGATTTATGAAAATTTTTCTTCACTTGACTTTTTCATTTTTCTCTTCTGATTTTCATATCTCTTAAGACTTATGTAGTTATGTCTTTGATATTCACTTGCCTTTTCACCAATTACAAGAATTTAATAAGATCATCTAAGCATATGATTCTAGAAATATAGCCATGAAATCCCCCCTCACCTGTGTGTTGGACATTTATAACCTGAATGCCTTCTTACACGTTTTGGTAAAAATCTCTGATAATTTTTTGTAATAATTTAGTACATATTTAAGGGATTACTATGCACTATATATTTACTAAATGTTATGAGGAGTAAAACCATGAATCAGACCTCGGTTTTTACCAGGAGCACATAAAATTCAATGTGTCTCAACTTTTCTCGCTTTTGTTTTTGGCACCATTGGTTATATAATAGATTTCTCAGATATAAGATCTTACAGTCATCTTTGGAAAGTACTGTTCTTGATAATTTTGGGTAATCTCTTAACTGATCTCCTCACCTGTACTCTTTCTTTTCTCCAATGAATCTTGCTGAAGTAGATGCATGTTCACCTCCCATCCCTGTTTAAAGCATTCAAGAACTTCTCATTGCTTTCAATACCAATCTTCACCTGCCATCTGTTCCCTTATATGTAATTTACACTTTCACAGCCTTGGTTTCATGCCTCATTTTGTTTACTACATTTGGAATACCATTTTCTTTCATGTCCTCATATGCAAAGCCTATCTTAACCTTCTCTCAAATGCCACCTGATCCAAGTAACATACTTGAGTACTGCCACATGAATTTTAATTTTTTCTCTTCTTAATTCCATCCAATAAGTTATTCTCTGTACCTCTTCTAGGAACTTGCTGTTTTCTACCTGGTATTATAGGCTTTTTTTTTTAGAACTTTAGCTTTTTTATTTTTTATTATTTTTTATATTTTTTAATTTATTGTTTTATTGGTGTTCAATTTGCCAGCATATAGAATAACACCCAGTGACAAATACCCACCATTTGCTTTGACGTGGATGGAACTGGAGGGTATTATGCTGAGTGAAATAAGTCAGTCAGAGAAAGACAAACATTATATGGTCTCATTAATTTGGGGTATATAAAAATATTTTTATTATATTTATATTTAAATTCAATTTGCCAACATATATTATAACACCCAGTGCTCATTCCATCAAGTGCCCTCCTCAGTGCCCATCACCCAGTTACCCCATTCCCCACCCACCTCCCCTTCTGCAACTCTTTGTTTGTTTCCCAGAGTTAGGAGTCTTTAATGGTTTGTCTCCCTCTCTAATTTTTCCTACTCAATCCCCCTCCTTTCCTTTATAAGCCCTTTCACTATTCTTGTATTCCACATATGAGTGAAACCATATGATAATTGTCCTTCTCTGATCGACTTATTTCACTCAGCAATAATACTCTCCAGTTCCATCCATATCAAAGCAAATGGTGAGTATTCATCTCTTCTGATGGCTAAGTAATATTCCATTGTGTGTGTGTGTATATACACACACCACATCTTCTTTATCCATTCTTTCAAGGGACATCATGGATCCTTTCACAGTTTGGCTATTGTGGACACTGCTGCTATAAACATTGGGGTTTAAATGTCCCAGCATTTCACTACATCAGTATCTTTGGGGTCAATATGCAGAAGTGCAATTGCTGGGTAGTAGGGTAGCTCTATTTTTAACTTCTTGAGGAACCTCTATACTTTTCCAGAGTGGCTGTAACAGTTTGCATTCCCACCAACAGTGCAAGAGGGTTCCCCTTTCTCCACATCCTCTCCAACATTTCTGTTTCCTGTCTTGTTAATTTTCCCCATTCTCACTGGTGTGAGATGGTATCTCATTGTGGTTTTGATTTCTATTTCCCTGATGAAAAGTGATTGGAGCGTTTTTTCATGTGCTTGTTGGCCAATGTGTATGTCTTCTTTGGGGAAATTTCTGTTCATGTCTTCTGCCCATTTCATGACTGGATTTTCTGTTTCTTGGGTGTTGAGTTTCATAACTTCTTTATAAAGAAGATCTATAGATCTTGGATAGTAGCCCTTTAACTGATAAGTCATTTGCAAATATCTTCTCCCATTCTGTAGGTTGTCTTTTAGTTTTGTTGACTGTTTCTTTTGCTGTGCAAAAGCTTCTTATCTTGATGAAGTCCCAGTAGTTCATTTTTGCTTTTGTTTCCCTTGCCTTCATAGATGTATCTTGCATGAAGTTGCTGTGGCAAAGTTCATAATGGTTGTTGGCTATGTTCTCCTTTAGGATTTTGATGGAATCTTGTCTCACATTTAGATCTTTCATCAGTTTTGAGTTTATTTTTGTGTATGGTGTAAGAGAATGGTCTAGTTTCATTCTTCTGTATGTGGCTGTCCAATTTTCCCAACACCACTTGTTGAAGATACCATCCTTTTTCCAGTGGATAGTCTTTCCTGCTTTGTTGAATATTAGTTGACCATAGAGTTGAGTGCCCATTTCTGGATTCTCTATTCTGTTCCATTGATCTATGTGTCTGTTTTTGTGCCAGACTATACTGTCTTGATTATCACAGCTTTGTTATACAGCTTGAAATCTGGCATTGTGATGCCCCCAGCATTGGTTTTCTTTTTCAATATTCCTCTGGCTATTATAGGTCTCTTCTGATTGCAAAAATATCCATATTTTGATAGGGATTCGCATTGAATGTGTAAATTGCCCTGGGTAGCATAGACATTTTCACAATATTTATTTTTATAATCCATGAGTATGGAATGTTTTTCCAGCTCTTTACATATTTGATTTCTTTCATAAGTGTTCTATAGTTTTTAGGGTATAGATCCTTTACCTCTTTGGTTAGGTTTATTCCTAAGTATCTTATGGTTTTGGGTGCAATTGTAAATGGTGTTGATTCCTTAATTTCTCTTTCTTCAGTCTCATTCTTAGTGTATAGAAATGCCACTTATTTCTGGGCATTCATTTTGTATCCTGCCACATTGCTGAATTGCTGTATGAGTTCTAACAACCTTGGGGTGGAGTCTTTTCAGTTTTCTATATACAATATCATATCATCTGAGAAGAGGGAGAGTTTCACTTCTTCTTTGCCAATTTGAATGCCTTTTTTTTTCTTTTTGTTGTCTGATTGCTGAGGCTAGGACTTCTAGTACTATATTGAATAACAGTGGTGAGAGTGTATATCCCTGTCATGTTCCTAATCTTAGGGGAAAGGCTTTCAGTTTTTTCCTATTGAAAATCAGTATTATAGATGTTTATCTTCATATATCGTCTATACTAAAGATCAGCAAACTTTTCCTCTAAAGGTCATTATAGTAAATATTTTAGGCTTTGCTGTCCCCATAGGATTTTGGCCTTCTTTGTATTTATAGTCCTTTAAAAGTCTAAATATCGGGGATTCCTGGGTGGCTCAGTGGTTTAGTGCCTGCCTTCAGCCCAGGGCGTGATCCTGGGGTCCTGGGATCGAGTTCTGCATCCAACTCCCTGCATGGAGCCTGCTTCTCCCTCTGCCTGTGTCTCTGCCTCTCTATCTTTCTCTCTGTGTCTCTCATGAATAAGTAAATAAAATCTTTAAAAAAATCTAAATATCATTCTTAGCTTGAGGACATTATAAACGTAAGCTGTTGGATATTGTTTCATGAATACTGATCAATATTCAGTGTTCCTGGTAATAATCTAAGTTTGATTCATGCATTATAAAATTTAGCAAAGTGTACTGTCCATAGCAAGCTCTTAAACATATGTTTCATGATTGCAAATAACTACCAAAAAAGCTTTTTTACAAAGACAAGCAAACACAAAAGGGCTTCTAGGGGAATCTTTCTAAATATATCTACCTTTAGATTTAATAGTCAACTAGCCAAATTTAATCACTTGCACGTTTGTTTCACCAAAGTATTCCAGGAACACCCTTTATTCAAAATTGAATATAAGACATATATAGCTTTGGATTCAAGGGTCTCTTGCATTCTCAACAACCCATGTTTTATTCAGTTGTTTTAAGAATTTTTACAGTAGTAGATGAGAAAATGCTGACATTTTTTTATTTTGTTTTTGTTTTTTTTTTCATTTTTTAAATTTTGAAATGGTCTTATACATATTAACTGGTAGCAGGCTTGGTAAATCCCCTTCTATACTGTTCCTCTATATTACAAAAAAAATGAATGCAATTTTTCTTTGTAACAAAACAACCTCAACCCCCTCCATACAAGTAGAGTCATATGAAAACCAAAGTAAGGGAAAGAAATATAGTAATATAGTATATATTTTATACTTGATATGATTCTTATTAGTCCTTCCCTGTTTTTTTTTTTCTAATCTTGGACATGTCACCAGCCTTTATTTCATTGGCTGATATCTTTAAAGCACTTGGATAATCTTATATCAACTTAGTTAATTATATGGGGATACAGTGGCACTTAAAGACTTTATTATGCTTTTAGTATTCAAAACATACATTGTACAGAGAGATTTAGCTTTGATTATAATCACAAGTAAGAATTGTATGCTTCAATGGCACCAAAGCTGAGTTCCAGGGGGGGTAAAATCTTTTTATCTACTTTACAGCTCAGTAATGAATTGTTAATTTTGCATTTCTCCAATAATACTTTTGCATAGAAAGAAACCTGCCAGTGAACTCAATTTAAATGAAGTTGACCTCATGCCTGTCTATTTCAGCGGAAACTCACAATACCATGCCTTTAAAGGGAAAAAGTTTTCTTTCTCACTCCCTTCCAATTCCCCTAAAACATTTTGTTAGACCTAGTAGAATGTAGTAGGGGCGATTCAGATTGCTCTGTTTGAGAAAACAGACCATCTTTATTACTATTTCCTTATATCTCTCCAAACCTTATTGGGATAGCATACCATTCTCCTAGTATGCTACTATCTCAGAGTTGATTAGAGACTAGATATTTGCTTAAGTTAAAGTTCCTCTGAAAAAGTATTTTTCAAAACAAAACATAGTCATTATTGTCTTTATAGGAACCACTTTCTCCATTCCTACGAGGAGGCCATTTCTTCCCAGGAAATAATGTTATTTATGAGAAAACAATAAGAAAAGTAGAGAAGCTAAATTCGGATGAGGTATGTAAATTTTGTTTTAAAGCTTATGAAGTGTATACTTTTTAATTATTAGTATTTTAATAGAGTTAAAATGACTTTCAATTGTTAAATGCCAAGCAAGGCCACTATGAGTCATAATAATACCTCATTATGTGTACAGCCCTTCAAATCATCCTTAACACTTTCATATTCATTCTCTCATGTGAAATATTATTGTTCCTGTTTTACTGGAAGGGAAACTGAAGTAAAGATATGTCGAGTCACATAGGAAATTAATGGTAGAACCTGAATTTAATCCAGATGCTTTGCATGTTTCTTTTAAACTGGTCTCACAAAAATTATAATTTAAAAACATTATAACTTTGTCCTAATTGTGGAATTTGAGGAAATAAAATAGATGAATATAGGGGAAGGAGGAAAAAAAGAGAGGGGGGCGAACCATAAGAGACTCTTAACTATAGAGAACAAACTGAAGGTTAATGGAGAGGAGGTGGCTGGAGATGGGCTAAATGGGTGATGGATATTAAAGAGGCACTTGTGATGAGCATTGGATGTTATATGTAAGTGATTAACTACTAAATTCTACTCCTGAAACCAATATTATATTATAGAATATAAACTAGAAATTGAATAAAAAGTTGAAAAATATTAAAAATATAAAATGAATTTTCAAATGAACAGTATATATGAGCAGATACGTAAAATACTATACAATGCAAAAGTCTAGAAAACTATAGTTCAAGTCACATTTTAAAAATTTCATTAAATTCAGCTGAGAGACCAAGTACAACATTCAAAACTGTAGTAGGGTAATGGTAATTCCAAGGCATGTAGAGCTACCAGAACTTCAAACCGAGTTATTACTGTAGACAACTGTAGATTCATATTGATCTGCTCAGTGGATACAAGTATGTCCAGCCCAGACAAAGCCTGAAACTTGTCTTTTGGACATTCTTGAAGTAGGACAGTGTATTAGTTTCTTAGGACTGTAAAGTACCACAATCTGGGTGGCTTAAACAACACAAGTTTATGGTCTCACAGTTCTGGAGGCCAGAAGTATGAAATCTTCATGTTGTCAGGCCCTGCTCCCTTTGAAGCCTTTAGGGAAAGAGCTCTTCAATGCCCATCTCTTAGTTTCTTGTGGTCTCAGTTATTCCTTGGTTTTTATTTTTTTTAATTCCTTGGTTTTTTAGATCCATATTTAATCCTCTCTCTTTACATGGCATCTTTTTTGTATGTCTTTCTATCATCTTCCCTCTGAGTATGTCTGTCTCTATGTCCAAAGTTTCCTTTTATATGAGGACACCAGACATTTGATTAAGACCCATCTTAATGGCTTTATTTTAACTTCTTACTTCTATAAAGACCTTGTTTCAAAAAAAATTAAAAAAAAAAAACAAGGTCACATTTTGAGGTACTAATAATTAGGACTTTAACATATGATTTTTGTTGGGGGAGCACAGTTTAACCTATAACAGGTAGTTAAATAATGTCAAATGAATTAGTGGATTCCTGGGTGGCTCAATGGTTTAGCGCCCGCTTTCGGCCCAGGGCATGACCCTGGAGACACGGGATCGAGTCCCACGTCGGGCTCCCTGCATGGACCCTGCTTCTCGAGCTGCCTGTGTCTCTGCCTCTCTCTCTCTCTCTCTCCATGTCTATCATGAATAAATAAATAAATCTTTAACAAAATGAATTTTTATCACAAAAATCTTTTTTTCTCATATAAAATGAAACATTAAAATATACTAAATTCTTTTTTCTTGTCATGAGAACACATTTTTACGTGCATTTATGGGCAGTTGTTACCAGATTCATAGGAATTAATACATTATTACTTATTTGATGCTCACTAAAACTAAAATAGTGTAAACTCTTAGAATCACAAACATTCAAACCTTTAAGTCTCTGGTCTGCTTAGAAAGTTGGATATGTTTGAGGGTTTGGTATGGTATGTATTGAACATATATCTTTCAGAATAACAGCAAAATATTTCTGGACATTATGGCACCAAATAGAAACGTTTTATAAAATATGTCAGTTCTTTAAGGGGGACTTTCCTCAAGCTATCAAATTATAACAACTGCCCTTTATTCAACTGAACTGACAAAACAGTAAGTTTGACACCTTTTAAATATTAAGAAATGTTTGATACACCTCATTTTATTCTCCTTCTAATTTAATGTTTCAAAGGGAGAAATACTTTTCTAAATCTTGGTTCCTAGAGGAAAAGATTGAATATCCTGTACATTACAATTACTACACATATGGAATAATTACAGAAAAACTCTTTTAAAAGAACACTACAGTTACTTACTATTAATTTGAATATTTATCTTTTTACATCCACTTTTTTTTTATTAGTGACTTAAATGATTTGGGAATTTTAAGACTACCATGGGAGACTGCCCAAGGTAAAAGGAACGATGCACATTAAACAAACTACAACTGCCTTGACCTAGTTGAGTTTCCTCAGTGATAGAAATGCAATAGGATAAGCTGGATAAAGCTAGAATCTGGATGAAACACTTAATGTTACATGAGATTAATTCAAATAAGACTAGCTCTTAGGATATAAGACCTGCCCCCCAAAAGAAGTCTTTGTCATGGAAAGGTGGTAAATGGATGCCATTTGCAAGATAATTATGCAGTTCATATGAACTGTACTCTCTATCAAAGAAGACAAAATATTTGATAAATCAGAATTTTTTTATCTTTTGTACATTAGAAATTCAGCTTGTGGTACACTTCAAAAGTATGAGTAATATATGAATATCATGATTTAGAACAGTAATTTTAGTAGTTATTAGGTGTGAGAATTGAAACTGAAAATCTATTAAGACTTCAGTGATACTGAGAGGTTAGAGGCCAGAACCACAAGATATCCCAGATAAAGAGACTGTCAACAATTCTATTCAAGCGTCAACTGATATATTAATAAAGGAAGATGATTGAGAAATGAGCTTTGTTTTGTTTATTGTCCTATATTGGTATGTACTTCAGAGTGTTTCATAACTTGCTTTTTAAAGAGCATTCAAGAGGACTTCTATTTCAGTAGTTTAAAAGTTCCCCACTGGGTGAAAGTTTTCTCAGCCTGTCACTGACTTTTTATTCTAATCCAGTGTATGGAGGTATTCTGTAACATTAAAAAACAGATAATACATTCAGCTCTACAATTTGTACAAAAGTTGCTGATAGTACACAGCCTGACTTCTAAACTGTAGTGACCTTAGTGCTATCATATTTCTTTTTTTAATAATAAATTTATTTTTTATTGGTGTTCAATTTACCAACATACAGAATAACACTCAGTGCTCATCCCATCAAGTGCCCCCCTCAGTGCCCGTCAACCATTCACCCCCACCCCCCGCCCTCCTCCCCTTCCATCACCCCTAGTTCGTTTCCCAGAGTTAGGAGTCTTTATATTCTGTCTCCCTTTCTGAAATTTCCCACTCATTTTTTCTCCCTTCCCTTATATTCCCTTTCACTATTATTTATATTCCCCAAATGAATGAGAACATACAATGTTTGTCCTTCTCCGATTGACTTACTTCACTCAGCATAATACCTTCCAGTTCCATCCACGTTGAAGCAAATGGGTATTTGTCGTTTCTAATGGCTGAGTAATATTCCATTGTATACATAAACCACATCTTCTTTATCCATTCATCTTTCGATGGACACTGAGGCTCCTTCCACAGTTTGGCTATTGTGGACATTGCTGCTATAAACATCGGGGTGCAGGTGTCCCGGCGTTTCATTGCATCTGAATCTTTGGGGTAAATCCCCAACAGTGCAATTGCTGGGTCTTAGGGCAGGTCTATTTTTAACTCTTTGAGGAACCTCCACACAGTTTTCCAGAAGGGCTGCACCAGTTCACATTCCCACCAACAGTGTAAGAAGGTTCCCTTTTCTCCGCATCTTCTGCAACATTTGTGGTTTCCTGCCTTGTTAATTTTCCCCATTCTCACTGGTGTGAGGTGGTATCTCATTGTGGTTTTGATTTGTATTTCCCTGATGGCAAGTGATGCAGAGCATTTTCTCATGTGCATGTTGGCCATGTCTATGTCTTCCTCTGTGAGATTTCTGTTCATGTCTTTTGCCCATTTCATGATTGGATTGCTATCATATTTCTAAAGTGAGTCATATTTGAAAAGAATCTGGAAAAAATGAGTCTATGAACAGATTCTATGACCTTTATCATCAGTGACTACCAAGGCAATTTCTATTTGCAAAATGTTTCTTTTATGTTTTTCTTTCTTTCAAAATAATTTTTGTAGACATAAAAAGATAATTTGTATACATGTTAAAAATTTCAAAGCATAGAAAGTACAAAAAGAATACAAAAAGAAAATAAAATATATACAGTGGTTTTAAAAAAGCCTCTCTATCCTAGCCCCCTTATCTCTCAGTTCCTCTTCTTTTTTTTTATTGTTATTTTTTTTAATTTATTTTTTATTGGTGTTCAATTTACTAACATACAGAATAACCCCCATATCTCTCAGTTCCTCTTCTTAGGGTCTGTCACTCTTAAGATATTTTTTCTCTATGCATTTAAAAACAGCTGTGTATATTTGTAAATATATACATATTTATATATTTTTAAATGTTATACAAAAGGGAGCATAGTATATTCATACTTATGCATCTTGCTTTATTCACTTAATATAGTTGAAAATTGTTCTACATAAAAAATATAAAATTTGATGTGCTTTATTAATGCAGGTCAGCTTTCCACTACCCAAAGGAAGTAGAGCATTGAATTTATACTTCCAAAGCTAAATGCACGTGCTTGAATGTAGCATTCTGATTCAAAATAGAGTATGTTTTTCTTTGAAAACTGGCTTTTAGATGCCTGCTATCAAACTAGAATAATAACAAACTAATATAGGAAATTCAAGTATACCTGAAATTCTCAAAACTGAAACAACCTGATAGCTTTTCTTATTCTGTCCTCTATACTTTATCATAAAAAAGCCATGACAAATAAATAAGCAGATAGTAAAGACTTAGTTTAAGAACAACAAGTTCCAGACTATTTTGAGGACAGTAAAAATTCATTGTTATGTTCTGAAAGAACTCTGACCTAGAAATCAGGAATTCCAATCCAAATTTTTCCAAGAATTAGTCATGTCATTATGAGTAAAGCATCTTACTTCTCTGGACTTCAGGGGTTTTTTTCCACTTGCAAAATTAGTGGGGTGGATGATGATTAAGTTGATGATGACAATAATAATGAAATAATATGATAATAAGTCTTTATTACCCACTTTATACTAGGCACTTTATAAACATTAGTTCATTTATTCCTCACAGCAACCCAATGAGACACATATTATCTCCACTTTTGCAAATGAAGAAACTGAGACTCATAAAGATAAAGTAATTTCCCAAGATCACAGAGTAAGGGGTAGAATCAGTTAGAATCCTTGCTTTCTGTATCTGAAGCTTCAGTTACAGTTTTCCAATATTTTCGCTTGATTTTCACAAGCATGAGTTTTGTCTGTCCCCACTGTGATTCTAATATGCTTCCTGATATCGAAAATCACTGCATTATGTTATTTTCTAATTTTATGTCTATTTGCATCTTCAGTATGATAGTATTATAAAATTAGATGCTGAAGTGCCTGTTGGATCATCAGAGTAATTAGCATTAATATTAATTATAGTTTTAGTGTTAAGTATAACTGGAATGTTAATTTAATAAGAACATGCAATTCTCTAGACGATTCAGGTAAATATTTGGATGGTAACAGCCACCTGATCAAACGAAAATAGAATGCAATACAATTTCCCCAATGAAATAATTTGAAAAAATAACATCTCACGTATTAAAACTATAAATCTTAGAGCTTGAATTGTCTTGTGAAAGAACACATTAAATTTTTTAAAAAATGGATTCAGTTGGTTTTTCTTGATTAGTAATTTTTATTCTCAGTGGCTATTTTGGCATGTATGTGTGTTTTAGGAATGCTATCCACGGGTCCAATGCCATCATCACATTGTCCGACAGCCCCAGATCGTCCACTCTGCGCACTGTCAGCAATCTCATTCTAGCCAACAAATCCAAACCGTCACAGGAAGTGACTCAATTTCTACAAACACTGGAAATGAACTGTGCCATAGTGGATCAAGCTATTTACATGATCAGGTAATATCAATCAGCTGATTTTTTTATAAAACTGAAATAACACTCTTAAATTCTTCTCATACCACTATATAGGCACCCACATTGAATTTTCTTCAAAATATTGAGCTATTTATGGCATTTTTAAAACAAAATTTTCTATTTCCTCTCAGAAAACAAAATAATTCAGGTCTATTAATGCATTAAATCTATGAGAAAAGTTATAAACAGATTAATGAATACTTAATTTCTAGCTGATCCTCAGTTTTAAAATGGATTCGCTGGTTGTGCCACATTAAATATTTTCATGAGGCATGGTATTTAAATGGACAATGAATTGGAAATTATATTAGCTAAGGATTACATTTCACAAGCTGTCAATTAATTCCTATGTGCATTCTATGAAATATGCTGTATTAAGTCAGCAAATGCATACATTTTATTGTGTATTACATCAACAAAATAGAAACTAAAACTTGGTTGCTAAGGAGAAATCTCTTGGGATACAATCATCAGTGACTAATTTATATTCTGAAGACTTTGGAATTTTGGAAACATCTATTACACAAGTGCAAAAGGAAAAAATATTTTCTTGTATCTCAGTAAAACTAACAACAATAACTAAACAGTGAGAAATCAGTCATCATTTGTATTTTTTCAGGACTTTTTTCCCAGTAAGGAATAACTTGCTTAAATTGATCTCTTTCATAGGCAGATCTTATTAAAAGATAGAAGGAAAAGAATAAAAAATAGGAAGGAGACAGCCCACATAAGAATTTGATTGTTTTATATTAATTATATATGAGATTATTTCTAAGGACTGAAATTTTGAAATATGTACTTTGGCCATATCACTAAAAATACATAAAATATTTAAAGTCCATATTTTTACACCCTAAAGAACCTAAAATTATATTTTCTTTGAATATCTTGAATGGAAATATTGTTAACTAAGATACTCTAAAATATAGTTCAGATGGTGTTGAACTTCTTACATTAAATGGATTGATTATGGGTGGAGGGAAGGGGTGACTGGGTGACGGGCACTGAGAAGGGCACTTGACGGGATGAGCACTGGATGTTATACTATATGTTGGCAAATCGAACTCCAATAAAAAATATACAAAAAAATAAACACTAACATTACACTAAGAAAAAAATAAATGGATTGATAATAATGATTAGAAACATTTATTAAGTTAAATAATTTAAAATGGTCATTTTTAGTAGGTTAATGTTTGTCAAATGGCAACAATTTTATACAGTTTAGTCTAATTATTTGCTTTGTTTCAGTTTCCTTATCACAAAATACTTATCGCTCATAAGTTCTTGCAAATATTTGCTCAGCTAGCATATAGTGGAGCCAGGATTCATAAAGAGAGATGTGAGGAGTCCTTTATCAATAGTGTAAACATAAATAAAGCACTGGACTAAGAGCCTGTCAATGGAGACGTATGGTGACATAGCAGAAAGTAGACCAGCTTCAGAGAAGGAAGAACTGGGTTCCAGTCCCAGGCTCTGTGCCTTTCAAGTGTGTCTTTTTAATAAATACTGGCTCTCTCAGAAGTTAGATAGTAATGAGAGAGACAGACCACAAGAGACTCTTAATCCTAAGAAACAAACTGAGGATCACTGGAGGGGAGGGAGGTGGAGAGATGGGGCAACTGGATGATGGACATTAAGGAGGGCATGTGATGTAATGGCACTGGGTATTATAAAGACTGAGGAATCACTGACCTCTACTTCTGAAAGCAATAATACATTATATGTTAATTGTTTGAATTTAAATAAAAAATTCTAAGTATTTACATTTGGGTATATACATATGTTTTGAAGACATTTGTTAATTTTAATTCATAATGTAAAGTACACTATGCCACTCAAACTGATTCTTTAGTGAGAAGATGACCATATCTTAGACAGCAACATATGGTTGTAGCAATATCTTGTTCTAAACTTTTTATTATTAGTATGGAGATTGAAATTTATTTGAAACTTGGTTAAAATTTTTTATCTCTCAAAAACTTTCTTATGTTCTTCCTTCTCTGAAGCTAGTCTACTTTCTGCTATGTCACCAATACCTCTCTATTGACAGGCTCTTAGCCCAGTGCTCTATTTATGTTTACACTATTGATAAAGGACTACCTTAATATTAAGAAATATTAAACTGTTCTCATTCTTAACTAAAAAAAAGGAAATCTTCTACTACTTCCCCCCAAAAAATTTAGGTAGTAATATCTACCTCACAGGGTTGATGTAATGTCTAAATATAAACCCATGTTGAAAGTGCTTTATAAACTATAAAGTCTACAACATAAAAATTCCACAGAGAAAGATTTGTAGAGATTATTAGAAGCTTTCTCAATTGTACAACTTAAATTAGAATAACAGTAGGAATGAACTGAGGAACAATTACCAGAGATGGAAACAATATCACAGGATTAAGAATCTTGTGTAGTGGCAATAATGATGCTATGATATCCTTTCACTAGCTTACTACACTAATAGTATATTTGAGCAGACTAGATATTGTCTATTTAGAAAATGGGAAGAGTTGAATAACTAATGTATTACTTTTTATTTTATTATTTATGCCTCAGTTTGAGATTCTGATGTAGCTTTGTTAAATATTGGAGTTTTTTTCGTATAGATTAAATACTTCTGGTTTTCCTGCTGAAAACAAGATAGTTACCTGGGAAGTGTAAAGCTAGTAATTCCACTTACATGGATTACATAGGATTCATTCCCGGTCAGAGGATAGGGTAATCTGGTTGTGTAGATCCATAGATAAGGGAAGGAAGAAAATGAGTTCTCTCAACTAGGCTCCTTGATATTTAAATGTCTCTTCCACATGAGTGGAGAGTCTCTTTAAAGAGTTATAGAGCAGATAATAAATCATGCTCTTTTAAAACTACAGGTTGGCCCATTTTTAGCTTGTGTTTAGAGTTAAATTTTAACTAACATAGCATAATGAGGTGAAAACAAATAAGCCTAACAAAAGAGATATAAGATCTGTACTCTGAAAACTATAGAGCACTTATGACAGAAACTGAAGATGATACAAAGAAATTGAAAAACATTCCATGCTCATGGATTGGAAGAACAAATATTGTTAAAATGTCTATACTTCGCCCAAAGCAATGTACACATTTAATACATTCCCTATCAAAATACCAATAGCAAAAAAAAGACCAACAGCATTTTTCACACAGCTAGAACAACCAATCCTAAATTTTGAGTGGAACCACAAAAGACTCTGAATAGCCAAAGCCATCTTGAAAAAGAAAAGCGATGCTAGAAGCATCACAATTCTGAACCTCAAGCTATATTACAAACTGTAGTCATCAAGACAGTATGGTACTGGCACAAAAACAGACACATAGATCAATGGAACAGAATAGAAAACCTAGAAATGGACGCACAGCTATATGGTCAACTAATCTTTGACAAAGCTGGAAAGACTATCCAATGGAAAAAAGTCTCTTCAACAAATGGTGTTGGACCCTGAACTTTATGGGCAACTAATATTCGATAAAGGAGGAAAGACTATCCATTGGAAGAAAGACAGTCTCTTCAATAAATGGTGCTGGGAAAATTGGACATCCACATGCAGAACAATGAAACTAGACCACTCTCTTTCACCATACACAAAGATAAACTCAAAATGGATGAAAGATCTAAATGTGAGACAAGATTCCATCAAAATCCTAGAGAAGAACACAGGCAACACCCTTTTTGAACTCGGCCATAGTAACTTCTTGCAAGATACATCCACAAAGGCAAAAGAAACAAAAGCAAAAATGAACTATTGGGACTTCATCAAGATAAGAAGCTTTTGCACAGCAAAGGATACAGTCAACAAAACTCAAAGACAACCTACAGAATGGGAGAAGATATTTGCAAATGACATATCAGATAAAGGGCTAGTTTCCAAGATCTATAAAGAACTTATTAAACTCAACACCAAAGAAACAAACAATCCAATCATGAAATGGGCAAAAGACATGAACAGAAATCTCACAGAGGAAGACATAGACATGGCCAACATGCATATGAGAAAATGCTCTGCATCACTTGCCATCAGGGAAATACAAATCAAAACCACAATGAGATACCACCTCACACCAGTGAGAATGGGGAAAATTAACAAGGCAGGAAACAACAAATGTTGGAGAGGATGCGGAGAAAAGGGAACCCTCCTACACTGTTGGTGGGAATGTGAACTGGTGCAGCCACTCTGGAAAACTGTGTGGAGGTTCCTCAAACAGTTAAAAATATACCTGCCCTAAGACCCAGCAATTGCACTGTTGGGGATTTACCCCAAAGATACAAATGCAATGAAACGCCGGGACACCTGCACCCCGATGTTTATAGCAGCAATGGCCACTATAGCCAAACTGTGGAAGGAGCCTCGGTGTCCAACGAAAGATGAATGGATAAAGAAGATGTGGTTTATGTATACAATGGAATATTACTCAGCTATTAGAAATGACAAATACCCACCATTTGCTTCAACGTGGATGGAACTGGAGGGTATTATGCTGAGTGAAGTAAGTCAGTCGGAGAAGGACAAACATTATATGTTCTCATTCATTTGGGGAATATAAATAATAGTGAAAGGGAAAATAAGGGAAGGGAGAAGAAATGTGTGGGAAATATCAGAAAGGGAGACAGAACGTAAAGACTGCTAACTCTGGGAAACGAACTAGGGGTGGTAGAAGGGGAGGAGGGCGGGGGGTGGGAGTGAATGGGTGACGGGCACTGGGTGTTATTCTGTATGTTAGTAAATTGAACACCAATAAAAAAATAATAATAATAATAAAAAAAAAACAAACAAATGGTGTTGGGAAACCTGGACAGCAATATGCAGAGAAATGAAACTGGACCACTTTCTTACACCACTTCCTTACACAGGAATAAATTCAAAATGGATGAAAGACCTAAATATGAGTCAAGAGACCATCAAAATCCTGGAAGAGAACATAAACAGCAACCTTTTTGACATGGAGCAAAGCAACTCCTTAGTAGATACATCTTCTGAGGTAAGGGAACCAAAAGCAAAAATTAACTATTGGGGCTTCATCAAGATAAAAATATTCTGCACAACAAAGGAAACAATCAACAAACAAAAAGGCAACTTACAGAATGGGAGAAAATATTTGCAAGTGACATATCTGATAAAGGTTAGTATCCAAAATCTATAAAGAACCTATCAAACTCCACACCCAAAAAACAAATAATCCAATTTTAAAAAATTGGCAGAAGCCATGAATAGACACTTTTCCAAAGAAGACATACAGTTGATTAAGAGACACGTGAAAAGATATTCAACATCACTCATCATCAGGGAAATACAAATCAAAACCACAATGGGATACCACCTCACTCGTATCAGAATGGCTAAAACAAACAACTCAGGAAATAACAGATGTTAATGAGATGCAGAGAAAAGGAGAAGACTCTTACATTGTTGGTGGGAATGCAAAGTGGTACAGCCACTCTGGAAAACAATATGGAGATTCCTCAAAAAGTTAAAAATAGAACTATCCTATAACCCAGCAATTGCATTACTAAGTATTTACCCAAAGGATAGAAAAATGTTGATTTGAAGGGGCATATGCCCCCTGATGTTTATGGCAGCGTTATCAACAATAGCCAAATTATGGAAAGAACCCAAACATCCATTGTCTGATGGGTGGATAGGAGGATCAAATCAAATAGAATGAGATCTTACCATTTGTGGTGACATGGATAGAACCAGACTGTATTATGTTAAGCAAGGTAAGTCAGTCAGAGAAAGGCAAATATATGACTTCACTCATATGTGGAATTTAAGAAACAAAACAGATGAACATAAGGGAAGGGAAAAAAGAGAGAGGGAGGCAAACCATAAGAGACTTTTAACTATAGAGAACAAACTGAGGGTTGCTGGAGGGGATATGTGTGGGGAATAGGCTAAGTGAGTGATGGTTATTAGAGCACATGTTGTGATGAACACTGGGTATTATATGTAAGTTTTATATATACTAAGTTATATACTAAGTTCTACCCCTGAAACCAATACTACACTATATGTTAAGTAGCTAGAATAAAAACATAAATGTGATTAAGTAAATAATTAAAATTAATTAAAGGAAAAAGAGCACAGTGGCCATTATAGTTTTTTAAATTAAGGTATAATTGACATATGATATTGTTTTTCAGGTGTGTAACATAATAGATTTATGTTCACATATGTTGTGAAATTATCATTATAATCAGTCTCATTAACATCTGTCACTTTCCATCATTCACTTACATTTTTCTAATGATGAGAATTTTTAACATCTATTCTCTTAGCAACTTTCACATATGTAATATAGTATTGTTAATTGTAGTTCACCATGCTTTATATTCCATCCCTGTGATTTATTTATTTTATAATTGAAAGTCTGTACATTTTGACCCCTTTATCCATTTCACCCAACCTTGCCCCTACACCTCCACCAATTTCTTCACTCTCTGAAAGTAGCTTTTTGGGTTTTGTTGTTATTTCATATTCCACACATGAATGGGATCATATGGTATTTGCCTTTCTCTTTCTGACTTACTTCAACTGGCATCTTGCTCTTAAGGTCAATCTATGTTGTCACAAATGCCAAGATATCATTCTTTTTATGGCTAAATAATGTGTCATTGTGTGTATGTACCACATCTTATTGATTCATCCATAAGTGGACACTTAGCTTATCTGCAATAAACATGTAGGTGAATATGCAAAAAAAGGAGTAATAGTGCAATAAACATGGAGATGAATATGTAAATATATATATATATAAGGTGGGGGACACCTGGGTGGTGCAATCAGTTAAGCACCTGACCTTTGGTTTCAGCTCAGATCATGATCTCAGTGTTGTGGGATCAACCCCATGCATGGAGTCGGCTTGAGTTTCTCTCTCCGTCTCCCTCTGCCCCACCCTGCTGCACTCTCTCTTTCTGTCTCTAAAATAAATAAATAAATCTTTTAAAAAAGTAAGGTGAAAAGAACATAGACTTTCCATTCAATTATTTGGGTTTATAAAAGATTATTCTGCCAAATTGCAAGATCTTAGGTAATTGATCTAACTAGACTGAGTTAATTGACTTAACTGAACCTCAGTTTCCCCATCTATTCTATTAAATATAAAAAAATATGTGAAGTATTCAGCTTAGAGCCAAATACATAGTAGATGCTCAAATAAATGCTCGATTCTGGCCTTCTTTGTTTTCCAACCCCAGGATCCAAATCCTTCAAAACATCAATAAAAGAAATTGGTTCCCACTATAATGATAATTTTATTTTTTATTTTTTTTTACATTTTTAAGATGATTTTTGTTATTTTCAAGTTTTTATTTAAATTCCAAATAGTTAACATATAATGTAATATTATATTAGTTTCAGGAGTAGAATTAAGTGATTCATCACTTATATATAATACTCAGTGCTCATGTAATAATATTTTTAAATGAAACTAAATCACCTTTAAAATTCTTTCCACGAAGCAAAAGTCATTAAAATATTTTTAAAAATCAAGTGTCCAAAAACCTGGCTTCAAAATATTTTTTATAAAACTAATTTCTGTTGTTTTCCATGAAACATCATCATTTTGGTTTCAAATTCAAAACATTGGCAATTACATTTTTTTTTGCAATCACATTTCCTTCCTTGAGACCTTAAGAATAATGTGCTGTGGTCATTTCCTGACATTAGCAAGAAATAGATAATTTTACATATGTTAACGACAAGGAAAAGATCAGCTAAACACATTTTACAAGTTATCATACAGGTGGAATTTATAAGAAAAACTAAACTACATATATTATATGTGCAACTCTTTTCCACATGGCTTGATGCTGAGAAAACTTTTGGAGTCATGGGCAGATGTAAAAGGAATAGTTCTGCCCACTTGTATAGGGCTATTGCCAATGAAAATACTCCAACTTGTGGGGAATCTTTTTTTTTTTTTTTTTTTTTTTTTTTTTTTTTTTTTTTTTTTTTTTTTTTTTTTTTTTTTTTTTGTGGTGCTTTTCTCCCATCATTTGAAGATTCAATTTTTCTCAACATCAAAACAGCACAGATCTTAATGTCAGGTGTTTTTTTCTGGCAAGTATACAGGAATCTTGTTACAATGTTTATTTAAGATAAGTCATTCACTAATGATGGACTCTCTGGGCTGGTTCACTCAATAAACTGAGCAGACCTGCCTGTTTCCTCTCTCATTAAAATGTGTGTGGTTAAATCCCTTTTCATATTTTTCGCCTTTTCCATCCCCATTTTTGCAAATGGGTTATTTTGCCCAAACCTCTATCCCATGCTTATCCTTTCCAAAAATTTAATCCATATCTGTTTTGGGTCCATCTTTTTCAAACTCTACCTTTATCTGTCTCCTGCCACTTCCTACACTGGTGCCCTTTTAAACTGTTTTGTGGCAAACAAGAATTGTTACTTAAAAAAGAACAGTTTTTATTCTTTTAAATCAAAGTAATGCATGTATATAGCTTAAAAATTAAAATGGTACTAAAAGGTATATTTTAGCATCCTCATCCAACTTTTTTCATGCACACTCATTCCCCAGAGACAACAATTTTCAACTCTTAGCTTTTTCTTCTGGTATTTACCTCCATACAGCTATATAATATGCAATTTCTTATGCTACTTCTTGATGTATCAATGTTGTATATTATCTGTTGATAATTTCAGGTACATAAGGATTTAGTTCTATTAATGCTCCATCCCTTTCCATCCCTTCCATCATCCCTATATAGTTAAATCCCCATTTTTTTGCTAAACCAGTATTCAGTGTTTATATTATTAATGCTATGAAAATATTATTTACTGCTGAACCAATTTGTATACTATTTTGCTTCTTTTATTAATACAACTGTCTTGTTTTTGGTTTTCTTTGCTGGTGTTAATAATTCCCTAATTTTTATTTGTTTTGTTTTTTGTATATCTATTGCTAATTATTTTCTCAAAACAATTTTACACACTCGGTCTGGGTTTTTTGATCAACTGTCTCCTCTCTATAAAACCCTGCAAAAAATACACAGCATAATTTTCAGCTTGAATTGTCACTATCTACTAACCTAGTTACTCTCCCCATATTTTGACAGTTTCATTGGTAGGTTACAATCTTCCCTCCACTTCCTGCTGATTCTTGCCCTGGAATCAACTAAGGGAACTTCATCATTCGTATCAGTGATATTCCCCCACACTCTGTCCTCATGGCTCTTTATCACCTTCAATTTCTTAATTTCCACTACAGCCCTCACAGACTTTGGCTGCTCCTTGAACTTCATCACTTGAAACTGTTTAATGTCTGTTTCTGTTATCATCACTTCCTTACTTCATCTCCTTCCTCATTCCTACTGAACTTCACCCTCACCAAGCTCTCCAGCCCTCAGTTCTAAGCCAGGCTAAACTCCACTGTCATCCAATTTAACAATGTTTTTTACTAGAAACCCTTAAAATTTGTATTGCCTTCTCTGATTGCTATTGTCATTTTGCTGACCCCTTACTTTGGGTAGCTACCATCTACTTTCTCTGCCTCTAGATTTTGATTTCTCTGTGAGCTAAAGAAAGTCCACAAACTAGGCCAATTTAGTCTAGAACAGATTGTCTCTATCTTGCTGAACTCTCTCTGTTGCTAGACATTCCTTTTAATTAATTCTAATTGACTTGCTACCACAGTCTTCAATATCTAATACTTATCTTAATTGCCATCTTCATTCTCTGGATTCTACTGCAGTTCTCTCCCTCTGTGCAGGTGGTTTTACCTTTTCCTGAGAATGGCCAGTGAAACTCAAATTTTATAATGTATCAGAATCAGTTGAGGGCTTGTTTAAATACGAGGACTGGATAATTTATATCTCAGAGTACCCTGATTGTCTTAATACTACTGGTTCAAGACCACAATTTGAGTTCATTATGAAAACTCCTTCAATGCCCCACTTCACTGAAAATTTTCTCCCTATTTGCTGCAAACTTCTGATTCTTTTGATTTTCAAGAATTAAGAATTTAACCTTGTCTTTAAAGTGACTCCCTTAGCAACTCTACCATTCATTCTGTTGGCTTATGTTTTCATTCCCTTCAACCTGAAAAATTCCTAAAGGAGGAAAGCATGCTTACTGTGGCCATTTTCTCAGTACCCACACATTCCTTAACACTTTAAAAAGCAGATTCTAGTTTTGACTTGCTCCTAAACTTGTCTTTATTGACCTCCAAGTCACAAATTCCATTTCCTTTTCTTTGTTCTTCTCTTGTTCCAGTTCTGCAGCAAATATTGTTGCAACATTGTTGATCCATTCTGTTCTTGATATTTTTTCTTCCCATTATACTGTCCTGCTGCTTCTAAGTCTTTTTCTCAGGCTTCTCTTTGTTCTTTCATCAGGTGGTCTTCCCCAAAGGGCATATCCATGATTTCCTTCTCCTTTCTCTACTCCCTCTATTGACTATAAGATATAAAATCTCGAATTATGCAACATTTATATGGACACCTTCATATGATTATCTTTACATGAACATCTCCCAAAACTTTCTTTCTCAGCTCTAATTCATCATTTTTAATGGACTAGTTGACATTTCTACTTGGCTGTTCCACAGTCACCTCCAACTGACTCCCTAAGGTTTTCATTCTATGTCCCCTATTTTCATTAATATTTCCACTGCCCTAATCAAAAGAGTTGGAATTTAACGTTACTTTTACTTTCCTTATTGTCACTCTAAACCTAATCAGTGGTCATAGTCTGAAGATTCTTCCTATGTATAACCTCCTTCATATAACTGAAAGTTAGGTTTCCTTCTTATAACTCCCTTAGTATGTGATCTGTGACTCTCTTTATAGCCCTTACTAATTGGTCAATCTCTTACATTAAAGTTATTTAGATACATATGTTTATGGTCTTTTACCATAAACCCTTAAGAGAGAAGATAGTATTTTATGTATATTTTTCAGTAGCACTTAGAAGTGTACTTTAGGATAATGCTTAGTAAGTTCTCAATAAATGTATGCTGAATGAATGAAAAGAATCATGCCACTGAGATCTTTTAAAACCTGCATGTGGTTTGTGGGCATAGATTAGAGCCTTTGGTTTAAGAAAGAAAAATTAGAATAGAAGATAAATTACATTAAAAGAGCTACTGCATATACATAGTAAGTTCCTCCTCCAATGGCTTACCTTACATAAAGATGTGGTTCCATTTCTTGAATAAATTATATACTAAAGAATGGCAGGATATAGAAGTGACAGAGAAGTGGAAAGGAGAAAAAGCTAGCAACAAAGGCGTTACCAAGAAATTATTTTTTAAAAAATGCATATTCATTTAATATTGATTTCTTTGATATATATCCCACTTCAATACAAAAAAGGAGAAAAAAAAGAATTTTGAGTAGCTTAAGAGAACAAATAAGAGGTAATAAGATAGAAAAAGCTGTCAGGGACTGTGTTAATATAATGGAGTAATAACACCAGAAGGAAAAGAGTACACAGACATGCAGACCATACCGTTCCACGTCATTAGGAAAACCAGGCTAAAATCATCACTCTGAGCTTTCTCAAAACCATAGAAAAGAAAAAAGGGAAAACCTGATTAGTGACAAAGTTTCCATTGCCCATGAGAAAAAGCTTCGTGAAGTCTTGACAGTTACTTGTACTATAGGAAAATATCATACATTTTATTTTCTAGTCAGAAAGAATAATGTAAGCTTTCACAAAATTTTACAGATTCAATCACCTGTATTCATTGTAAAATGGCAATCCAAACCACCTACGTTTTTTCACGTGGTTGGGAGTGAAAAAATCATCTCATTTTATAGCATGTAAAAGTGTACACACACACACACACATACACACACACACACGTACACCCCAAAAAGTAGCAAACAAAACCTTGATCAGAGTTTCACTGAAGTCCATGTTCAGTATGCTTTATTAAAACACCTCTACCAGCTAGTGCTTTTCCATCTATCATACTTAACATTTAGCATCAATTTCATCCTTTATAACAAACAACTTACTACTTACCTTGCAACAAATGTTTACTTAGCATTTACTATATTCAGGTACTATGGTAGATGGTATTTTTTTTAACTTTTTTTATTGGAGTTCAATTTGCCAACATATAGCATAACACGCAGTGTGCATCCCGCCAAGTGTCCCCCTCAGTGCCCATCACCCAGGCACCCAACCCCCCGCCCACCTCCCTTTTCACTACCCCTTGTTTGTTTCCTAGAGTTAGGTGTCTCTCATGCTTTCTCAAACTCACTGATATTTTCACCCATTTCTTTCCTTTACCTTTAATCCCTTTCAGTAATTTTTATACTCCCCAAATGAATGAGACCATATAATATTTGTCCTTTTCTGATTGACTTATTTCACTCATCATAATACCCTCCAGGTCCCTCCACGTCGAAGCAAATAGTGGGTATTTGTCGTTTCTAATGGTTGAGTAATACTCCATTGTATACATAAACCACATCTTCTTTATCCATTCATCTTTTAATGGACACCGAAGCTCCTTCCACAATTTGGCTATTGTGGACACTGATGCTAGAAACATCAGGGTGTAGGTGTCCCGGAGTTTCACTGCAACATTCACCCTGCCAACATTTGTTGTTTTCTGTCTTGTTAAATTTCACCATTCTCACTGGTGTGAAGTGGTGTCTCATTGTGGTTTTGATTTGTATTTCCCTAATGGCAAGGGATGCGGAGCATTTTCTCATGTGCTTGATGCCTATGTCTATATATTTGGTGACATTTCTGTTCATGTCTTTTGCCTATTTCATGATTGGATAGTATTTTTGCTCTTGAGTTCCATAAGTTCTTTATAGATCTTGGATACTAGACCTTTATCTGATAGGTCATTTGCAAATATCTTCTCCCACTCTGTAGGCTGTCTTTTAGTTTTGTTGATTGTTTCTGTTGCCTTCATGGATGTATCTTGCAAGAAGTTGCTGTGGGCAAGTTCAAGAAGGGTGTTGCCTGTGTTCTCCTCTAGGATTTTGATGGAATCTTGTCTCACATTTAGATCTTTTACCCATTTTGAGTTTATCTTTGTGTATGGTGAAAGAGAGTGGTCTAGTTTCATTCTTCTGCATGTGGATGTCCAACTTTCCCAGCACCATTTATTGAAGAGACTGTCTTTCTTCCAATGGATAGTCTTTCCTCCTTTATCGAATATTAGTTGACCATAAAGTTGAGGGTCCACTTCTGGATTCTCTATTCTGTTCCATTGACCTATGTGTCTGTTTTAGTGCCAGTACCACACTGTCCTGATGACCACAGCTTTGCAGTACAACCTAAAATCTGGCATTGTGATGCCCCCACCTATGGTTTTCTTTTTCAATATTCCCCTGGCTATTCGGGGTCTTTTCTGATTGCACACAAATCTTAAGATTATTTGTTCCAACTCCCTGAAGAAAGTCCATGGTATTTTGATAGGGATTGCATTAAACGTGTAAATTGCCCTGGGTAACATTGACATTTTCACAATATTAATTCTTCCAATCCATGAGCATGGAATATTTTTCCATCTCTTTCTGTCTTCCTCAAGTTCTTTCAGAAGTGTTCTGTAGTTTTTAGGGTATAGATCCTTTACCTCTTTGTTTAGGTTTATTCCTAGGAATCTTATGCTTTTCGGAGGAATTATAAATGGGATTGACTCCTTAATTTCCCTTTCTTTAGTCTCATTGTTAGTGTATAGAAATGCCACTGATTTCTGGGTATTGATTTCGTATCCTGCCACACTGCTGAATTGCTGAATGAGTTCTATCAATCTTGGGGTGGAGTCCTTTGGGTTTTCTACGTACAATATCATGTCATCTGTGAAAAGCGAGAGTTTGACTTCTTCTTTGCCAATTTCAATGCCTTTTATTTCTATTTGTTGCCTGATTCCTGAGGGTAGGACTTCTAGTACTATGTTGAACAGCAATGGTGAGAGTGGACATCCCTGTCTTGTTCCTGATCTTAGGGGAAAGGCTCCTAGTGCTTCCCCATTGAGAATGATATTTGCTGTGGGCTTTTTGTAGATGGCTTTTAAGATGCAGATCAATGTTCCTCGACCCCTACACTCTGAAGAGTTTTGATCAGGAATGGATGCTGTATTTTGTCAAATGCTTTCTCTGCATCTATGGAGAGGATCATATGGTTCTTGTTTTTTCTCTTGCTGATATGATGAATCACATTGATTGTTTTACGAGTGTTGAACCAGCCTTGCATCCCGGGGATAAATCCCACTTGGTCATGGTGAATAATCTTCTTAATGTATTGTTGGATCCTATTGGCTAGTATTTTGTTGAGAATGTTTGCATCCATGCTTATCAGGGATTTTGGTCTATAATTCTTCTTTTTGGTGGGGTCTTTATCTGGTTTTGGAATTAAGGTGATGCTGGCCTCATAGAACGAGTTTGGAAATACTCTATCTCTTTCTATCTTTCCAAACAGCTTTAGTACAATAGGTATGGTTTGTTCTTTAACGTTTGATAGAATTCCCCTGGGAAGCCATCTGGCCCTGTAGTCTTGTGTCTTGGGAGGTTTTTGATGACTGCTTCAATTTCCTCCCTGGTTATTGGCCTGTTCAGGTTTTCTATTTCTTCCTGTTCCAGTTTCGGTAGTTTGTGGATTTCCAAGAATGCGTCCATTTCTTCTAGAGTGCCTAATTTATTGGCGTATACCTGTTCATAATATGTTTTTACAATCGTTTGTATTTCCTTGGTGTTGGTAGTGATCTCTCCTTTCTCATTCATAATTTTATTAATTTGAGTCTTCTCTCTCTTCTTTTGAATAAGGCTGGCTAATGGTTTATCTATCTTATTAATTCTTTCAAAGAACCAACTCCTGGTTTTGTTGATCTGTTCCACAGTTCTTCTGGTCTTGATTTCGTTGAGAGCTGCTTGAATCTTTATTAACTCTCTTCTTCTGCTGGGTGTAGGATCTATTTGCTGTTTTTCCTCTAGCTCCTTTAGGTGTAAGGTTAGCTTTTGTATTTGAGTTCTTTCCAGTTTTTGGATGGATGCTTGTATTGCGATGTATTTCCCCCTCAGGACTGCTTTTGCTGCATCCCAAAGATTTTGAATGGTTGTATCTTCATTCTCATTAGTTTCCATGAATCTTTTTAATTCTTCCTTAATTTCATGGTTGACCCTTTCATCTTTAGTAAGATGGTCCTTAACCTCCACGTGTTTGAATTCCTTCCAAACTTCTTCTTGTGATTTAGTTCTAATTTCAAAGCATTATGGTCTGAAAATATGCAGGGGCTTATCTCAATCTTTTGGTATCAGTTAAGACCTGCTTTGTGATCCAGTATTTGTTCTATTCTGGAGAAAGTGCCATGTGCACTTGAGAAGAATGTATATTCAGTTGCATTGGGATATGAAGTTCTATAAATATCTGTGAAATCCATCAGGTCCAGTGTATCATTTAAAGTTCTTGTTTCTTTGCAGATGTTGTGCTTAGAATATCTGTCGATTATAGAAAACGATGTGTTCAAGTCACCAAGTATAAGTGTATTATTATCTAAGTATGTCTTAACTTCGGTTATTAATTGATTGATATACTTGGCAGCTCCCACATTTGGGGCATAGATATTCATGATTGTTAGGTCCTCTTGTTGGATAGAGCCTTGAAGTATGATATAGTGTCCCTCTTCTTCTCTTACTACAGTCGTTAGGATATACTTTAATTTATATATGATGGCTACCCCTGCTTTCTTTTGGGGACCATTTGAATGGTACATGGTTCTCCAACCTTTTTTTTTTTTAGGCTGTAGGTGTCCTTATGTCTAAAATGAGTCTCTTGTAGACAGCAAATAGATGGGTCTTGCTTTTTATCCAGTCTGAAACCCTGTGCCTTTTGATGGAGTCATTAGCCCATTCACGTTCAGAGTTACTGTCGAAAGATATGAATTTAGTGTCATCATGATACTTATTCAGTCTCTGTTTTTGTGGATTTATTTCCTTGGACTTCCTCTTTTTTTACAGAGTCCCCCTTAATATTTCGTGCAGAGCTGGTTGGTGTCACATATTCTTTCAGTTTCTGCCTCTCTTGGAAGCTCTTTACCTCTCCTTCTATTCTGTATGAGAGCCTTGCTGGATAAAGTATTCTTGGTTGCAGGTTCCTCTCATTTAGGACCCTGAATATATCCTGCCAGCCCTTTCTGGCCTTCCCGGTCTCTGTGGAGACTTCTGCTGTTACCCTAGTACTTCTCCCCATGAAGTTTAGGGATTTCTTGTTTCTCGCTGCTTTAAGGATCTTCTCTTTATCTTTGGAATTTGCAAGTTTCACTATTAAATGTCAAGGTGTTGAACAGTTTTTATTGATTTTAGGGGGGGATCTCTCTATTTCCTGGATCTGAAAGCCTGTTTCCCTCCCCATGTTAGGGAAGTTCTCAGATATATTTGTTCAAATACACTTTCTGGACGTCTGTCCCTTTCTGCGCCCTTGGGAACTCCAATTAAATGTAGGTTTTTCCTTCTGAGCCTGTCATTTATTTCCCTTAATCTATCTTCATGATGTTTTAATAGTTTGTCTCTTTTTTTTCCTCAGTTTCCTTCCTTGGCATCAACTTGTCTTCTATGTCACTCACCCGTTCTTCTACCTCATTAACCCTCATCGTTAAGACCTCCTGTTTGGATTGCATCTCATTCAATTGATTTTTAATTTCTGCCTGATTAGATCTAAATTCTGCATTCATGAAGTCTCTTGAGTCCTTTATGCTTTTTTTCTAGAGCCACCAGTAGCTTTATAATTGTGCTTCTGAATTGGCTTTCTGACGTTCAGTTGTAATCCAAATTTTGTAACTCTGTGGGAGAGAGGACTGTTTCGCTTCCTTTTGTGGTGAGTTTTTCCTTCTAGTCATTTTTCTCAGTGCAGTGTGGTCAAAAATAAGTTGTACTGGAAAAGGGAGAAAAAGAGAGAAAAAGGGGGGGGAATCAAACAGAAAACAAAAAACAAGAGGGAGTATCCTCTGATTCTATATACTGTAAATCCCTCGACTTCCCCTGGCACTTTCCAGTGCTGCTTGGTCAATATCATGCTTTTCCCCTGTCCTTCTAGCTGATCATCTGGGACAGGGGCCTGCTGTGCTGACTCTTAGGTGTGTGCACCTGGGGGTGTTGCCCAGCCCCCTGCCAGGTGCAGGGCTCAGTGGGTGCTGTTTATCTTGTGAGGCCCCTGCTCTGTCCCAGATACAAGGTGACACCAGGAGGAACAACAACAGTGGCGGTGGCCAGCTCCCCAGCTCTAGAGTCAGCTCCCACAGTAACTACTATAGTTCCCAGTCCGCAGGGGTCTGGATGCTCCCAGGCGGGGGTCCCGATCTGCACAAATTGGGGTCACCTGGGTGGCAGGAGCGTCCTCACTGTCCTATGTCCTCCCCGCCTCTGCCTGTCCTGGGGGGAGGGTCAGATCTTGGGCTGTGTCCCCCAGTGCCCTAGGCTTCGTGGCCTGCCCCGCTGGAATCTCACTCGTGGGGCACGTGTTCCCCTCCACGCAGAGCCACTGCCTGAGTTGTCCCTGGAGCTGCTCCCGGGGCCCCCAACAGGCGGGCCCTGCAGCCCTTTAAGGATCTTAGCCAGGGAGTGTGGCACGCTCTCCCCCAGGTTGCAGGTCCTCAGTGCCCCTGGGAGCCTGAGGGCATCCCCCCCCCCACCCCTCCTGGGATCCTGCCCGAGCTCCCTGCCAGCGCTTTTCTGTCCTGGAAAATTGGTGAAGCTCCTGCTTCTCTGGGCCTGGGCTTTCTTGTCCTGGGGGTACTCGCCGACTGTCCTTGGCTTGGCTCCTCATGGGGGCCCCTCCGCCTTGGATGCTTTTTTATTTCTTTTTTTTTCTGTCATCCTACCATGACAGAAGCACAATCTCTTCTCACTGTAGCATTCCAGCTGTTCCCTCTTTAGATCTCAGACCAAATTCGTAGGTTTTCAGGATGATTTGAAAGTTATCTAGGTAAGTTGGTGGGGACAGGTGACTTGGGGACCCTACTCTTCCGCCATCTTCAGTTCTTTGGAAATTCTAATGGAAGCTCAGCACTTGAATATTTTTTGCCTAAAGAAATATCCTCTTCTACTTCAGAAAGGTACAGTTTGGAAGGGGCACACATAGAGAGGTGAAGCAGAGAGGGGTTATCTATCTGGCCAGCTACAGCAATGAAATAATCTGAAGATCATAGAATGACACTGATATGGCAGCTATATTTTCCCCATATCCAATTAATCTTTAATTTTAAAATCATATTGGAAACTATGTTTTTAAGCCACTCTCAGTTTGTTAAATATATAGATGCTTCATTCGGGAGAAATGCATGTGTAAAACTTGAAATCAAAAGTGCTCATTTGATTATTTTGAATAAAGACTTGCCCAGTTTTGATCTTCATTTCCTGATAGGGGCCTACCACTAAGGAGCTTACTGCCAAGATATAGATATCTAGGTAAAACTCAAATGTCATCTCTTACTTTGCAAGGAATTCAGTTTAGTTGCTGTAATTAGACTTAACCTAAACTTATGAAGAGAATGTAAAGGATCATCATGACATTCTTGAGGAAGTGCTATCTATACTCTTTTTTGGCTTTAACCATTCTTGGACAGCTTTTTAAGAGAGAAACCTGTAAAAAAAAAAACTATTTCCAGAGTCAACTAGCATTTGGGATCACTTCTGACCAGGTATATAGGTGATTTCTTTCAATTCAGTAAGTATTTACTGAGCAACTAACCACACGGTGTTCAACCAGAATTGTGCTAGTTACTATAGGATATATCAAGAAGTATGACTCAGAGTGATGGGAACTTGGGGATTGCTGCCTTGCAGGTACACAAAAGACTGTTGTGAAGCTGGTGGGGCACAGGTGCTGAGTCCTTCTCTGTCTGAGCTGTGGTTCCTGACTCCAGGTTCCTAGTTCTCAGAACCTTTATATTTGAAATACCCAGAAATGAAAAGAAAGACAGTGAATGCTGGCAAGCTGAGACTGCATCCTAATGAGGAAGCTTGCATTTTAAAGGAAGATTATGAAAGTTGACAAAAACTAAGATTACTGCAGTTCGAGAACAGGAAAGGAATATTGCTTTACAGATAAAAGAAAATATAAAGCAGGAGAAATCAACAATTAACTCATTCAGCAGAGAAACTAAGGGACAGAATGGAAAGAATCACAAATTCAGAAAATAAAGATTTGGAAAAAATATTTTGCAAGTTTAAGAAGTATGGGGGAAAGACACTAACAGGTGAAAGAATATGAACCTGATTTTAATGCTCTGGCAGAAAGAAGAAAAGCAGAAATGAAGCATAGAGAGGCTCTGAAATTACAGAAAAATAAAAAAAATAGTGAAAAAAATGGCATATAACAGCTTGAAAGGACAAGCTTCTTGTAAAAAAAAAAGAGATCTGCCAAAATTACAAGTCTAACACCACCACCTCCAACTCTTTTTGACATAGAGAACTTCTAATGTGAAAACCAGTAGTTATACCTATCATCATCTTTGCACTTTTGTGAATAGAGAGATGGACACAAAGCAGATGATTGACTTATTGTTCTTCCCAATCCTCACTTTATTTCTCTGTTCATTGAAGTGAATTATACCTGCACATGTTCTTTGTGAAAAATTTGGAACTATACACATATGCATAAACTTATAGGAAAAACAACTACAGTTCTTTCACCAAAAAGTAATATGATTAATCCATTAATAAATTAATTATAGCCTTTATATATAAACATATACACCACTTTTCAAAACATAACTTTTATAAGCACTTAATATGTAATCATAGATTTAACAATTGTTCTTATGTTCATTTCTTTTTGCCTCTGTAAATAATGCAAACATAATAATCTTGTACATTTTTTTGTCTACAAATCTGAGGTATGTTTAGACTCCTAGAATAGAAATTACTGGTTCCAAACTATATGGTATTTGATACAGATACTTGACATGGATCATTAAGTTGCCTTTAAAAAGTATCAGCAACATATGAGAATGGCCATCTTATACCCCTATCCATTCCCTTGTATGGATTATTTTGATTTAGAAATTATTTTCAGTGTCAAGAGTGATAAATGACAATCCGTGTTATTAAAGTTGCTATTTCTTTGTAATTGGATTTTAATTTCTTTTCATGTTGGGTGTATTTGGCTACTAGGAAAACAAAATTTCTTAATATAGCTTTCCTGTGGAGTTTAGAATGCAGCAAATACACATTATGGCTAGCTGCTTATGGCAGTTGTTAAAATCACTCTTTAGTCAAGACCTAAGATGAGTATTCTCAATATAGAATTGACTTCCAAGAAATAATAAATCTTGATTTGTTTAAAATAAAAAATTATTATTACAATTTCAATATTATTATAACATAGAAACAATAACTTCAGTCTGTGGCTAGCTTGTTTTTGTGGTTACCACACTACATTTTACAGTACTAAATAGATGTTCTCTCTCAAGTAAGATTGATGAAGAAAAACATGTTTTTATCTAGCTGTAGTATAGGGTACCACTGATGGTTTTATGGTAAGTTATTAAACTTTTCTCTTTAATTGTGATTGAAAGACCTCTCTCCAGTTTTTGAATTGAAGATTGGATCAGTATTTATAATGTAGTTTTATAAAAATAGTCCCACAAACTAAAACATTCTGATATTTTGTTTGCTACTTTATGCCATCGCTTAAAAAACCTGTCACTTAAACATTGCATTTAAAATGTAACAGTGGAGGGAGGGGCAAGATAGCTGAAGAGTAGGGTGCCCAAGTCACGTGTCCCCACAAAATTACCTAGATAACCTTCAAATCATCCTGAAAATCTACGAAATCGGCCTGAGATTTAAAGATAGAACAGCTGGAATGCTACAGTGAGAAGAGTTCGCGCTTCTATCAAGGTAGGAAGACGGGGAAAAAGAAATAAAGAAACAAAAGGCATCCAAGGGGGAGGGGCCCCGCGAGGAGCCGGGCTGAGGCCGGGGCAAGTGTCCCCAGGACAGAAAAGCCCCGTCCTGGAGAAGCAGGAGCTTCACCAATCTTCCCGGCGGAAAGGGGCTGGCAGGGAGTTAGAGCAGGACCCCAGGAGGGCAGGGATGCCCTCGGGCTACCTGGGACACTAACAGACACCTGCGTGCCCAGGAGAGTGCGCTGAGCTCTCTAAAGGGCTGCAACGCGTGCACGGCTGGACCCGGGAGCAGCTCGGAGGGGCTCGGGCGGTGGCTCTGAGGAGAGGGGGCTGCCCGGCTGGGAGCGCGAATCCAACAGCGCAGGCCCGGGAGCACAGGGTGCTGGGGACACAGCCCAGAATCCGTCCTCCCCCCGGGACAGGCAGAGGCTGGGAGGGCCCAGGACAGCAAGGACGCTCCTGCCCAGAGCTGAGCAGATCAGCGGCCCGCCCCGGAGCCTCCAGGCCCTGCAGGCTGAGAGCTCCATAGTTACTGTGGGAGCTGAATACAGGGCTCCAGAGCTGGCCGAGGTCACTGTGGTTGTTCCTCCTGGGGCTCATGGGGTAAACAACCCCCACTGAGCCCTGCACCAGGCAAGGGGCAGAGCAGCTCCTCCAAGTGCTAACACGTGAAAATCAGCACAACAGGCCCCTCCCCCAGAAGACCAGCTAGACGGACAAGTTCCAGGGGAAGTCAAGGGACTTAAAGTATACAGAAACAGAAGATACTTACTTCCCCATGTTTTTTTTTTTTTTTTTTTTTTTTTTGCTTTTTGATTTGTTTGCTTCCCCCACCCTTTCTTCTTTATCTTTTTCTTCACTTTTTTTTCTTTTTTCTTCCTTTTTTCTTTTTTCTTTTTCTCTTTTCTTTCCTTCTTTCTCTCCTCTCTTTTTCTCCTTTTCCCAATACAACTTGTTTTTGGCCACTCTGCACTGAGCAAAATGACTAGAAGGAAAACCGAACCTCAAAAGAAAGAATCAGAAACAGTCCTCTCTTCCAGAGAGTTACAAAATTTGGATTACACTTCAATGACAGAAAGCCAATTCAGAAGCCCTGTTATGAAGCTACTGGTGGCTCTAGAAAAAAGCATAAAGGACTCAAGAGATTTCATGACTGCAGAATTTAGATCTAATCAGGCAGAAATTAAAAATCAATTGAATGAGATGCAATCCAAACTAGAAGTTCTAAAGACGACGGTTAACGAGGTGGAAGAACGAGTGAGTGACATAGAAGACAAGTTGATGGCAAAGAGGGAAACTGAGGAAAAAAGAAACAAACAATTAAAAGACCATGAAGATAGATTAAGGGAAATAAACGACAGCCTGAGGAAGAAAAACCTACGTTTAATTGGGGTTCCTGAGGGCGCCGAAAGGGCCAGAGGTCCAGAATATGTATTTGAACAAATCATAGCTGAAAACTTTCCTAATCTGGGAAGGGAAACAGGCATTCAGACCAGGAAATAGAGAGTACAGTGGAACAATCCACAAAATCAAGGACTGAATAGATAACATGATGACAATAAACTCATATCTTTCAATAGTAACACTGAACGTGAACGGGCTTAATGACCCCATCAAAAGGCGCAGGGTGTCAGACTGGATAAAAAAAGCAGGACCCATCTATTTGCTGTCTACAAGAGACTCATTTTAGACAGAAGGACACCTACAGCCTGAAAGTAGGAGGTTGGAGAACCATTTACCATTCAAATGGTCCTCAAAAGAAAGCAGGGGTAGCCATCCTTATATCAGATAAACTAAAATTTACCCTGAAGACTGTAGTGAGAGATGAAGAGGGACACTATATCATACTTCAAGGATCTATCCAACAAGAGGACTTAACAATCCTCAATGTATATGCCCCGAATGTGGGAGCTGCCAAATATACCAATTAATAACCAAAGTTAAGAGATACTTAGATAATAATACACTTATACTTGCTGACTTGAATCTAGCGCTTTCTACACTCGATAGATCTTCTAAGCACAACATCTCCAATGAAACGAGAGCTTTAAATGATACACTGGACCAGATGGATTTCACAGATATCTACAGAACTTTACATCCAAACTCAACTGAATACACATTCTTCTCAAGTGCACATGGAACTTTCTCCAGAATAGACCACACACTGGGTTACAAATCGGGTCTGAACCGATACCAAAAGATTGGGATCGTCCCCTGCATATTCTCAGACCATAATGCCTTGAAATTAGAACTAAATCACAACAAAAAGTTTGGAAGGACTTCAAACACGAGGAGGTTAAGGACCATCCTGCTAAAAGATGAAAGGGTCAACCAGGAAATTAAGGAAGAATTAAAAAGATTCATGGAAACTAATGAGAATGAACATATAACTGTTCAAAATCTTTGGGATGCAGCAAAAGCAGTCCTGAGGGGGAAATACATCGCAACACAGGCATCCATCCAAAAACTGGAAAGAACTCAAATACAAAAGCTAACCTTACACCTAAAGGAGCTAGAGAAAAACAGCAAATAGATCCTACACCTAGGAGAAGAAGTGAGTTAGTAAAGATTTGAGCAGAACTCAACGCAATCGAGACCAGAAGAACTGTGGAACAGATCAACAAACCAGGAGTTGGTTCTTTGAAAGAATTAATAAGATAGATAAACCATTAGGCAGCCTTTTTAAAAATTTTTATTTATTTATGATAGTCACAGAGAGAAAGAGAGAGAGAGGAAGAGACATAGGCAGAGGGAGAAGCAGGCTCCAGGCACCGGGAGCCCGACGTGGGATTTGATCCCGGGTCTCCAGGATCGCCCCCTGGGCCAAAGGCAGGCGCCAAACCGCTGTGCCACCCAGGGATCCCCATTAGGCAGCCGTATTAAAAAAAAGAGAGAGAAGACTCAAATTAATAAAATCATGAATGAGAAAGGAGAGATCTCTACCAACACCAAGGAAATACAAATGAAAAACATATTATGAACAGCTATATGCCAATCAATTAGGCAATCTAGAAGAAATGGACGTATTTCTGGAAAGCCACAAACTACCAAACCTGGAACAGGAAGAAATAGAAAACCTGAACAGGCCAATAACCAGGGAGGAAATTGAAGCAGTCATCAAAAACCTCCCAAGAGACAAGAGTCCAGGGCCAGATGGCTTCCCAGGGGAATTCTATCAAACGTTTAAAGAAGATACCATACCTATTCTACTAAAGCTGTTTGGAAATATAGAAAGAGATGGAGTCCAACCAAACTTGTCCTATGAGGCCAGCATCACCTTAATTATAAAACCAGACAAAGACCCCACCAAGAAGAATTATAGACCAATATCCCTGATGAACATGGATGCAAAAATTCTCAACAAGATACTAGCCAATAGGACCCAAGAGTACATTAAGAAAAATATTCTCCATGACCAAGTAGGATTTATTCCCGGGACACAAGGCTGGTTCAACACTCGTAAAACAATCAATGTGATTTATCATATCAGCAAGAGAAAAACCAAGAACCATAGGATGCTCTCATTAGATGCAGAGAAAGCATTTGACAAAATACAGCATCCATTCCTGATCAAAACTCTTCAGAGTGTAGGGATAGAGGGAACATTCCTCGACATCTTAAAAGCCATCTACGAAAAGCCCACAGCAAATATTATTCTCAATGGGGAAGCACTGGGAGCCTTTCCCCTAAGATCAGGAACAAGACAGGGATGTCCACTCTCACCACTGGTATTCAACATAGTACTGGAAGTCCTAGCCTCAGCAATCAGACAAAGACATTAAACGCATTCAAATTGGCAAAGAAGAAGTCAAACTCTCCCCCTTCGCCAATGACATGATACTCTACCTAGAAAACCCAAAAGCCTTTACCCCAAGATTGCTAGAACTCATACAGCAATTTGGCAGCATGGCAGGATACAAAATCAATGCCCAGAAGTCAGTGGCATTTCTATACACTAACAATGAGACAAGAGAAATTAAGGAGTCAATCCAATTGATGATTGTACCCAAAAGCATAAGATACCTAGGAATAAACCTAACCAAAGAGGTAAATGATCTATACCCTAAAATCTATAGAACACTTCTGAAAGAAACTGAGGAAGACACAAAGAGATGGAAAAATATACCATGCTCATGGTTTAGAAGAATTAATATTGTGAAAATGTCAATGTTACCCAGGGAAATTTATACGTTTAATGCAATCCCTATCAAAATACCATGGACTTTCTTCGGAGAGTTAGAACAAATTATTTTAAGATTTGTGTGGAATCAGAAAAGACCCCGAATAGCCAGGGGAATTTTAAAAAAGAAAAACACACTCGGGGCATCACAATGCCAGATTTCAGGTTCTACTACAAAGCTGTGGTCATCAAGACAGTGTGGTACTGGCACAAAAACAGACACATAGATCAATGGAACACAATAGAGAATCCAGAATTGGACCCTCAACTTTATAGTCAACTAATATTCGATAAAGGAGCAAAGACTATCCACTGGAAGATAGACAGTCTCTTCAATAAATGGTGCTAGGAAAATTGGACATCCACATGCAGAAGAATGAAACTAGATCACTGTCTTTCACCATACACAAAAATAAACTCAAAATGGATGAAAGATCTAAATGTGAGACAAGATTCCATCAAAATCCTAGAGGAGAACACAGGCAACACCCTTTTTGAACTCGGCCACAGTAACTTCTTGCAAGATACATCCACGAAGGCAAAAGAAACAAAAGTAAAAATGAACTATTGGGACTTCATCAAGATAAGAAGCTTTTGCACAGCAAAGGATACAGTCAACAAAACTAAAAGACAACCTACAGAATGGGAGAAGATATTTGCAAATGAAGTATCAGATAAAGGGCTAGTTTCCAAGATCTATAAAGAACTTCTTAAACTCAACAGCAAAGAAACAAACAATCCAATCATGAAATGGGCAAAAGACATGAACAGAAATCTCACAGAGGAAGACATAGACATGGCCAACATGCACATGAGAAAATGCTCCGCATCACTTGCCATCAGGGAAATACAAATCAAAACCACAATGAGATACCACCTGACACCAGTGAGAATGGGGAAAATTAACAAGGCAGGAAACCACAAATGTTGGAGTGGATGCGGAGAAAAGGGAACCTTCTTACACTGTTGGTGGGAATGTGCACCTGTGCAGTCACTCTGGAAACTGTGTGGAGGTTCCTCAAAGAGTTAAAAATAGACCTGCCCTATGACCCAGCAATTGCTCTGCTGGGGATTTACCCCAAAGATTCAGATGCAATGAAACACCGGGACACCTGCACCCCAATGTTTATAGCAGCAATGTCCACAATAGCCTAACTGTGGAAGGAGCCTCGGTGTCCATCGAAAGATGAATGGATAAAGAAGATGTGGTTTATGTATACAATGGTATATTACTCAGCCATTAGAAATGACAAATACCCACCATTTGCTTCAAGATGGATGGAACTGGAGGGTATTATGCTGAGTGAAATAAGTCAATCGGAGAAGGACAAACATTATATGTTCTCATTCATTTGGGGGATATAAATAATAGTGAAAGGGAATATAAGGGAAGCGAGAAGAAATGTGTGGGAAATATCAGAAAGGGAGACAGAACACGAAGACTCTTAACTCTGGGAAACACACTAGGGGTGGTGAAAGGGGAGGAGGGCGGTGGTGGGGGTGAATGGGTGATGGGCACTCAGGGGGGCACTTGACAGGATGAGCACTGGGTGTTATTCTGTATGTTGGCAAATTGATCACCAATAAAAATAAATTTATTTTTAAAAAGTAATAAAATAAAATGTAACAGTGGAACAATGTGTTTGGTTTTCCAGATAACAAAATTACCTCTGAATTTCAACTGCATCTAAGCTATATCACATGCACAATAATTTAGCATCTTTTCCTGAGTAGAACAATAGGATCTTTGCATCAGGCATCAACTAAATAATACTTGCACTTTTGGCATACATAGTTGGTGATTTGTTTAGCAGTTTTCTGCAAATAAACAATTTTCATGCATTCAGTCAGCCATTTTTAAAGATTTTATTTATTTATTCATGAAGGCACAGAGAGAGGCAGACATATAGAGGGAGAAGCATGCTCCTCACAGGGAGCCGAATGTGGTACTCAATCCCCGACCCTGGGATCATACCCTGAGCAGAAGGCAGAGGCTCAATCGCTGAGCTACCCAAGCATCCCCAGCCTGTTTTAGCATGTATGAGTGTATGTATGAGTGCTATCATATTTTGTTGGAATATCTTGATAAAGTAGTTCCGAAATCTCTTACATGTCATAAAATCTGTCTTTGGCTGAAGGATGACCAGACTATTATATTCCCACTTAAAGACAGTTATTCTCTGAATTATGTTTAGCTATGTTTACTTTCTATGCATAGAACTAATAGAACATACCTGAAATTTCTAAATTACTTATCGCCTTCATTATGTTTCTTCCTTTGTCAATAAGAGTTGCATAGCAGTTGTTAAAGATGGATTTTTTGTTCTAGAAGTATTTTTCCAATCAGATACACTTTATTGTTTTCTGTGAGACCGAGACAAGTAGGCGAGTAAAGCAGAAAAAGTTAAAATAATCAGTTTACTCTGCTGTCATACTTAAAAAAATTTCTGTCTAAATAAATCTCTGATGTACAGGATGCAGAAGTAACATAGTTAATAATATCACTTACTCTTTCATGCCCTGCAGATTATAATTCATGAAAAAGTTTTTTAGAAACATACTTTCTGAAAAGAATTTTTGCTTGGGATTCACAGTTTTTGCAAATTTAATATACCTTTTGAGTTCAACTATTAAAACGTAATCTAACAATTATTTCAACCACATTTTTGTCTAAATTTTTGGTGTCATTAACACAAGTCTATGAGGGATTGTCTTCCTAAAGAATTATTGTAAAATGTTGTTTTGAAGTTTGGGCAGTCACTCTAACCCTTCATTTTCTTCATATCCTTTATATACCTCATTACGTTTAGGCTGAATATGTTTATTATGAATGTCGTATATTTTGAAGTTTTTCCTTCCCTTAAAATTTTGGTTTAGCAAAATTGACATTCTGCTATTAATTCATCTTCAAGTGATGTGACAAATTTCCAAATAACTTTTTCTTAAAAATATCATGGCTTAAATGGAATTAAATATTATTCCTAATAGTTATTTTATATCATGCATTTTAATTCACTAAATAAATGTTTTGGAGACAAAAAATAGTATGACTCATTTTTTTAAAAGATTTTTTTAAATTAATTATTTATTTTAGAGAGTGAGAATGGGAGGAGGAGCAGAGGGAGAGGGAGAGAATCTCAAGCAGACTCTGCCCTGAGCATACAGCCTAATATGGAACTCAATCTCATGACTCTGAGATCATGACCTGAGCCAAAACTAAGAGTTGATCCTTAATTGTCTGAGCCACCCAAATTCCCCTCATTCTTTACTCTTAAGTTTATTTCTTCAGGATAGGGAGTCCTGAGAGGACAAGATTTACATATGTAAAATAATATGAAAACAATTTAAGAAAATTGAGCACAGAGAGGTAAGTTGAATTAGCTTGTTGGCTGGTGTACTTTCAATTTTCATGGTGATATTCAATCTTGAGATGGTGTTCAAAGTTTGGGTAAGATTTGGATACATAGCAAGAAGCAGACAGTATTCCAAGCAGTGAAAAATATGAGTAAAGACTAGATACAGGAATAACATGATGTGTGCCCAGGGCAGTGAAATCTACTATGATTGAACAGAGAAAATGTTGGGAAATAAAAACTGGTATTATATTGATGCTAGCATTTGAAGGTTTTATATTGAATATACACAACTTAATAATTCTATGACATTTTAACATATTGTATGATGATATTGACTTTGCCAGTTTATCTGCTCATGCCTTTACACAGGAGACTTTACTCTTTTTAGGAGGCAATCATTACTTCTCTAAGAAACCAACTTCAGAGGGTATATGAACAAGATAACATTGTGGTAGATTCATCAAGACTTTCAAAAATGTGAAAAAAATATATATCTTAATGAAAACATGATAATACTATACTGCACTTTGAATATGGCCTTTTATATTTATCTGTATTTTATTTTTTTAAGATTTATTTATTTTAGGGAAAGAGAGAGCACAAGTGGGAGGGGCAGAGGGAGGAGAGAGAATCTCAAGCAGATTCTGTGCTGAGTGTAGAGCCCAATGTGGGGTTCAGTCTAATGACCCTGAGATCATGACGTGAGCTGAAACTAAGATTTGGGTGTTTAACATACTGTGACACACAAGCACCCCAGTATATCTGTTTTATAAATGACTTAGCACAGACATGGTTATGAAATCTCATCTTTGCTTACTTTGCAATCTTTGTAAATCTTCCATTTGCCTCAGCATCCATGATTTTTTAGCATCTGCATTCAGAGGACAGGTTGAAAAGGAAGTATGAGTGCTCAAATTTGAAGTCCATTTATCATAATAAATGCATTTATAGGACACCTTTGGTCCCACATGCAATAACAAAGGTAGCATGGAATGCAATCTAAGTTATTAGCCTCTAGGTAGTGTTGTTTTGGAGATGGAAGGCAAGGTGTCAACATTTTTGAAATGACAGGTACCAAATTATATGAAGGCAATAGAATAGGTCTTATTTAGGACACTGTTCATAGTAATTTGTGTTTAGGATTTCAAATGTCTTTGAAGTCTATGAATTTTCTACATTTCGCCCTTAGCTACTCTTTTCCATGTCAGATTGACTAGATATTCAGTCCGAATAATAACTGGAGGGAATATAAGAAGAAATACATAAAAACGTATTGAATTGAGAAAGCAAATTTAATCTAACTTTAAGATATGCCAATAAATTAAGCTACCTTTCACCGAGAAGATGCAAGTCCAAATAAAATTAATTTTTTAAATTAATTATTTTATAATTCAAATAATTCACATGTTCTTTTCCAACAGGGAACAGAAGAGTAAGCCATGTGGTGATAATAGGCAATTTAGAGATTTGTTTTACTGTTTTATTTAAGCATGTATGTCAAGAATTTTTATATAAATCATTCAAGTTTTGCATTCATTGGGTCACTTAGATTAGTGAAATAAAATTGAAAATGTCATTGCAATGTTGATTTTCCTTTAAATTCATCTCATATTGTAAAATGTGTACCTCAGATGTAAAGAAAATTTAGTGGGCTGATTCATGTGATGACTTTGTAATGAGTTAATTGTATTAATAAGTTACATAACTTTCTCAAAATATTTATTAACTTAGAAATACTTAATGTTGTTTATAATTGTGCTTGATGCTTTCTTCAGGTGATAATTCAAGATGATGGCCCTGAAAAGTTGGACCCCAAATATTTTGGAGAGTTGCTTGCTGATCTAAGCCGTAAAAATACAGATCTATATTACTGCTTATTAGAACATTTGCAGAGAATTGGAGGAAGGTACTGTAAATATCATTTTTACCTCAATGTTGTAGCTACCAAACATTTGATGATACTTTGGTATTTTTTAAATATAGTTTATTTTTTAGAGCAGTTTTAGGTTCACAGCAAAACTCTAGTACTTTTTTTTAGGGTTTTAAGTAGTTTTTACACCCAAAAGGGGGCTCAGACTCATAACCCAAGATCAAGAGTTGCATGCTCCATCAAATTGAGCCTGCCAGGTACTCCAAAACTCTAGCACTTTTAGTGGATAAACAGGGTAACTATATGAGCAAATGTTTCATTTTAAGAGTTAATATACTTCATGAAAATCATCAAAAGAGATCACACAAGTGATCTCTTTAAGATTAGTAAAGAATTAAGATTAGTAAAGAATTCTGTGAACCTTCTTTTCTAACATACTTTGATGGCAAATGCAACCTCTTGGATAAGGAGTTCAAAAAATGCATGGTATACTATGACTTGTTGTAAAATATTATAGTGATAATACAAGATACAATTCCACTGTCAATACACTGCTATTCATCTTCTATTGATTTGTGCTCAATGTACAAAGGCCAGAATTTAATATACATTTAGTGTTATAATAAATGTTACATATTATTTTAATATATATTACATATAACATATTAAACATAAATTATATAAGCATCTGTAAATTAGTGCAAATGCAAATATGTATATTTTATAATTATGTACTAAATAATATGTATTTAAATATATATACAGAAATAATTTATCAACTATTCATGCATAGATGAGAGCATATTATGTCATGAAATGAATTCCATAAGCTACATCCCAAAAGTTATGGTCATAACAGCTACTAAGTACTAGAAATGGATTAAACATTTTTGAGTACACTTTTACCTATAAACTGTGACTCAGCTTTTTGACAAAGCCTCCCTTAGATATTTAGTTTGGTCAAGTATTCCTCTTCTGTGCATTCATCATGGCCTGTGAATATTTCTATCAAAGTATCACATTGTAAAATCAAGAACATATAGAGACTTAGGATTAAGTACTCTGATTCAGATCCAGAGTTCATATCCTGGGCTTATGTTTTGGCTTTTGTAACATACTTGATGTTTAATATCAGGCAATTTGTTTGATTTCTCTGTACCTAAGTTTCTTCATCTGTTAAATAGGAATTATAATAACAATACTTATCTCTTAGGTTTGTTATAAGCCAAAATGATTTAAGACATACATTTACAAACAGCATCAACATCATGTGAGAATTTAGAAATAGCACCACAGAATCAGAAACTCAGGGAGTAGGGGCCAGCAACAAACCCTCCAGAGGATTCTGGTATATGCTCAAGTTTGAGAATAACTTACCTAGGCCACAAAGTCAAAAAATCTGGGATTAGTACCCAAGTTCTGAAAACCTTTTCTCCTTAGGCAGATCACTTGACCTTTTAGTATTAGACATATATCTCCAAATTATTTAAGATATTGCAGGCAAATTGAAGAAATCATCAATTTTTTAAATCATCAAATTTGAAAAGTTCACAGTATTTAGACTGGTTTGACATTGTTCAAATTTTGTCTTGGAACAATTATTGTTTATATGAAGCAAGATGGTATTTGTGTTTTGTATTGCCCCCAAATGGTTCAGAACACATGGATTTGACAAAGTTGCTACTCAAAAAAGGGTTATAGAATGAGAGCTAAATATATTCCAAATGTATTAGTTTCATACTAATTAGATGTAGACAAAGTAACTGAGCAAAGGAAGTTATGTTATTTCATGATGATTATCCTAGGAAAGGTGTAATCAGTGGTTTTGGAACAACTTTTTCATTGAAGGGTTTTGATAAATTTACATGAATGATTTAAATGTGTGTTTAAGCAATACAAAGCCTTGAATTTAATTCCTAGAGTACCTAAAATACCACATACACAAAAGAAATAGAAAAGTTGTATCTCCACATTAGTAAACACTCCACAGTGGAAAGGGTCTTATAAAATTTTGGCGATTAAGACTTTCTGTTAGAAGGTCATCAATTTCCTTCTCTTTATTTCTTCCCTCTTTTCTACTTTTCATTCTTTATTTTGTTTTTGTTTTTCCTTATTATATTCCTTTCTTCCTAGGGGTTGAGATGACATCCCAGTGTTTTAAATAATATTTTAAAGTTTTTATTTTGTTTTATTTTATTTTATTTTACATACAAAGTAATATTAGTTTCAGGTGTACAATATAATGATTCAACACTTCCATACACTTCCATACAACACTGGTGTTCATCATAACAATTAGACTCATTAATCCCTATCACCTATTTAACCCATTGCCCCACAACCTCCCCTCTGGTAACCATCAGTTTGTTCTCTATAATTAAGAGTCTGTTTCTTGGTTTCTTTCTCTCTCTCTCTCTCTCTTTTTTCCTCTATGCTCATTTGTTGTTTCTTAAATTCCATGTATGAATGAAATCATATGGTATTTGTCTTTCTCTGACTGACTTATTCTCTTAGCATAATAACCTCTAGCTCCACCAATGCAATTGCAAAGGGCAAGACTTCATTCTCTTTGGGTCTGAGTAATATTCCATTATATATATATATATATATATATATATATATATATATATATATATATACCCATGCTTCTTTATCCATTCATCACTTGATGGACACTTGGGCTGTTTCCATAGTTTGGCTATTGTAAATAATGCTTCTGCAAACAAAGGGTGCATGTATGCCTTTGAATCAGTATGTTTGTATTCTTTGGGTAAATACCTAGTTATGCAATTGCTGGATCCTAGAGGAGCTCAATTTTTAACTTTTTAAGGAACATCAGTACTGCTTTCCAGAGTGGCTGCACCAGTTTGCATTCCCAACAATACTAAAAGAGTGTTCCCCTTTCTCCACACTCTTATCAACAAGTGTTGTTTCTTGTGTTGTTGATTTTAGCCATTCTGACAGGAGTGAGGTAATATCTCATTGTTGTTTTGATTTGTATTTCCCCAATGACCAGTGATGCTAAGCATCTTTTCATGTGTTGTTGGCTGTCTCTGTTTTGGGAAAATGTCTAGTCATGTCTTCCACCCATTTTTATTTCTTTTTTCATTTTATTAAATCTTAGTTAACAAACAATGCAATATTGGTTTCAGGAGTAGAATTCAGTGATTCATCACTTACATACAACACACAGTACTCATCACTAAAAGCGCCCTCCTTAATACCCTTCACCTTATCTAGCCCATCCCAAACCCACCTCCCTCAATCAACCCTCAGTTAGTTACATCTTTAGGAGCCTTTTGTGGTTTGTTTCCCTCTCTCTTTTTGCCCCTCTCCCATATTTTCATCTGTATTGTATCCTAAATTCCACAGATGAGTGAAATCATATGGTATTTTTCTTTATCTGACTTATTTCCCTTAGTATAATATATTCCAGCTTTAATCCATTTTGGATTTCTTTTTGTGTTTGTTGTAAGAAAGTAGTCCAATTTCATTCTTTTGTATGTTGCTGTCCAGTTTGCCCAACACAATTTTTTGAAGAGACAGTCATTTTTTATCATTGGATATTCTTTCCTGCCTTGTCAAAGATTAGTTAACCATATAGTTATGGGTTCATATCTGGATTCTCTATTCAGTTATATTGATCTATTTGTATATTTTTGGGCCAGTACCATACTGTTTTCATCACCACAGCTTTGTAATATAACCTGAAGTCCAGAACAGTGATGTCTCCAGCTTTTCTTTTCTTTTTGAAGATGGCTTTGGCTATTCAGGATCTTTCTGTTTCCATACAAATTTTGGTATTGTTTGTTCCAGCTCTGTAAAAAGTGTTGATGGAGTTTTGATAGGTATTGCATTGAATATGTAGATTGCTTAGACAGCTTAATAATATTCAGTCTTCCAATCCATGACAATGGAATGTCTTTCCATTTCTTTGTGCCGTCTTCAATTTCTTTCATCAGTGTTTTACAGTTTTCAGAATCTAGGTCTTTAACATCCATCCTTGGTTAGATACTTACTGTTTTCAGTGCAATTATACGTGGGATTGATTCCTTCATTTGTCCTTTTTTTTCAATTTTTACTATTTATTTATTTTGTATATTTTTTATTGGAGTTCGATTTGCTTGATTTGTCTTTGGGTTGCTTTGTTATTGGTGTATAGAAATGCAACAGATTTCTGAATGATGACTTTGTGTCCTGCAAGTTTACTGAATTCCTGTATCAGTTCTAGGAGATTTTGGTGCGATCTTTTGGGTTTTCTACATATTGTATTATGTCATCTGCAAATAGTAAGTTTGACTTCTTCCATGCTGATTTGGAAGGTTTTATTTATTTTTTCTCGTGTGATTGTGGAGGCTAGGATGTCCAGTACTATGTTAAATAAGAGCAGTGAGAGTGGACATCGCTTTCTTGTTCCTGACCTTAGGGAAAATGCTGTTTTTCCCCATTGAGGATTTTAGCTGTGTGGATTTTTCATATATGACCTTTATTACATTGGAGGTTATGTTCCCTCTAAACTTTGTTGAAGGTTTTTATCATGAATGCATGTTTTACTTTGTCAGATGCTTTCTTTGCATATATTGGAATAATCATATGATTCTTATCCTTTCTTTTATTAACATAGCCTATCATGTTGATTGATTTGTGAATATTGAACTACCCTTGCAATCCAGGAATAAATCACACTTGATTATGGTGAATGAGTTTTTAAATGTATTGTTGGATTTGGTTTCCTAGTATTTTATTGAGAATTCTTGTATCCATGCTTATCAGTGATACTGGCCTGTGTTTCTCTTTTTTGTGGAGTCTTTGTCTGGTTTTGATATCAGGGTACTGCTGGCCTCACAGAGTGAATTTACACATTTTATTTTCTTTTATATTTCATGTAATATTTTGAGAGGAATAAGTAATAGCTCTTCTTTAAATGGTTGGTAGAATTTTCCTGTGAAGCCATCTGGCCCTGTACTTTTGTTTTTTGGGAGTTTTTTGCTTTTTGATTAAATTTCTTTGCTGGTTATTGGTATACTCAAGTTTTCTATTTATATTTCTATTGCTTCCTGTTTCAGTTTTGGGAATTTATCTTTCTAGGAATTTATTCATTTCTTCCAGGTTGTCCAATTTGTTGGCATATAGCTTTTAATATTCTCTTATAATTGCTTGTGTTACTGTGTTGTCAGTTTTTATTTCTCCTATCTTACTTAAGATTTTATTTATTAGGATGCTTTCTTTTTTCTTTTTGATAATTCTGACTAGAAATTTATCAATTTTATTAATTTTTTTGAAGAACCATCTCCTGGTTTCATTGATCTTTTCTATTTTTTGTTTCTATATTATTTATTTCTGCTCTAATCTTTATTATCTCCTTCCTTTTTATATAGCTCCTTTAGGTGTAAGGTTAGGTTTCTTATTTGAGATTGTTCTTGCTTCTTGAAGTAGGCCTGTGTTGATATATATTTCCCTCTTAAGTTCACTTTTGCTACATCCCAAAGGTTTTGGATAATTTTGTTTTCATTTTCATTTGTTTTTATGTATTTTTTTATTTCTTCTTTGATTTCTTGTTTGTATGATTCATTGTTTAGTAGAATGTTGCTTAAGCTCCATGTATTTGTGGTTTTTCCAAGTTTTTTTCTTGTGGTTGATATCTTTTTCATAGTGTTGTGGTCAGAAAAGTTGCATGGTATAATTTCAGTCTTTATGTGTTTGCTGAGGCCTGTCCTGTGACCTAATATGTGATCTATTCTGGAGAATGTCCTATGTGCACTTGAAAAGAATATGTATTCTCCTGTTTTAGGATGGAATGTTCTAAATATATCTGTTAAGTCCGCTGGGTCCAGTGTGTCATTCAAAGCCATTGTTTCTTTGTTGATTTTTTGTTTAGATTATCTGTCCATTGATGTAAGTGGGTTGTTAAAGTTCCCTACTATTATTGTATTATTATCCATTAGCTCCTTTATGTTTGTCATATCTGTTTTACATACTTAGGTGCTCCCATGTTGGGTGCATAAATATTTAAGTTATTATATCTACTTGTTGGATTTTTCCCATTATGATTATATAATGCCCTTCTTTGTCTCTTGTTACAGTCTTTGTTTTAAATTCTGGTTTGTGTGATAGAAGTATTGCTCCTCGGGGTTTCTTTAGACATCCCTTTGCCTGATAAATGTTTTTCCATCTCTTCACTTTCAATCTGCAGGTGTCTTTAGGTCTAAAATGCATCTTTTGCAAGCAGCATATAGATAGGTCTTATTTTTTAATCTCTTCTGACACCCTATATCTTCTGGTTGACACATTTAGTCCATTTACATTCAGAATAATTATTGGTTTGTGTGCATTTATTACTTTTTTGGTCATTGTTTCTCAGATTTTCTCTGATTCTTTCTTGTCTTTGTCACTGCTGGTCTCTCTTTTGCATTCAAAGAGTCTCCTTGAATATTTCCTGCAGACCTGGTTTAGTGGTTATGAACTCCTTTAGTTTTTGTTTGAGAAAGTATCTCTCCTATTCTGCATGTTAGTCTTGCTGGATAGAGTATTCTTGACTATAGATTTTTCTCATTCAGCACTTTGAATATATCATGCCACTCCTTTCTGGCCTGCCGAGGTTCTGTTGAGAAATCTGCAGTTGGACTTACTAGTCTTCCCTTATAAATTAAGGACTTCTGTTTTGCTACTTTTAAGATTTTTTCTTTTTCACTATACTTTGCAAATTTAATTATAATATGTATTTTTGTTGGCCTGCTTTTCATGATTTCGATAAGAGTTCTCTGCCTCCTGGATCTGGACATCTGTCTCCTTTCCCAGATTAAGAAAGTTTTCAGCTATTATTTCTTCAACTAAATTTTCTGCCCCCTTTTCTCTCTTTTTTGTTTGAAAATGACGAAATGATGCAGTCATTGAGTTTCCTAAATCTATTCTTATATTCCATTAATTCTTCTTTCTCTCTTTTTTACCAGCTTCATTATTTTCCATTATTTTATCTTCTGGGTCACTAAATCATTCCTCTGCTTCTTCAAGCCTGCTGTTGATTGCATCAAGCTTGTTTCCAATCTCATTTATTGTATTATTCATCTCTGACTGACTCTTTTAAACTCTTTTATCTCTGTGGTAAGAGTCTCACTAATGTCCTGTATTATTTTCTGAGGCCTAGTGAGTATTCTTATGATTATTCCTTTAAATTCTCCATCAGGCATGTTATTTATGTTTCTCTTAGATCTATGGCTGTGGCCTTATCTTGTTCTTTCATTTGGGATAAATTCCCCTGTCTTGACATTTTGTCTTAGTGTCTGTCTTCTTCTTTGTGTTGGAATGGCCAGTTATGTCTCCTGCTCTGAAAGTAATGGTCTTATGAAGAAGAGGTCATATAGTGCAGGGCCTGGCACTTCAGGGAGTGTTTCTGGTATGTGCTTTGTACACTCTGCTGTAATATTTTGGCTGCAGATACTTCAGGCCAATCATCTGCATAGGTTCTCCTTGTCTGCTCTGGGCAGTGTTTGGTACCCGGCATGAATGTGGTGAGTTTTTACTCACTGTGCTCTGGTCTGCTTGTGAAATGAGATCTGACACCAACTCCATCAGGACCGAGGCCCTACAGAACTCTCATCAGGAGATGTGGTGTGAGTAGGGATTTATGCTGTTCTTCTGGAGGAAGGGCCCAATTTGCTGGTACTGAGGTAAGCTTGTCTTAGAAGGACAACCCCATCAAAGTGCAAGCAGGTAGGCTTGGTATAAGTAAGTTAGGCACTCAATGTCCCTGCTGAGCTGCTTACTACAGGTGGCTCTCTGTTTATGTTGAGTGGTAGGGGTAGGAAATTGTGCCAGCCAGGTCCCTTCTTCCCAGAAGCCTTTCTGTAAAAGCTGCCTCTCAGGGATGTGCTCTGAGAAGAATGTATAAACTCCCCACTGTGTGCCCCTGGGCATACTTCAGATCTTTGTTGCCATGCCTTCTGTCCCCAGGTTCTTTGCCTGCCTTCTCTCTAGAAGTGGAGCAGTGCTCTCAGGGCTCTATCTTGGCCAAACCAGATGTCCTATAAAATTAAGCTTTAGGGCAGCCCGGGTGGCTCAGTAGTTTAGCACCTACCTTCAGCCTGGGGTGTGATCCTGGAACCCCGGGATCGAGTCCCATGTCAGGCTCCCAGGATAGAGCCTGCTTCTCCCTCTGCCTGTGTCTCTGACTCTCTCTCTTTTTCTCTCAAGAATAAATAAATAAAAATCTTTAAAAAAATAAAACTAAGCTTTAAGCCCTGTTGGTTGCAAGGTCTGACTAAATTCAGTCCTTCTCATTTTCCAAGCCAATGGCTTTGGGAAAATATTCTCCATGTGGGTTTCCCTGTGTGCTCCTCTCTCTCTAACCCTTCTCAGTGACCATGGCTCTCCCCTCCATAGCACCCATAATCTGTTTCTCCCCTAAATCACATCTCCACATTTCCTGCCTTTAATGTGGCCACTTGTCTCCCTTTAGTTGTGGAATTTGTTCTTTCAGTCTTCAGGTTGATTTCTGGGATATGAAGGATGATTTGATAGTAATCTAGTTGTGTTCACTAGAATAGAGGAACCTGGAGTCCTCCCACTCTGCTGCCATATTCCTCTTCTCTACTGCCACTGTTTTTTATTTCTGCCCATTGTATTTCTATCCACCATCCCCTGGTGAGGATGGAGATGTAATCCGCATTGACCTCTCCCCCTCTTTGCTCTGTTATCATTGTGTTCACTCACTCTATTCCTCTCTCCTTTCATTTCCACTTCTCATCTTTTTCCATGATACAATTTAGCAATGAGTGGGTGCAGGGTCAAAATTAAGGAAGATTGTCTCAAGAAACCATTCTGATACTTTAAAGCATTGCAGTATTAAGTGATGTTGATTGTTACTTATTTTATTTCTTTGTTTGGTTTTCTTATATGTAGAAAGAAATGACTAGGAACATGGGTATTAGGTTGGATTCTGAAGTGAAATTTTTAACATAAAGATCTCTTAATACCATGATAATTCCAGTTTTAGTAATGGAAGATGACTAAAATTGTATTGATTCATATTTTTAACTTGTTGTAACTCCCAATTTATGCATGCTGTTATTGTAGTAAAGCATTCAAAAAGTACATGATATTTTTTATTTATTTATTTTTCTAGGGCCTCCCCACAATTTCTGTTTTGGTCAACACAGGAAATACCTAGCACAGACATACATACAAATGACTATAAATGTGTAGTCATATATCAGGAAATTGAATCTTCAGTTATCTTCCTCCACATTAGTTTGTCTTTATAAAAAAATTTATGCAAGGTGCTTTGTACAGTGAGTGACCCTCTTATCTCTGTAAGCAATATATTGCTCATAAGCACTTACTTAGAAGGTGAAGATAGGAGGTGAGGTCCTAACATATCTCTTAATATACTTTCCTCTTATACTGAAGATATGGCACTCATATACCTTTGATTTTATACAACCATCTTTAAAATATTCTCCCTTGCTGTCAGAACACATGTACTGTGTTTTTGTTTGAGAAGTATGTTCACCATATATTTTGCTCCTAGTTCTTTAATTAAGCACAGATGGAGCAAGTAGGCAGAAATAAAGGCCTGTATCTTGCCACTGACACCAGAACTGTATCCTTTTCCACTCATTATTCCCCAAAGGAGCAAGTACCAGACTGGTATAATCACTAACAATTCTTTTGCAGCATTTACCTACCTAACATGACTTCACAAAGAGTCTTCCAATCCTGGGACCTAAACATTCATTTTGATGCTGGAAGTTCTATTATCCCACTAGAATTTTGGTCACATTGCTTAAGGCTCTGTCCCTACAACATTACAACATTCAAATATTTTTTAAGTTTTGTCATTGCCATATATACTATAGTGTAGATTGAATGAGTGGGCTTGTCTTGCAAGTTTTGATTTGATTAAAAGGCTATGAATAACTTTAAGACTCTATAGAGAGAAGCTGGGCTCAACACTGAAAGTGAACAATACAGGAGAAAGGGGAGGTAGAAATAGAGAACAATTATTATTGTTCATTCACTCAGGTAGCATTTATTGTCAGTGCCAAGGACTTGTGCATCTAGTCACATATGGACAAGTGCTAATGGATGGCAGTAACTGATTCTATATATTCTTTTGGTTTGTTATTTTGATATTGTTCATTTTTAAGAGATTATCTAGTTCCAGGAAAATTATTTTTCTCGAGTGTCATTTTAGTTAGTTTATAATTTCTTATTTGAATTATAAATTGAAATGTTGCTATTATGATATATCAAAAAGTAAGATAAAATAATTTGAACACTAGCATTTATATATGATTTATTATATACATTTTCTTAAGGTTTTCTATATTTTTTTCATTCTTACAGCAAAGAGGATTTTGAGTCTTCATATGAGGTAAGTGCAAAAATAGTTGAAAATTAAATATAGTTGATAACAAAGCAGATTATGATATTTTTGCTCATGATATTGTTTTAGTTTGGTACCTTTATTAGACTGGAAACACAGATTAGTGTGCCTTTAAAATGATAGAACTATTTATATATTTGTAATGGCTATAAAAAGTAACAATAATTGGGGTGCCAAAATGGCTCAGTTGGTTGAGCTTCAAACTCTTGATTTCAGCTCGGATCATAACCTTAGGGTTGTGTAGTTGAGTGCCACATTGGGCTCTGTGCTCAGTGTGGCATCTACTTAAGCTTCTTTCTCTCCCACTCCCTCTCCCTCTGTCCCTTCCCCCACTGTCTTTCTCTCTCTCTTTAAAATAAATAGATAAAATCTTTAAAGTAATAATAATAAAAGTAATTATTCATGCAAAAATATTTTATCAGCTGTCAAAAAGTATATTTTATCAGCTGTCATTTATGATTTAATTTATCTTTGCTTATCAAAACATATAAAATTTCATTGACCACATATTCCCTGCTTTAGAAAATTGAAATCTACATTAATTAAATAAATAGCAAATTTAGTTTTAATGTATTTTGAAACCTTATGTGACTTATGCCAAATAGATAGCAACCTAAAGTAAATTTTTTCCAAGTATTAATTCTATTATATATGCATATTTTGTTAATAATTACTTTTAATCGAATGAGTCATCAAATGAACTGATTTCAATGTACTAAAAAAGCACACTGGCTTCTTTTGTGTTTTTTCTTTATTTCCAATGTATTCATATACTGCATTCATTACAGTAATTCAGTAAGCCCTAGATTGCATTAAGTACTGACTTCAATTCAGCTTCTCACTTAAAATTAGTTGAAGCTTCTTACCAGAGGGGAGGTCAATGGAGGGATGTATAAAACAGATATAAATGGCTTAAGAATACACTTAATTTGGTAAGCACTGAGAAATGTATACAGTTGTCGAATAATTATATTGTACACTTGAAACTAATATAACACCACATGTTAATTATACTTGAATTAGAAAAAAGAAAACAATGATGCTTGGTGAGCTGGGCATGGGATTTGGGGAGATAAGTGTCTGCCTGTGATACCTTAGCTTCAGTCCTTGGCTCTCTGTGTTTTTTTAAAGATGTATTAATTTATTTGAGAGAGAGAGAGAGAGAATGTGTGTGAGCTTGGGTAGAGGCAGAGGGAGAGGGAGAGAGAGAATCTTAAGCAGGCTCCACACTTGGCACCAAGACCAAGGTGGAGCTTGAACCCAGGACCCTGAGATCATGACTTAAGCCAAAATCAAGAGTCAGACATCAAACTGACAGAGCCACCCAGGCACTCAGCTTTCTGTGTTTTTGTAAGGACATCATTCTTCTATGGGTTTGGAGGAGGGGTACTGAAGTCAGGAGTACTGGATTGTATTCTAATAACTTATCTTGTAGCAGCCATAGAGATAGGTCACCCCTTGAGGAAGAGGACAAGATATGCTCTGAGGAAGTGGATTCTTGGTCAGTCATCCAAGGAGGAGGGTCTTGGGCATGTGGAGGGGGAGACTCTACCTCTATTAGAATCGCCCTCTCTTGGATCTAGACCTTTAAAAGGGAACTGTATGGATATGAGATTCAGAATGGGGACAATAAGATAATGTGGAAGACAGAATAATGGCACCCCCAAAGATGTCCATATCCTAATCCCTGAAACCTTTGAATATGTTACCTTAGCATGGCAAAACAGACTTTGCAGATGTAACTAAGTTAAGGATCTTAAAGTAAGGAGATTACCCTGGATTATGTGGGTGGACCCAATGCAATCACTAAGGGCCCGTAAAAGAGGGAAGGAGGAGATCAGAGTCATATCTGCCAATAGAAGCAGAGTTTGGAGTGATGAGGCCACCAGCCAAGGAATTCAGGAAGCTGGTAAAAACAAAAAGGCAATAAAATAGGTTCTCTCCTAGAGCCCACCAAAAGAATACAGTCTTGCTGACACGTCAATTTTAGCTCACTAACTTCCAACCTCTAGAACTAGGAGTTAATAAATTTGTGTTTCTTCAAGCCAAAAAAAAAACAAAAAACAAAAACAAACAAACAAAAACCTTAATTAACTTCTCAATGTTGGTGTGGCAATATCTTACTTTTTCAGAAGTTATCATAACTCAATGTAAATTCTCCACAAGCCCTAATTTTATTTTATTTCCCCAAATTTTTGTTATTTGAAAAAAAATCAGCATTTAGAATGTCATATCTACCACCCAACAAGCTTTCAGTTGTTGAAAGATACACTGAAATAAAGTGTTTAATGGGATATGATAACCATCTTCTTGTTTTTTAAATTACTTTTTTTTAGAAATGGAACATCCAGTTGGCAGCTAAAAGCTTTTCCCTCAAATTCCTAGAATCAAGGTTCTTTCCATAGTGTATATGGTATAATCAATTTTTTAAAAGTAAGAACTGATAAAGCTAGAAATTAAGTTGGTAGCAACTATTGCCAAGAAAGTGAATAATTTTTTGATGTTCCCAAGAATATGCTCTGCTGCACAGAAGTCTGTGAACTACTGACTCTAAGATTAAAACACTAATATGCATCTGTTAAATGGATAAGCTTCTCTTTTCTTACAGTCAGAAGACATTGAATCCTTGATTCCTAAAGGATTGTCAGAGTTTACAAAACAGCAAATTCGCTATATTTTGCAGGTGAGATGGGGTCAAGAGTGGGTATGAGATCAACAATGACAACTAGCCAAGGATGCTTCCATTAATTAAGAACAGAAAGTTCTAAATAAAAATCCTGTTTCACAAGAGTTGATTATACTTTGATTAAACAAGTGTTGCATTATAGTTTGTTCAGACTGTTACTCATATCAAATACCTTAGCATTTAGTTAAGCTTTCTAGAAGTACTGTTCTCTGCCATGGAATGGCCCTATTCTCTCCTCACTGCTATAGCACAACTTGACTCTAATTTATAGCTTTGCCCTTATCTTCTCCATTTTCCATTATACCCCTCCCCATCCCAGCCCTTGTTGGTGAGAGTTGGGAAAGACCAGTGCCTTGCTTTTTCTGATTTGTGGAATGACAGAGACTACTGGAGCAGTGAATTTCCCTACAATAAAGGAAGAAACAGAATATAGGTGCTAAAGGAATATGGCTCAAGAGTACATCTTTTTGCAAGAAAAGATTGCAAAGATAAATGGATCAAGTTTTTTTCTCACTCTGTAGATCTCTGTTTTTAATTGGTATATTTAGACCAAGTTGTAATTATTGATGTTAAGACTAGCTCTGCTATTTTTATTTTTTGTTTTCTGTTTGAGGTTTCTTTGTTTTGGGGGTTTTTTTGGGGGGGGTTGTGTTTTTTGGTTGTGTTTTTTGTTTATTTCCTGTTTTCTTGTCTTGCTTTCTTACGGATTAATTGAAAATGTTTTAGAGTTCCATTTTTATTTATCTCTGGTACTTTTGAGTGATCTCACTATAGCCTTTTTTTAAATAATAAATTTATTTTTTCTTGGTGTTCAATTTGCCAACATACAGAATAACACCCAGTGCTCATCCTGTCAAGTGCCCCACTCAGTGCCCATCACCCATTCACCCCCACCCTCCGCCTTCCTCCCCTTCCACCACCCCTAGTGCGTTTCCCAGAGTTAGGAGTCTTTATATTCTGTCTTCCTTTATGATATTTCCTACCCATTTCTTCTCCCTTCCCTTCTATTCCCTTTCACTATTATTTATATTCTCCAAATGAATGAGAACATATAATGTTTGTCCTTCTCCGATTGACTTATTTCACTCAGCATAATACCCTCCAGTTCCATCCACGTTGAAGCAAATGGTGGGTATTTGTCGTTTCTAATGGCTGAGTAATATTCCATTGTATACATAAACCACATCTTCTTTATCCATTCATCTTTCGATGCACACCGAGGCTCCTTCTACAGTTTGGCTATTGTGGACATTGCTGCTATAACCTTTTAATTGGTTGCTCTAAGAATTACATTATATATCCATAATTTATCCCAGTGTATTGGTGTCAACATGTTGTCAGTTTCAGTAACTGTAGAGAATTTTGCTTCCTTTATCACTCTTTACTCTCCACATTTATAACATAATTATCTTAAATATTTCCTCTTTGTGAATTGAGTTCCACTGTTAGAATTTATGCTTCAACCATCAAATATAATTTAGAAAATGCAAGAGAAGGAAAGCCAACTTTGTTTACTGATATTATTACTTCTGATGCTATTTCTTTTTGATGTTCTAAATTCCTTTCTTTATCATTTTATTTCTCTTCAGAAACCTCCCTTCACTCTTTTTTTTTAGGGTGGGTCTGTTAGTGACAATGTTTTTTTCAGTTTTCACCATCTGATAATGTTGTGATTTCCCCTTCATTCCTAAATGTTATTTTCATTAGATACAGAATTTGTAGCTGACAGTTCTTTTCTTTCAGCACTTAAAAATGGTTTGCTATGTCCCTCTGGCCATTAAGATTTCTGATGAAAATTATGCTGTCATTTAAATTGTTATTACCAATAGTTAAGATTTCTCTTGCTGTTTTCAAGGTTTAAAATTTTAAAATTATCTTTAGTTTTAAGAAGTTTGACTGATTTGTCTGGGGGTTGATTTCTTTGGGTTTATTCTGTTCCAGATTTGCTCAACTTCTTGAATCTATACTTATGCTTTTTGCTAGCTTGGGGAATTTACAGCCATCATTTCCTAAAATACTTTTTCAGCTCCACCCTCTTGCTTATTTTTTTCTAGGATTTGTGTGACATGTATGTTAGCTATGTCTTATACTCTTACAGGTCTATGAGGCTCTGTTCAATTATTTTCCAGTCGATTTTCTCTCTGATGTTCTGATAAAGTACTTTCTAGTCCATCCGTTGAGGTTTTTGGTTTTTTAGCTAGTGAGTTTTACAATTCTAGAATTTCTATTTAGTTATTCTTTACATCTTCTATTTCTTTTCTGAGATTTTCTGTTTTGTGGCTTAGACTTTCTATTTTTAAATCTGTTTGTAATTTTTTATTGGATTATGTTTATGACGGGTGCTTTAAAATCCTTATCAGACAATTCTAATATTTGTTACCTTGATGTTGGCATTTGTTAATTCTTTTTCTTATCAAGGTAAGATTTTCCTGGTTCTTAGAATGACTAGTGATTTTTTAAAGATTTTATTTATTTATTCATAAGAGACACAGAGAGAGGCAGAGACATAGGCAGAAGGAGAAGCAGGCTCCATGCAGGGAGTGCGATGTGGGACTCCAGGATCACGCCCTGAGCTGAAGGCAGATGCTCAACCACTGAGCCACTCAGGCGTCCTGATTAGCGATTTTTTAAATGAAACCTGGACATTTTGAGTGTTATAGTTCTGAATATATTCAAATCTTCTGTTTTAGTAGGCCTCTTTTGGTACTGAAATAACAGAGGATATGGGGGCACTGTTTGTTACTGCCAGCTGGGTGTGGAAGTCCACCCCACTTAGCCTTTGTTGACATTGATCAAGGGCGGACCTTCTTGTTTCTCTTGGGCAAGGATAGAAATTTTGATTTCCTATGAGGGCCCCACTGATTTCACCATGGTTTGGATGTAGAAAGGTGCCTCATTACTGTTTTCAAGTTGGCCTCCACTGACACTGCAAGGTTGGTGGCCTCATTTCTGTTGAGCAGTGATGAAAGTCTGGATTCATCATTGAGAAACCTCTGACATCACCCCAGCAGGAAGATGAAGCCATATAATATTACTACTGGATAGCATGAAAATCTAGGCTCCTTTCATACTCTCAACTGAACAACAGTGCTTGGGGTTCTCATTTTTTCCCCAGTGGGGTGAAGGTTCCCTATCTCCACCCTGCCTTCTCTAACACCAACCTGGCAAGTAGTGTTGGTGGACCTTTTTAGAGCCTGGTGAGGGAGAAAGTCCTTCTTGGCCTTTGATGGTTTGGGTCGAAATAAAGTTGAAGGTTATTCTATGTGGTGTTTGGCTGGAATAGAGTGGTTATTATCTAAAAGTTCTCTGCCTTGCTAGGTTGCTCTTTCATTGGTCCCTTGGCTAGAGAAAGCAAACTTTTCTAAAGACTTCTGCTGTCTGTATCCAGTGGGGTTTCTGAGTTACTGACTTCTCCAATACTGGCTTCTGTGATACATGAATTAAAAAGAAAGCCCAGGAACTCACTTCTGTGTTATTTTGGGGGTCACAATGTTCCTAACCAGACTTCCTTCTTTCCACCTTACTGTGTCTTTTTATGTTTGTTTTATACATAGTAATGTCCAGGGCTTTTAGTTATACTTAGAAGGAATAAGGAAAATATTTCTACTCCATCTTGCCAGAAATGAAGTTGCTTGTTTTTAAACCCATTTTTAAAAGAAGTGAGTTTAATCTATTGAAAGGGATTTTCTTCCACCTCTTTAAATTTGAGATGTTTCTATACTTCAAGGTTAAACTTAATTAGTATTATCTTCTCACCTCAGGAAAAATCCCGGCATTTGGCAGCATACTTAGGATATGCATTTTATTATTTATCATAGCTATGATATCTTCAGGAATACTGATTGTAACATACTTGTAATAACATATTTGTGCATGTTAAAATGCCTTGTATCACTATTCTGATATTGTTATATAAAAAATAAATCTGTTAATAAGTTTGCCTATGGGAAAAGAAAAATAAGACTACTATCACTTATATTGTCTGTAACTGCTAGTAAATACAAACCATCAATCCTTTTCTTCCTCCAGATGAGGGGTATGTCTGATAAATCACTCCGGCTAGTGCTGTCCACATTCAGCAACTTACGGGAGGAGCTTGGACATCTTCAAAATGACTTGACAGTAACACTTATTTTGATTTTTCTTTACAAAGCCTTCCTAGTTCCTAATTTCCTAACATAGAAATGAAGTCATTTAGTCTAACCTTTCAAAATTTAATACAATGCAGCAATATTATGCTCACCCAGACATAGTTATTGTCTTGAAAAGATTAATTGAGGTTCAAAGAGGAGATAAGAGCTCTCCAATGTCAACATGAAAGTTGGGTATGCACTTATTATTTAGTTTACCACTAAGGTAATTTAATACCTATAGCCAGGAAGTATCTTGAAAAATTAGAATAATATAACTCATTGAATGGGAATTCCCCCTTTTTTTCTGTAATAATAAAGCATACTCTGAATTTCTCTGAATACTTGAAAACTTCTTTCTCAAGGAAGTTAACCTTTTCTATTTTCCATTTTAGTTGGTGTTCTTGGTGCCATCAGCTATATACATTCAGAATACCTTCCATATAATGAATAACTCCCTGAAAACTGCAGTGTGTTATTTCATTTCTGGGTTCTGATGAACATATTTAGACTCCAAAAAATTAACCACCTGCTAGGGTTAACAAGGAATCTTTGTAGATTGAGACAAAACATTAAAATAATTTGAAGATTCTGCTTCATTGAACTTAGAATTAGTTCATCAAAAGGTCTCTTAGAATGCAGGTTTTTTAAGTTTCATCCATTTGTATCCTATATTTTGCCTGACTGTTTAGAATTCTGTTTTATCAGGCAACTGCAAATGAAACAAGTGCTTATTTAAGCCTTCCAATGTAAACGAGTCTTTGTATTATGTGTTGACAAGTTTCTGTAATTCTGTATCTTAAGAAGTAATTTTGCTTTTAGTCACTGGAAAATGACAAGGTAAGACTTGAGAAAGACTTGGCATTCAAAGAAACTCAAATAAAAGAGTATGAAGAACTCTTGGCATCGGTGAGAGCAAATAATCGCCAACAACAGGTAAGTTGATATCTTCATTGATGATAAACTAAATTGATAGCTTTTCATATCCAGAATAACTGACACCTTATAGTTATGACATACAATCCAAAAGGAATTAAAGTATTATGGAAAAATTTATTCATATGAGAATTGAGTGGCTTTATTTCCAATGACTGAAAGCCTTCTCATAAAAACAGATAACCTTGTATACTTTAGATATAAAGTATGTACAATCCACAATTATCTGTGCTGTTGGGTAACAAGAATTGTATAAATATTTAAAAGCTAAGTCCACTCATTTAATCTACTAATGTGTTGATAAAAAAAAGATTTTGTAGGTCTTAACACACATTTGTGCAGCGAATAAGTGAATTAACTCTAGAAATACTTTCCAGATGTCTGAGCAGAGATAATTTCTAAGAAATTGTAATGAGTCTCTAAGGCTTATCCTTTCCTAATCTTCATGTTCATGACAATCCCAATTTTTTTTTCTGTTTCTACACAAATAATCAGTCATTTTGGCACCTACTAAAAGGCAAAATAAAGTATTGTCAAAGAGCATCAAGAGTCAGATTACAAAATTGAAACACTGAAAATTCATCCAGTCTTGATTCCTTCTCAAAATAAGCGTATCAGACTAGGGGCAAGAATCTTTTTTCATGACTGATTTAACTTACCATTTGAGGATAACTAAGAGAACTGGGCATAGAAAAATATTTGCTTTATTCCATTGAATTAACCAATTAAGAGAGCACTCTCCTGCAAAAAAATGTGGAATCCTTTTGTCTTATTTACTTTGTCTTCTTTATAGCAAGGATTTCAAGACTCAACCTCAAAATGTCAAGCTTTGGAAGAAAACAATCTCTCTCTTCGACATACACTATCAGACATGGAATATAGACTAAAAGAACTGGAATACTCTAAGTGTAATTTAGAACAAGAGAATAAAAATCTTAGAATACAGGTATTAAATTTTATTTTAAATATATGTTATTGCCTTATTTATACCATTGTATAGTATATATCCTTTTCCTTTTTTAAAAAAAAGACTTTATTTGAGAGAGAGAAAGCCAGAGACAGAGCATGAACGGAGGGGAAGAAGCAGGGGGAGAAGCAGAGAGAGAAGCAGGCTCTCCACTGAGCAGGGACCCCAACAGGGGGCTTGATCCCAGCATCTTAGGATCATGACCTGAGCCAAAGGCAGACGCTTAAACAACTGAGCCACCCAGGCACCTTTATATATCCTATTTCTCTTGAGAAAATACATGGACTGCTTTCTGATGATTTCATGTAGTTATGTCTCATCTCTCTACCATTTGAGCTGTATAGCACAATTCCTAAAAATAGCTCTTATTATTTCAATGCCCTTACTTAATCATGTAATTTTTATCTAATAATAAGTCTTATAATATGTATTTTCTTCATAACTATCTAATTACAGAACATTATTTTGCCTTGTGTAGGTTTCTGAGACTTGCACAGGCTCAATGCTGCAGATGAAAATGGATGAGATTGGCAACCATTACATGGAGATGGTAAAAAACTTAAGAATGGAGAAAGATAGAGAGATCTGCAAGCTAAGGGTATGTTGATCCTATAATGCATAAATACACAGGTCAGCACAAACTTTCTAATAAAATAATGATGGTTTCAAGTGTAAAGCTACAAGGAAAAAGCAACTGAAGGTAGAGTCAGGAATATGACATAGAACCTTTTGTTTAAATACATATTACTTTGTGTAGAATATTGCAAGTTGTTTTCTAATTTAGGTTAATCTTTTCTAAAAAAGCAAAAGACATAAAGTTCGGTGTTTTGGTTTATTTATTTTTATTTATTTAATTATTTATTAGTGGTTGAGAGGAACCCTTCATGATTTTACTTAAAGTGTGCTTGTGCAGTCAAGAGCAACATTTGAGATTATCTAACAAAGCTACTGTTTGATTTATTAAAAATCCTCACTTGAGGGAACCCTGGGTGGCGCAGCGGTTTGGCGCCTGCCTTTGGCCCAGGGCGCGATCCTGGAGACCCGGGATCGAATCCCACGTCGGGCTCCCGGTGCATGGAGCCTGCTTCTCCCTCTGCCTGTGTCTATGCCTCTCTCTCTCTCTGTGTGACTATCATAAATAAATAAAAATTTAAAAAAAATTAAAAAAAAATCCTCACTTGATCTTGAAGGATGATATAAATAGTAAGAACTTTGTCATGCACAAGGATAAGAACAATGTTGAATTATGTAAGTGTAATTCACATCAAAATTAGTGTGATATTTGTGAGAATAAGTATACATTGCCTTATCTTGTAATTCTAGATCAAATTGACTAACTCTTAATTTACTGATTCCTACATACAGTTAAATATACTTAAGTATTAAATGGGAAAAAACAATCATAGTTTTTTCTCTCCAAATATCATGGTAGAATTTCTTCCAAAAAACAAAATAAAACAAAATATAATTTGTGCAAGACTGCCAATTTTTCTAGCAGATTTCCTTCACTTGTTTCTTTTTCATCCCAACATTACTAATAACACTTTAACTGAACAGCCATTTATGCACCCATAATGTAGCAAAGAGGAAAATGGACAGGATTTGGAGTCAGAATAACTATCTTGGAGTTGCAGCTATGTTGCTTACTAGTTGTGGGACTGTATGTCATGTAACCTCTCCCTTAATCTCATTTACCTGTTTTGTAAATAAGGATTTTAATAATACTTATTTCACAGGGCTTCTGTAAGAATTGAGATAAATCATGCAAGAGGAATATTTTGTGAACTGCAAAACACAATATAAAATTGGTTATTATTAGTGAGTTTTCCTTAATTTGTATTTGAAGGAATCTAAAGTACCTATTTTCTTAGCTTTATTTTAATTCTTGTTGCTTAAGACTGTTACTTAAGTACTGCTTAGCCCTAAATAGTAAAAGCCATCTTTAAAAAATTGAGAAATTCCTAATTAGCATTTTAATTTGTATTTTCCATTCCTCAAGCTCTACAAATGTTTACAACTATTGGTACTTTGATCTTCATTTCATAACTTTCTGTATGACTTTGTAACTGAACCTCTTAGAACTCAATTACCTATTTCACAAATCAGATTTAGAATTCTTCTTTATTTCAAATCACTAGACTCAGTTAAATCAGTACCAAAAAGATGTTTCAAGAAGAGAAGGAAGTTACAGTGAATTTCAATTCAAGCTTCATGAACTGACAAGCTTGCTGGAAGAGAAGGATTCCCTTATAAAGCATCAGTCAGAGGTAAGCATCAGTCAGAGGTACCATACAGAGGTACAGAGGAACTCAGTTAAGTATGATAAATATTTCCCATGAACTAGAGAAGGGCACATTTCCAAAACACACTTTATTCATGAAGTAGAATGTAACTGACTGTGAAGAAATAGAAGATTCATATTTTAGGAGATATAATTCAAATGAAAGCAAGAAATGAAACCAAAAAAGAGTGTTATTGTGCATTTAATATTTTTAATATTATATCTTATTAGCAATGAAACTCCCAGTATGACTGTGAGCTCTTTACTCTTTATTAGCTGCTTTAGCAAAGGACTGTTTTATATTCTTTGTATCTGTAGCATGTGGCCCAGGATCTGTTATAAAATGGTGGCTAATGTTACATTGCTGTTATTGAACTAATGTTGCTTGCAGTAATGATCAGTGATAGACCTTCTGCTAGGAAACAATACCTACTTCCACACTGAAGTTTCAGTACTTGTAAAACATACATTTTCAAGATTCTTATGAAAAAAATGTTCTCACCTTTGTCTTGAGAACCATGCCCATTCAATATCATGTTATCCCTTAAATATAGAAATTCTATGCCAGTTAGTGAATTCCTGCACAGGCATATTATGTAACTTATTAGGTACCATGAAGCAATAATATATGGTATTCAACAGGTGGAATTGGAACATTCTATGTCCAAGCTAAAAGGGAAGGAAAAAAGCAATTATTCTTAGTAACCTTGTAAAATGATGAAACATACGCCTTACCTCATGTTTCTACAGTTTTGAAATAATTATATTTTCTTTTATTTGTAAGGAACTTTCAAAGTTGAGACAAGAAATTTATTCATCTCATAACCAAATCTCCAGTGGTGGAAGGACTACTATCACCACTAAAAAGTAATGTATTTTTAAATGAAATTTGAATATGACTTTGGCTATTATTTAATCCCAGTTATAGCATGTTTAATTTATATATATTATATATATTTATATATATATTTATATATATTATATATATATATATTTCTAGTTAGTTAACAATAGTATAATATTAGTTTCAGAGGTAGAATTTAGTGATTCATCACTTACATATAACTCCCAGTGCTTTTATTTAAGTACAGTTGACACACAAAGGTACATTAATTTCAGGTGTACAAGGCAGTGATTCGATTTCTGTCTATGTTATGCTTTGCTCACCACAAGTATAGCTACCATCAGTCACCATGAAACATTACAATATCATTGACTATAATCACTATGCTGTGCCTTTTATTCCTGTGACTTATTCATTCCATAACTAGAGGCCTGTATCTCTCATACCCCTTCACCCATTTTGCCCATGCCCCAGCCACCTGCTTTCTGGCAATCATCAGTTTGTTCTCTGTATTTATAGGTTTGATTCTGCATTTTGTTTAGTTGCTGTTTTTAGCTTCCATATATGAATGAAATGATATTTTTCTTTCTTTATCTGACTTATTCCACTTTACATAATACCCTTTAGTTCCATCCAGTTGTTGCAAATGGCAAGATCTAATCCTTTTTTGTGGCTGAGTAATATTCTATTATATATCACTGCTTCCTTATCTAGTTCCCTTATCAATGGACACATATTGCTTCCATATCTTGCTTAAATAATGCTGCAATAAGCATAGGGGTGCATATATCATTTCAAATTAGTATTTTTGTTTTGTTGGGTAAGTACTCAGTAGTGGAATTATTGGATCATATGGTATTTCTATTTTTAATTTTTTATGGAAACTAAGCTGATTTCCGTGGTGGCTGTACTAGTTTATATCCTCATCAACACTGCATGAGGGTTCCTTTTTCTCCACATCCTTGCCAACACTTGTTATATCTTGACTTTTTTATTTTAGCCATTCTGATAGGTGTAAAGTGATATCTTACTGTGGCTTTGATTTGCATTTATCTGATGATCATTTATGTTGAGCATTTTTCATGTGCCTGTTGGTCATCTATCTTTCTTCTTTGGAAAAAGAAGTTCCTCTGACCGTGTTTTAAACAAATTGTTGGTTTTTGGGTATAGATTTGTATAAGTTCTTTATATATTTTGGATATTAACCCCTTTTAAAAAAGATTTTATTTATTCATGAAAGACACACAGAGAGAGGCAGAGACATAGGCAGAGGGAGAAGCAGACTCCCTGTGGGGAGCCTGATGTGGGACTCATTCCCAGGACCCTGGGATCATGACCTGATCCAAAGGCAGGCGCTCAACCACTGAGCCACACAGGTGCCCCTGGATATTAACACCTTATCAGATATATCATTTGCAAATATATTTTCCCATTCAGTAGGTTGCCTTTTTGTTTTTGTTGATGGTTTCCTTTCCTGTGCAACATCTTTTTATAGCTTATTTTTTCTTTTCTTTCCCTTGCTTTAGGATACATATCTAGAGAAAGTTTGCTATGACCAATGTCAGAGAAATTAGTGCTGTGTTTTCTTTCTCTTTTTTTAAAGAGATTCATATCTGTATGTAATGGTAAAAATACCTAGAAATGGCAATATTTTTTGTATATTTTTTATGGGAGTTGGATTTGCCAACATATAGTATAACACCCAGTGCTCATCCCGTCAAGTGCCCTCCTCAATGCCCGTCACCCAGGCACCCCGACACCCCGCCCACCTCCATACCACTACACCTTGTTCATTTCCCAGAGTTAGGAGTCTCTCATGTTCTGTCACCATAACTGATATTTCCCACTCATTTTCTCTCCTTCGCCCTTTAATCTCTTTTACTATTTTTTATTTTCCTGGAAGAATGAAACCATATGATTGTCCTTCTCCAATTGACTTACTTCACTCAGCATAATACCCTCCAGGTCCATCCACGTTGAAGCAAATGGTGGATATTCGTCGTTTCTAATGGCTGAGTAATATTCCATTGTATGCATATACCACATCTTCCTTATGCTTGTATTTTCTTCTAGGATTTCTATGGTTTTAGGTCTCACATTTAGGTCTTTGATGCATCTTGAGTTTATTATTGTGTATGGTGTAAGAATGTGGTTACATTCTGTGTGTTGCTGTCCAGTTTTCCCAATACTATTTGTGGAAGACTGTCTTTTCCCCTTTTGCTTCCTTTGTCATAGACTAATTGACCATATAAGTGTGGGTATCTTTCTGGCCTTTCTATTTTCTTCCTTGGCATATGTATCTGTTTTGTGCTAGTACCATCATGTATTGATTATGTACTTTCTAATATATCTTGAAATTTGGAATTATGACATCTGCAACTTTGTTTTTCTTTCTCAAGATTGCTTCGGCTATTTGAGGGTCTTCTATGGTTCCATAAATATTTTAGGATTATTTGTTCTAGTTCTGTGAAAAATGCTGTTGTGTTTTTAAAAGGGATTGCATTATATCTGTAGATTGCTTTGGGTAGTATAAGTATTTTAAAAATATTAAGGCTCTCAATCCATAAGCATGGTATATGCTTCCATTTGTGTTGTCTTCAATTTCTTTCTTCAATGCTTTACAGCTTTCAGAGTACAGTCTTTTACCTCCTTGCTTAAGTTTATTTGTAGGAATTTTGTTCTTTTTGGCACAATGAAAATGGAATTGTTTTCTTAATTTCACTTTCTGCTACTTCATTACTAGTTTATAGGAATCCAGCAGATTTCTGTACTTTGATTTTGTATCCTGCGGCTTTATTGAATTCATTTATTACTTCCAATTGTTTTTTATGGAGTCTATAGAGTTTTCTATGTATAGTATCATGTAATCTACAAATACGGAAAGCTTTACTTTTTCTTACCAATATGGATGTTTTTTATTTCTTTTTCTTGTCAGCTGTGGCTAAGACTTTCAGTACTAGGTTAAATAAAAATGGTAACAGTGGACATCCCTGTCTAATTCCTGATTTTAAAGGAAAAGCTCTGTTTTTCACCATTGAGTATGATGTTGGCTGCAAGTTTTTCTTATGTGGCCTTTATTATGTTAAGATTTGATTCTTCTGAAACTCATTTTGTTGAGTTTTTTTAAAATCATGAACAGATGTTGAATTTTGTCAAATGCATTTTATGCATCTATTGAGATGATTATATAATTTTTATCCTTCCTTTGTTGATGTGGTGTATCATGTTGATTGATTTGGGAATATTGAACCATCCTTCCATCCCCAGAATAAATCCCAACTGATCATACATAGTAAACGATCCTTTAAATATATTATTGATATATTATTGAGCTTCCTAACATTTTGTTGACAACATTTGTATTTATGTTCATCACAGACATTAACCTGTAGTTTTCTTTTCCTGTGGTGCCATATCTGGTTTTGGTGTCAGGGTGATACTTGCCCCATAAAATGTATTTGGAAGCTTTTATTCCTCTTTTCTGAGAATAATTAGAGGTGAATAGGTATTAATAATTTTTTATAATTAAAATTCAATTTAGTTAACAATGTGCATTATTAGTTTTAACAGTAGAATTTACTGATTCATCAGTTGCATATAACACTCAGGACTTATTACATCAAGTGCCCTCCTTAATGATCATCACCCAATTACCACATCCCACCACCCTCCTCTCCTTCAGCAACCCTCAGTTTGTACCCTATAGTTAAAAGTCTCTTATGTGTTCCCTCGGTCTGTTTTTTTTCCGTCTCTGTTTTCATCTTATTTTTCCTTCCTTTCCCCTGTGTTCACCTGTTTGTGTCTTAAATTCCACAATAAGTGAAATCATGGTATTTGTCTTTTTCTGCCTTTTTTCAATTTACATAATACACTATGGTTCTATCCACATGGTTGCAAATGGCAAGATTTCATTCTTTTTGATGGCTGAGTAATATTCCATTATCTATATCTATACCTATACTTATACCTATATCTGTGTATATAACATCTTTTGGTCCATTCATCTGTCAATGGATGTATGGGCTCATTCCATATTTTGGCTATTGTGGATATTGCTGTTATAAATAAACATTGGGGTGCATGTGCCACTTCAAATCACTATGTTTGTATCCTTTGGGTAAATACCTAGTACTACAATTTCTGAGTCATAGGATAGCTCTATTTTAACTTTTTGAGGAACCTCCAAACTGTTTTCCAAAGTGGCTGCACCACTTATCATTCCCACCAACAGTATGAGAGTGTTCCCTGTTCTCTACATCCTTGCCAACATCTATTGTTTCCTGATTTGTTAATTTTAGCCATTCTGACTGGTGTGATATGGTATCTCACCGTGATTTTGATTTGTGTTTCTCTGATACTGAGTGATGTTGAGCATTTTTTCATGTATTTGTTAGTCATTTGCATGTCTTCATTGGATAAATGAATGTTCATGTCTTCTGCCCATTTCTTGACTGGATTATTTCATTTTTGGGTGTTGAGTTTGAAATGTTCTCTCAGATTTTTTGGTACTAGCTCTTTATCTGATATGTTATTTGTGAATATCTTCTCCCATTCAGTAGGTTGCCTTTTAGTTTTGTTGATTGTTTTCTTTACTCTGCAAAAGATTTTTATCCTGACGAAGTCTCAATAACTCATTTTTGCTTTTCTTTTGCTTGATTCTGGAGATGTGTTTAGCAAGAAGTGGCTGTTGCTGAGGTCAAAAAGGTTGCTGCTTGTATTCTTCTTTAGGATTTTGAAAGATTCCTGTCTCACATTTATGTCTCTCAACCATTTTGAGTTTATTTTTGTGTATAGTGTAAGAAAGTGGTTGAGTTTTATTCTTCTGCATGTGGCTATTCAATTTTCCCAACATAATTATTGAAGAGACTCTTTGTCCATTGGATATTCTTTTCTTCTTTTTTGAAGATTAGTTGACCATACAGTTAAGGGTCCATTTTTGTGATCTTTATTCTGTTCTATTGATATGTCTGTTTTTGTGCCAGTACCATACTGTTTTCATGATTACAGCTTTGTGATACAGCTTAAGGTCTGGATTGTGATGCTTCCAGCTTTGATTTTCTTTTTCTACATTTCTTAAGCTATTCGGTTTTTTCCTGGTTTCACACAATTTTAAAATTGTTTGTTACAACTCTGCAAAAAATTCTGGTGGTATTTTGATATGGATTGCTTTGAATGTTTAGATGGGTTTGAGTACCATAGACATTTTAACAATATTTGTTCTTCCAATCAATGAACATGGAATGTTTTTCCATTTCTTTGTGTCTTCTTCAATTTCTTTCATAAGTGCTCTATAGTTTTCAGAGTACAGATCTTTTACCTCTTTGGTTAGGTTATTCCTAGGTATCATTGTTTTTGGTGCAATTGTAAATGGGATAAATTCCTTGATTTCTCTTTCTTCTGCTTCATTGTTAGTATATAGAAATGCAACAGACTTCTGTGTCTTAATTTTATATCCTGTGACTTTGCTGAATTCCTGTATCAGTTCTAGCAATTTTATGGTGGAATCTTTTGGGTTTTCTACATAGAGTATCATGTCATCTGCAAAAATTGAGTTTGACTTCTTCTTTACTGATTTGGATGGCTTTTCTTTTCTTTCTTCTTCTTTTTTTTTTTGTCTGATTGCTGAGGCTAGGATTTCCAGTATTATGTTAAACAACAGTGGTGAGAGTGGACATCCCTGCCATGTTCTTGACCTTCGGGGGAAAGCTCTGTTTTTTCCTATTGAGAATGATATTCACCGTGGGTCATTTATTTATACTCTTTATGATGTTCTGGTATGTTCCCTTTATCACTACATTTGAGAAGGTTCATTATTAAGAATGGATGCAGTATTTTGTCATATACTTTTTGTACATCTATTGAAATGGTCATATGGTTCTTGCCTTTTCTTTTATTAATGTGGTTTATCACACTGATTGATTTGCAGATGTGCAATCACCCCTGCAGCCCAGGAATAAATCCTGCTTGTTCATGGTAAATAATCCTTTTAATGTACTGTTGGTACCTATTAGCTAGTATCTTGGTGAGAATTTTGCATCCATGTTCATCAGGGATATTGGTCTATAATTGTCCTTTTCAGTGGGGACTTTGGTATGGGGATGAAATTAATGCTACTCTCACAGAATGAGTTTGGAAGTTTTCCTTCCACTTTCTTTTTTGGAACAGCTTCAGAAGAATGGGTATTAATTGTTCTTTCAATGTTTGGTAGAATTCCTCTGGGAAGCCATCTGGCCCTGGACTCTTGCTTGTTGGGAGATTTCTGATTACTGCTTCAATTTCTTTGCTGGTTATGAGTCTGTTCAGGTTTTCCATTTCTTACAGTTTGGGCAGTTTATATGTTTCTAGGAATTTATCCATTTCTTCCAGACTGCCTAAATTTTTGGCATATAATTTTTCATAATATTCTCTTATAATTGAATTTCTTCTGTGTTGTTTGTGGTCTTTCCTCTTTCTTTCATGATTTTATTTATTTGGGTCTTTTCTTTTTGATAAGACTGGCTAGAGGTTTATTGACCTTGTTGATTCTTTCAAAGAATCACCTCCTAGTTTCGTTGATCTATTCTACTGGTTTTTTGATGTCTATGTCACTGATTTCTGCTCTAATCTTTATTATTTCTCTTCTCCTGCTGAATTTTCACATTATTTGCTGTTCTTTTCCAAGCTCCTTTAAGTGAAATGTTAGGTTGTGTATTTGAGACTTTTCTGGCTTCTTGAGGCAGGCCTGTACTGCTATATACTTCTCTCTTAGAACTGCTTTTTGTTGCATCCCAAATGCTTTGAACTGTCATGTTTTCATTTTCATTTGCTTCCATATGTTTTTTTTTTCAAACGTTTAAGAGGTTTTTTTAATTGTCAAAAGGCAGAGGGGAATAACATGAATGAAACCAATTCTCTTCATAATATAAATCTCCTTTAAGGCATGAGGTGAACGCTTTTAATAGTTTGCTTTTTTCATAGTTGGTTGCTTTTACAATCTAATTAAAAATTATTCTTTGTACAAATATTCTGTCTGTGATGTTTAATCTACCCATCTCTCAGAGCAAGGTACTGAGGTACAGAGTTAGTAGACAACTTACCAAAAACCTAAGAGTAGAACTATTACTAAGCCCAAGTAAAAGGAGAGTTCATTCTGTGTTTGCTACAGCAGGCTCACTACTTGATAGGACTCCAGAGCTTGCCACAGCTCTCCAAACAGTCGTTGAGTCTTGAACAAATTGCTATGAAATTGCATCTTCCCTCTAGCATCAAGGAGAAACCAGAAGAAGGGTTTAATTCTACTTTCATTTCCTGGATGTCCTATTCATTCTTTAGTAGGATGTTCTTTTGTTCTTTAATTGTCATGTATTTGTTCTTTAACCTTCATGTATTCAGTAGGATGTTCTTTAACCTTCATGGTCCTTCCAAAATTTTTCTTGTGGTTGACCTCAAGTTTCATAGCACAGCGGTCTATGCTATGATCAACAGGATGAATATTGATGCACCTTGCTTTCCAGCATTAGCTGAAAATTCTCGCCCCCTACTCTTCAGTGAGCCCTCACAGAAGAGCAATCACTCTTGTTTGTCTCCCCAGTCTCCATCAGAGCTCTGTGTTCATCCTACCTGTTACAAAACTCCAAATTTTAGGGACTACCATGGTGCAGACCAGAACTACTCTTCCCAGGGAGTGTCTGGCCATATTTCTGCCTTTTATTGGAGCTCTCCCAGGAAAGTTGTGGCACAACTATATGGTTCAAAGTTTATGGCAACACAGAGCAGAAAGCAGGCACCTAGATTTGCTGTTCTCAGCCAGGTTCCATGCTCCTTTGCCTGGCAAAAGTGCCACACTTAGGTGCCACCAATTCTTCTCGTGACCCAGATCTTCAAACCATGATGTCACATCTGGGATTCTACTCTGCTTCCCCACCATTAAGCCAGGCATGTACCCCACTGTATCAGACTTCTGAAAGTTCCAATTCTGTAGTCCATTGCTTATAATAATTTGTGGTAGCCTCCTTAATCAACCTTCCTCCCTTCTGCCTTATCCTCAGCTATATCCACAGGATTCAAGTCTCTGCACCTCCTACCTTCCAAATAGTGGTTGCTTTTCTACTTATAGACTTGCAATATTTGTTTTCTTGGGCCTCCAATTGATTTCTCCTATATTTAGAATTATTTGATACCTATCTAGTTGTATTCAAGGGATGAGGCAAACTTAGAGTCCTACTACTCCTCTGCCATTGTAACTCCTTTCCATAATTCTTTAACTGGAAGAATTCACCTTTTAATTTTTTATTTATTTTCTTTGATTTTTTTTTTTTAGAGAAGGAGACAGAGAGTTAGGGATAGAGAGAGGGAGAGTGAGGCAGGGAGTAGCAGAGGGAGAGAGAATCTTTAAGCAGGCTCCATACCCAATGTAGAACCCAATGTGGGTCTTGATCTCACAACCCTGAGATGAAATCAAAAGTCAGATGCTTAACTGAGCCACCAGGCACCCCCTAGACATTTTTTTGACAATTAATTCAATTTTGTTACTAGTAATCAATCTGTTCAGATTTTCTATTTCTTCTTCATTCAGTTTTGGAATATTGTATGTTTCTTGGTATTTATTTATCCTTTTCTTCCAGGTTATCCAATACTTTGGCCTAGATTTTTTACAGTATTCTATATAATGCTTTCTAATTGTGTGGTGTCAGTTGTTACTTCTTTCTTTCCTGATTTTGTTTACTTGAAGTCCAATGTAGATCTTTATATCCTCCATTGTTCTCCTCATCACATTCATGCTTTCCTCTAACTTCTTGAATATACATTAAAAATATTTTTAATAGATGCAACCATGACTACTTATTTCTTGTATCTGTCATTCCTTGTTCTGTTTCTACTAATTTTTTCTCCTCATTATTAACCATATCTTCCTGCTTCATTGCTTTTCTACCAATTTTTTTATTGAATGCCATATATTATAATTTTACAACTTGAGTTCTGAATATTTTTGCTTCACTGCAAATATTCTGTGGTTTTATTCTGAGGTGAAATTACTTGGATACAGTTTAATACTTTCAGATCTTGCACTTAAACTGTTAAAACCTGCAGTCTAGGACTAATGTCATTCCAATACTAACACAATATTCTTTTGTAGTTTCTTCCTGACGCTCCCTGCATTAGGAGATCTTTCCATTCTGGTTAGTGGAACACAACCTATTACCTTCACTATGTGAACTCCAGGGATTTCCAGGCTGCTCTTTCCAATGGTTCTTTCCCCAGCTTTAGTAGCTTTCCCACATGCCTACACTAATCAGTACTCATCTAAAGACTTGTGGAGAACACTCTACAAGTCTCTTTTCTGTTATCTGTGTAGCTTTCTCCTGTCTGGTGTTCTGCCCCACACTGGCTGTTTTGGCATACCTTTACTTGAAATCCGGTCACTTCAACTTTGTGAGACTGAAGGGATTTATTTGGCTCTTTCCCTATCCTGTGACCAAAAAAATTCCTAAGTATTGAGCTAGGCACTAGTAGGGCTCATGTCATTTGGTTCTCTTCTCTAGGATCATTGTCTTATGCTCCCAGTGGTCCATAATTGCAAAAGCAGACATACTTTTTGCTCATGCTTTTGAAAATAATAGTAGTAAAGCTTCATACATTAAGAGGTATTTTCTTTTTAGAGCTAAAAGTCATTCAAAGCCAATTTAACTTAATATGGAGAATCAAACTAGGAGTCACTAAAAAGGAATGAGAGTCATTTTTTTGTGCAGCTGGTAAACTAACTTTTTTTCTGTATAGGTATAGGACACAATATCCAATCCTAGGCCTCCTTTATGATGACTATGAATATATACCACCAGGTAGAGACACACAGACTATTGTGATTGAGAAAACAGAAGACAAATGGATTTGTGTAAGTTCTTTTGTGTATTTCTAGTTCTATTAAGAATAGAAATTTGCATATATTCTATATATAACAACCTTCAAAGATGTAGTAAACTATCAAAGTAAACTCAAATCTTCCAGTTCATTTTTTCTCTTAAAGATTTCCCCAGGTTTTCCTTACTGATATTAGTATGAATTAAGAAACTTTAGAATGATTCATACACAGGTAATATAATATTTTTTAAACTGATTCTACTCAATTAAAAAAACCTTCATTTTTTTCTAAAGCAGGTAGAAAATATTATAGACAATTATGAAGGATAGTGTATGGAGAATAGGCATGTTTTAATAGAATTTGTCTTTCAGTCTTGAATGTGGTACTTATTACTATAGTTAGAAAATTTTCAGTATTTTGAAAACAAGGAAGTGTGTCTTTCTCAATTGACTGTAAGATCCTCCAGCTTTAAATCCCACAGTTATAGTGAGGCTGGTGAAGAATACTTTGTCATGTACTCTAATATCTCCCTTCTATAACATCCTCCAAAATGACCAAGTGACATGGACCTTAGCATCTTTTTAAGTAGGCCAATACATTGCTAAGTGATGCTGGTTATTAAAACCCTCTTCCTAAAAAGGAATCAATGCTACTAAAACTTCTACTTATTGTCTAATTATGGTCCTGCTAACCTTTAATCATCAAATAGGATATATTCATCTTAGTGCAGTGGCTCTCTATTGGGGCAAATTTGCCCCCGAGGGGACATTTAGCAATGTTTGGAGCTATTTTTGGTTTTCACAACTGGGGAATGGGTACTATTGGCATCTGGTGGATAAAAACCAGGGATGCTGCTAAAGATCATACAACAAATAGGACAGTCTCTCACAACAAAGAATTATCTAGGCCAAAATATTAATACTGCTGAGGGTTGGGAAATCTTAACATGACAGAATCACCTTGGGGTCTTTTCTTCTTAATTGTATACTCCTACACTACTGCCAAAGGATTTTTAACAGTAAACCATTGATAATGATGGGAATATATGATATCCCTCAAGTGTAATGGACATAAAAAACTTTGAGAATCACAGGTCTAAAACAACACAGAATCTGACTTTAACATTGAAAATGACAGACTTCATTATGTTAAAAACTGCTTAAATACTAAAAGCAGGTAAAACTAATTAATTTATGGTTATTAAAATCAAAAGGTGGTTATCTTTGAGGGCAGGTACTGATTGGAAGGAAGTGCTAGGAGGGCTACTAAGGTGCTAATGTGTTGTTACTTGATCTGGGTAATGGTTGCATATATATGTTCAGTTTGGAAAAATTCATATTGTTGTATACTTACATGTATACTTTTTCTATAGGTTTATTACGTGTGAATAAGTTTTAAGATGTCTATACTCTGAGGAGCAATAGATAAATATGCAGATGTCAATTATTCTGCAAAACCTTTTTTTTAAAAAAAATTTATTTATTCATGAGAGACACAGAGAGGAGAGAGAGAGAGAGAGAGAGAGAGAGGCAGAGATACAGGCAGAGGGAGAAGCAGGCTCCATGCAGGGAGCCTGACGTGGGACTCCATCCCGGGTCTCCAGGATCAGGCCCTGGGCTGAAGGTGGCGCTAAACCGCTGAACCACCCGGCCTGCCCTCTGCAAAAGCTTTTGAAGAAATTTTAAAATTGCAGATTTATAGTTAATAAAACACTGCAGACATTGTTAATAAATTACTGCAGATGTATAGTTAATAAAATTAAGTCTGTTAAATAACTCACTCTAAAAATGAAGTCAGTCGGAGAAGGACAAACATTATATGTTCTCATTCATTTGGGGAATATAAATAATAGTGAAAGGGAATATAAGGGAAGGGAGAAGAAATGTGTGGGAAATATCAGAAAGGGAGACAGAACGTAAAGACTGCTAACTCTGGGAAACGAACTAGGGGTGGTAGAAGGGGAGGAGGGCGGGGGGTGGGAGTGAATGGGTGACGGGCACTGGGGGTTATTCTGTATGTTGGTAAATTGAACACCAATAAAAAGTAAATTAAAAAAATAAAAAAAATAAAAATTGAAAAAAATAAATAAAAATGATATTTTAGTTGAATAAGCTGAAATATTTGCATAAACAAAAAATTTAAAAAGTTTTTATCTCTGAAGACCTTCTCTAATTACAATCAAGCCATCAATCTTGATTATATGGTTACCTGTTTTCAATGAAAGCAACCAACATTTGGAAACTTCCCCCCCAAATAATTTGAGCTTTGACATATGTTGCGTTTCTTAGGACATTAACAGATAATTATGTCAATCAAATGATAAAGGGTACTTGATGGCCTAAGAGGCAGATGACAGCAAGGGAAAGTCAGCATAGGATTTAAAATTTGTCACTCAGAGATTTGATACTGAAATTTAAGACTGGGAAGCAACTACTGCTACTAACCACATGTGCATCAATGTGAGAACTTGCCAAATGAAGGGTCTACAGAATAGTAGTCATTATTTCTCTCTCTGTTAAAAATGTGCAGCAATAAACATCAAACTTGATATCTGAAGGGGACTAGATACTGAAAGGAAGTTCAAAATATATTTTAGTAAGTTCACAGATGATAAATCTATATTTGTTAACAGATATGTTTGGACATATTTAGCCTCAAAATAAGACACCAAGTAAGAGGTCTACCCAATCTTCCCTTCAGTAATTGAAACATATACTTTGACTAAAGTCAGATAAACCATTGTTTCACTGAATATACATGTAAAAGTTACCACAAAATACAGTACATTTCCTTTGGTTTTATATACATATATATTTAAATCATTTTCTATAATTGTATACATACAATAAGAATATCTTAAATGAATTATGAGCCAGTTGTAAACTAACTTTCTTTTTCTTTTCTAGCCATGAATGGACTTCCAAATCAAAGGAGCTTTTGTGTCTACATTAGTACTTTATTTTCCATTACTAAGGGCCAATCAATAATTTGAACCATGCTACTACTCAGTGAATCTAATGAAATGAATTAGTTCTGCAGATGACAGTTTCTCCAGCCACTACCAGGCCTTTCTATCACATTTTTGTATTCAATATAGCAACACATTGTTTAAACTCCAATTCCAGACACTGTAGAACATAATCCACTGTTTTTCAATAGGGTGCTTCCTAGACACTGAACTAATTTGTTGGAGTAGAGATTTTACAATTTATTCCATTAGAAGATTTTCTCTGATATTAGATGTGCAATTCAGCTACAAACTTAAATACTGTTTTTTAACCCCCCAAAAAGAGGCAAGAATTGAGTTTTTAAAAAGTTCACTACATTGTATATATAGCATATATTTGCTTTTCTTACATTAAACTTCATGACTAAAAGAGATGCTCTATTACATGCTATTTAAACCTTTCAGAGATATAACTAAATCACAGGTGATGGTTAATTTCATTTATCGGGGAAGTAGGATAATATCTTTTAAAATAACTAAGTCCGCTAAATTACATATTATACTATTATGGTTCTAAGAACATATCAGTGGCTTGGCTTGGCAAATCTGTTCTTTTGAAGTAGATCATCTTCAAATGAGCCCACTCACTTCCTTAAAAATATGTAATACTATATTGTAGGAATGGATTGAAGGAAGGTGGACTTTTTTATAGAAGTATACAACATGTTACATTGAATTTTTGCATAAGGTTTAGAGAATAAGAACAAGAACAAATACTTGACACTTGTATCCTGTTTGGGAGAAAAAGATTTTATAGTATGCAATGCACTTAGAAGTTGGTTGATTAACTGGGTTCTAATGACTTTGCAAAGTGAACAAAACTATTTTCCAAATACATGAGTAGATAAGAATGAAATTTCTTAATTTCAAATCCTATGGTTAAAGTTAAGAATTGGTGAAAATTAAAATGTTTCCATTTGACAAAGTACAGATTAAAGCAATAAATATATTTGGTTTACATGTGATTGAGGCTTTGCATGAAATATCTCTAGATATCTATATAGTATTGTCATGCCTTACAATTATATTTTAATAATTATTCATTATACTAAGAAACTATTAAGATAGGAATGGATGAGGCATTACACTAAATCAAGCTATAAATGAGGAGATACATGCTTTTAATACTTTTATACAAATATTCAAATAGGTCTTGATATGAAGCTAAGAGCTTTATTATCTTAACATTTTGACTAAAATGTTAAGCTCCATAATTGGATTAAAACAATTCCAATTTTATTAATATTTTGTGATAGAAAATGTTAGTATTCTTCCTGAGCTATATAGTCCTTACATTTTCCCCTTTGGTGTAGGAACAACATGGCAGTTTCTCTTCTGCTAACTACACATGCATGTAACTGTAACAAAATTATGCCAAATTATCTACTCATTACATATGATATAAATGGAAGTTTTTAGTAGCCTGATAGAAAACTGTTGTCATAACTGTTTGAAAATTAAAACAAGTGTGATTTTCCAAAATGTTCTTAAATAAAAATAACAATGTCTAAAATTTGGGGCAATTAAGAAATTAACAGCTCAGTGATTCACTTGATCCATGCATAATTGAATGGGTATTGTAACAAGGTGCTCATTATACTTAACAAACTTAAATGTATGTATTCCTTTTCCAATTTGTGGTTAAGCTCAATAAAAATAGCGGTGGTTTTTTCCTCTCACAAGTTTCACACAGCTTATCTTTGAAAATTGCAAAGATATTGTCAAGTGAGAAATATCTGTTTATCTAATTTCTATTCCAGTATGTTTTGCTTTAGATATCAAATGAAATGGAGACTGTGCAATTACATGCAAGGTAATTTGTTTAAGTTTCTAAATAAAATATATGAAGTATCTGTATGGTCTTTATGGAAGTCCTAGTAAGAAACATATTTTTAGCTTTGCTGTATATTTTCATCAGGAAGTTATTATCATGTTAATGTTTATGTTAGAACTAAGAAGCACCACTCCAATATTTTTTAAAAATGCCTGATGAGGACTACTAGAGCTAACACTGTATGTAACATAGATGGACATCTGGCTGATGCAGGTTTCTGCTTTATTTATTTATTTTCACAAAATTAATTAATTAATTAATTAATTCATTCATTCATTCATTAATATATTTGACAGAGCAAACACAAACAGGGGGAACGGTAGGCAGGAGAGGGAGAAGCAGGCTACCTGCTATGCAGGGAGCTCGATGTGGGGCTCGATCCCAAAGCCCTGGGATCATGATCTGAGCTGAAAGCAGATGCTTAACCCACTGAGCCACCCAGGCACCCCAGGTCTGCTTTAAATGAGAATTTCTTTGCTTACAAACCTAATCTTCCAAGTTCTGTAACTCATTGTTTCAAATAGGATTCCGTAAATCATTCTTCCCATCCTTATAATGAATGATGCTTTAACTGTAATATGGTTTCTTAACACAAACAGTACAAAAGGAAAAAAATAAGCATTCATCTCACAACTTAATTTAGATCACCCTAACAAAAAGCCATTTTCGCTTCTTCCATTACTGTAATCTACAGAGATGACCTGTAGACATAATTCTTTTGAAAGTAAATAAGCTGTGAAAAGACTTCTCAACAAGTTACCTCTACCCCACCACACACCATTATTAAATTTATTGAATTCCCATAGTACCTTTTGTTCAATAAAAAATATAATAAAGTATTTCATGCTCATCCTAGGATAGTAAATACTAATCTTTTTATTCTTAAATATTTTATTTATTCATGAGAGGTAGAGATATAGGCAGAGGGAGAAGCAGACTCCCTGGGGGAGCCTGATGTGGGACTCAATCCCAGGACCCTGTGATCATATGAACCAAAGGCAGGCGCTCAACCACTGAGCCACCCAGGTGCCCCAATACTATTTTTTTAAATAAAGAATGCAATAAATAATTACATGTCTTAATAAAACCTTTAACATTTAGTGGCAAAATAACACATACTTCCTTTGAGTCGACAAAGAATTGTTATATAACATAATTATGTGATAAACAGGCAGTCTTGATAATCTTCTTTAATTGGTCTCCTGTAGATGAGATTTTGTTAAGTCCAGGGTTTTTATATTTGGTTTCCCATCTTATTACATTAAAATAATTTCATTATTAAAGTTTATGTTCCATACATCCTTTATGTTAAAGATACTTTGCAATATGCTTTGATTCAGTAACTGGTATGCTAACACAATCAGTTTTAAACACTCCTACCTAGCTCACGTGTGCCGAGATATAACAAAAGAGATCAATTTCTTAAAATGGAAGAATATATAAGCTTTTGGAGATGGTTCCCTAAAGTGTTTTCGTGAGCCAGTCATGTTATGATGGGTAGATGGTACTGAGATCTAGGATGACAGGGTTTGCAGCTCAGATGGGAGGTTACTGGGACATAACATTATGAGCTAAGTGGGATAGTTTCAATATTGCCAATTGGTCCAGATTTTAAAATGGAGCAGAGTTTCCTTTGGAATAGTTACTTGGACAATGCTCAAGAGAAAGGCATAGCAACTGGAGCAAGACATACGAAAACATGTTTAATTTGGGATATCTAGTACTAGAGCCTTGACCCTAGTAATTATATAATTTCTTTTGTGAGGCATCCAAGTTTGAATTAACAATACCCACTTCTTATTCTAGATCCAAGGATTTAAGAGGCCTTTCTTAAACAGTATCAAATTTACAAAGCTAATTCTTTTGGAAGGACAGGATGGAGCCGAACAAAGTTGGGAAGATTCTCTAATCCAATAATATCCTAGGGTTCTAGTTTAGTTCTGCATTTTCTCTAAGCAAAGCTGTATTAGTCCTAAGAAACTTATTGAATGTAATTCCAAGTCTAGTCAGTTTTTTCTTGATTTTCACAAGGGGAAATAGGAAGATCTGAATAAGAGGATTCTTGTGTTCCTCTACCTTCATGGAAGGTAATTTTTTCCCTGGAAGTAGGCATATTTAAGAATTGTGCTGTATCTTCCTTAAAAACTTTTTAAAAAAGTTTCAGGGATTTACTTCAAATTAAACCACTGGGAGAAGGGGAATCTTCGGATTAATCCAATCAGAGGTAGGTGGGTGAAGGGAAGAGTGAGGAAGAATATAAATGAGTCAAAATTTGCCTTGGTTATTGAAGCTGGGTGATAGCTATATAGGGCTTCACTATATTTTATTTTTGTATATGGTTGAAATTTTTCTGCAATAAAAGTTACCTATCATATCATATATATGCCATACATATCTTTAAGGGCAATTCAAGGTTCAAACTGGTAGTTGTCCTCTATGAAACATGAATTGGAGAGCCTTATCTGAGTAACAATTCCAGTACTTTCCTCTATATCATGGCATAGGCCATTTAGAAGTGACAATCAGACAAATACATCTCCACATAATGATTGTGAACTGTTTAGGAAAAATGATTTTTTAGCAATTCCCAAATTGTTTCTCCTTCTTGTGAAGGCACTTTGACCTGCTGGTAAAATCTGTATTTTTTAAGACAATCTATTGTTTGTAACATGGGCTGAATTCTTACCTGTTTTATCTTAGCTGAGGTTTTCTAGACCCAATTTATTTTTTTAAAGATTTATTTGAGAGAGAGAGAGAGAGAAAGAAATACCATGTGCATGTCCAAGTTGGGGGAGGGGCAGAGGGGAGAATCTTTAAGCAGACTCTGCACTGAGCACAGAGCCCTATGGGCAGGCTAATCTCAAAACCCATGAGATCATGACCTGAGCCAAAACCTAAGAATCAGATGCTCAGCTGACTGAGCAATCCACGTGCCCCTCTAGATCCAATATATAAATAAAAGAAAATCCATCTGTTTTTCTCCAGGTGCACTATAACTATGAATAACTGGAATAATCTCTTCACATGGCTCTCTGCTTCTCTCAGCTTCTCTACAATGCATTCCTTATGTAACCTCCAGAATGATCTTCAAAATGTAAATCGTATCATATTATTCCCTTCCTTAAACTCCTCTGATTTCCCATTTCAAATTCTCATCTCTTATCAGTCAGTCTCTTTCACCATGGTCCTGCCAAAGCTTGTTCCATCTGAGGTTATTTGTATTTGTATTTGCATGCTTTTCTGCTCTTCCACATATGACTGGTTCCTTCTTGTCACTAATGTCACCCATGTCTTCAGTACAGATTGCCCCATCCACTTAGGTATAACTATCTGTTTAAGCGAAGTTGCCAAAGCATACCAGAATTACACTGGGATATTTTTGTCTAACACGTTAATCCTATGGTAGTAACACGTGGGAGCTTACTAGAAATGCAGAATTGTAGGCCCCATCTCACACATACTAAATCAGAAAATGTATTTTAACAAGATCCCTAGGTGAACTCCACAGACCTTAAAGCTTAAAAAGCACTGGTCTAACATACAATGGCTAAAAGACTTCTTCTTTTACTGTTAGTGATCATTAAAGAATAATTAACCCAATTGACAATTTTAAGCAACAAGGCTATATATCTAGGTACATTAATTCTATTGAATGTTGACTGGTATGAATATAGCAGGTTATTTTTTACACTCACTTACAGAAATCTTTCCCAAATACTTGATTTAATGCTTCTCCTTTTGAATGTATATTGGTCTATTTGGAACATAATTAGATTCCTTTTCTCGGGACTGTGTTACTTAGGTTAGGATTTTTTAGTTTTCTCTATAATACTAAATCCCAAATCTTAAGATGAGCACCTTTACAGTATTTCATCATGGTTTTAGCAGAAATATACATTTTTGAGGAATAATCATGCCATAGTCATCATAATTGTTTAAGTTCCTAGCTCATGTTGTTGTTAATGCACAAAATCTACAAGACATTAAATTGTGGACCAAATTACTCA